>NC_083743.1:14239320-14839320 GCF_033458585.1 Syngnathus typhle
TGGCACCACCCGCATGAAGTACTTGTAAAGACTCTGTAAAAGTAGAGACATGTTGAAAAGCACCATAATTTTATTCATGAGCAAAGACTCAGTAAACTATGTCTCACCTTGTCACTAAGATCCATACTAGTGGCAGAGTAGGCAATTTGCGGTATATTGAACAGCTGTAGAAGGTTCTGGACCTGGATCGCTACTGAGCTCGATCCTGGCCCGATTAAACCCACAATGGGTTTTTTCCCTCGCATGGGAGTGGCAGAGGGGTCAGCGCACTTCATGGCTGCACCCCCGCCGCCTCCTCCCCAAGGGCTTCCTCCCCCCCACTCCTCCGCCTCGTCAGACGATACCAGCGAATCCCGTATAAATTCGATGCTCTGCTCCAGAGCCACGGCCGAGTGCCAACAGGAGTCGCGGATCTCACATCCGAGGGTGATGTTGGGAAGGATGAGAGGGTCTGCATTGATGCGGTCCAGCGTGTGCATCATGGCCTCCACCCGTTGGATACCGTACTGCTCTCGAACTGCGCCGCACTTACGTTCATGAACCTGAACATGAAGGAATAAGGATTCATCACAAAGGGCAGGAAATCTTGCAAACGTGGTCAATATTGTTCCTTTCACACATATATTACTTTATATGCACATTATAATGTAAAAGATGTGAAATATTCCAAAAGCAACCTTGTCTGCAGGAGGCTGATGATGCACAGAGAACAACGCTCCAATTATGATGTCCCCAGGGATGTGGGCTACAACTCGCCGTTCGCTAGACTGTGCCGAGTCCGTTTGCTCAAGTGCCCCCCAAACAAAGACGAGGAGTAGCCACACAATCATCTTGCTCTGTTTATTCATCCCAAAGTGAAATTCAAAGTTGTTGTCACAGGTTACCATTTGTCCGGCAAACAGTTTTCCTGGCCATAACAACTCGTTTTTTTCTTCTGTCTTCAGATTTCAACGTGGGGTGGTCACCATAACAGAGAAAGGATCCGCAGTGCGACTAGAGAAATTAAGCAGAAAGTCTTGACTGCCTTTTAATAAATGGTGGAAGTCCAGAGGGAGAGCTAGCGTCCAAAGTAGGTTACAGCAGACAGACATGTTCACATGAACCTGGAAGACAGAGGGGGGAAAAAAAGTGTCAATCTTACACACTGCAGCTGCTACAGGACACCCACGAACACATGTAATCAATACATAATATACATCTTTCGCTTAATAATGATGCTATGTGGCAAAATATTGATGTTTATCCATTTGTGATAGGGGTGTCAAAACTAATTGATTAGTTGAAAACAAAACGATTATCACATTAATCGCCTTGTATTTTAATAATCGAATAATCATTTAGAGACACTTTTTTTTTCTGAAGATCCAAATCTTCTCTACTCCTTCGTCGAAGCAGATTGTTTTATCTTTTGTGTTTAATCGAAACAAGATGCTTGCAAACGCGTGCTTTTACTTTGGAAAACAATGACCAACAATCTGTGTGAAATTGCTTAACTATTGCTTAGCTGTTCTTAAATCACTAAATAATTTCAAATAAAAAAACAAATTTCTTAATAAACAATAATGGGGAAAAAAAAATAACACTTGTTTCCAATTAATCGATGGAAAACATCGATTCTAAAAATGTTCGATAGTGGCGGCCTAATTTGTGTTATTATTGTGCAACGAGGTGGGCACGTTTTATTTTGATCAAATGGAAGGCCAAACATAGAATGTTTGCCTATATTGTATACTGCCATTAAACAGTCAGAGAGACTAGCGAGACATTTGTTTTCTCAAGTAAAGCTAATAAACAATCATGGGGCTGTTCTCTACCAGATGACCTGACAAATGATTTACTGCACAGCATTTGACCCTCAAGCCAAGTTGGGTGAAGGTCATGGCACAGGTGTTTGGGCTTTGCTGACTACGGGGAGGTAACAGAGAGGAGCGGAATTAAATCATGAACATTAATATAATAAAGGGGAAAAATAGTGGGTAAAAATATGTATTCAGAAACTAAGTATGAGTGAGCTGCAACCCAGCCCAAGAGTACTCCAGATTCAAACCCCCAATTGTGGATGTGCTAACCACTTACTCGACATGCTGCCACTGTGCCACAGAATTTCTTTTATGAAAATGTGAAGCACATGACAAAGAAAAAAAAAGCAGCAAGGGACAGTCTGGCTAATTGTAATTAAAATGACAGTGTCAGGGAAGCAGCCTGGCTAACCACTGCACTAGTAATGAACACGTCAAAGAGAACATCTTTTCTTTCACATACTTCCACACAAACCCACTCGCTCGCGGAAAACAAACTAGTAGTGTTTCAGTCCAAGATTTTCACACACTCAGTCATACATGCTCGGGTCTCTCAATCACCCCCCCCCCCCTTTTTGTGCGTCTGTCTCGTTGCGTAGGCCTCGCGTCCGTTGAACGCAAAAGAAAATCCAATCCACAATCCCTCCTCAGAAAAATTTCCCACACCATAATGCATTTATAAATATATTGAAACTCAACACAAAGATATCACAGAAGCTTCTAAATGCAATTTTGAAATATAAACATATATCGATAAAAACTTGTATCTTTCCTTGTCCCCATTCATTGATGCATGTTTCAACATTGCAATCAATTATTTGGCAGTTCAACTGAAAATACAAGATAATCTTTGTGTCTTCACACACAGCCTGAGTGACTGAGTCACTGAGTGAATGCTGCTTGTGCTACTTTAAAACATGCAGCTGTGCGAGGGGCCCGTGTTTATGCAATGCACGACTCTTTGGGGGGGGGGGGGGGGGGCGCGAGGGACCTTCGGGTTGCGGGGTTAAATCCTAATACAACAATTGCTCACAATAAACACAATCAAGTTGCTCTAATTTGATCACTATAACAGTTAGCCTATTTAAGTTTAGGAATTGTTAGGATGCACATATACATATGTAACATGTTATATTGTTATCACATTTTGTAATTCTATACATGGAAATTAATGTCACGTATCATTAACAGTACAAGTAAAATGTGTACGACAACAAACATGGAGAACATTTCACACAATGTAATTATTGTGATAGTCTGAGGAAAATATGGGCACACTGACAACTATATGATTTTTATGTAATAATATTTTGCACATAAACACTACACAACAGCTAGGTGTAATAAATAATCTCTCATTTTTTCTAATTATTCAACAAGTTGCTGAAGGTGTGGAACATCATAATAGCATCTACAGTAGAAACAGATCAATATCCAAATCCTGATTTTCTCTTCTGTTCACAATGATCTTTGGTCACTGAATTGATTCCAGTCATCTTGTTAGAAAAACATTACGTCACAATCCAAACAATGAAACCCGCCTAAATGTCACCATTGCTTACCCATTCTCAAATTATATGCAGTGATAAATTGCCCAACCCTGCAACATCTTTGAACTCTGACTTGAGTCTAAAAGAGGGTTTGCAAAATATGATAATGAATTGCTTATTCAATCAATAAAGGGCACCATCCGTTTCTCTGCACACCGTACAGAGCCCAAGTCAATAACCAAGAATTATGTCACTATAAAAGATACAGCAGGGTACTACAAACACACTGGCAAGCGCCCCCATGGGAAGATAAGGAAGACAAGGTGCGGGCATTGTCTCCAATGAGTCCCAAAGCCGAGTGGACTCTAACTGCTGACACCGCAGTTGCAAGATCAGACAAGGTGGGTACGAGTACACCTGACTACATCGGATCCAGAAACCACTTCATGTTTGACAGCCAAGCAAAACACGAATTTGTACCCGACTTGCCACTAAGCATTTAATTCACACGTTTAACAGCGATTAATAACTCATCACGATGAGTCTTCTGCGTGCATGAGACAATAATGATGAAGACGCCTGGTGCAGCGCTGCGCCCACCAGCCGCATTGGGAGAGGAGCTCTTTGGAATCCCGCATACACACTTCGGTGCGACTTCGGTGCACAACATGAAAGAGTGAAAGCTGCACACGAATGCAAATATTGCCCATGTTGAGTCTCCAGTTGGACGACAGGATTTCCTTCACACCAATTGCAACCGCTTCTTGCTCACCGAGGAGGCAAAATGCACTCCAATGGGTTTGTGTGATGACGACAAACTCCGCTCAATTTAGTCAGGGCAAAAGGGAGAAATGCAAGACTCCACGTGAATATGAAACAGATTACAATTCACGTTGCTATTTCCGCCAGAGCTGAAGTCTTACCTTTCTCTTAAATAATTAGGTCGCAATTTGATGATCTCAAGGAGAAAAGATCGCAGCGATGGCGCTCAATTCAATGTCAAAGCAACCAGCAGCTTTGCCTCATTTGCCACCGCTTCGTCCGTTTTCCAGTCACGCACACCTGAGCCTCTCTCCAAACACCTCTCCTTCAAACACACACGCGCACACACCTTGCCACACTTGTCAACAAATGCCACGACGCTGGCTTCTTATATTCCCAATTCCAATACAAAACACTCATGGTAAATTCTAAGTCAAAAGTGCCTTCTCCTGTCTGGTTTGCTGTTTGGAAAGTTGTCGCTCCATAACCACCTTAACGGGTGCGCCAGGTTTGCGTAAATTTTAGCTGTTCTTCCCATGTAGGTCATATAATCCTTCATACTATCATGACACATATCAATAAAGTGCCCCATGAAACTCACTCAGTCACCATGAAAATGTGACAGAATCATAAAACTCTTATTATAAGATTTGCAATAAATCTTTTAAAATGTGTTTTCTTTATTCCATGACTTATTTTTTTCAATGGGCGTAAGTGGTTTTGCTCAACAACTCCGTGAACTCCACTCTGTCTAAAGATATTTATTTTCACGTCATTTCAGTCATGCATGATCTATTTTCATAATCATCTCGAATATTTTGCCTGTGACCCTGAATCTGTCCTCCCCACTGGGGTCAAGCACGTCATAAATAAAATTAAACAATCTTGCTGAGCCTCTACATATAATGTATGCACATGTGAGCCACTTTGCATTCAGTGTCTGTACTTGTGTCAGTGAACTGTTCTAAGACGTTTGAAAAATTCTCCCATCTTTATTTTGACTTTATTGTCTAATCATTTAAATTCATAATCATCATGAAGCTTATAGTTAACATTTAACCATCTATGTGTTTCCCAACTTTTATTAAGCTAGGCACCCATTTTTTACATTTACAAATCTCACTCGAACTAGCTAGCAATACTGACGTAACGATGACCTCATCTCAATTTTCTCACACAGTAATGTTTTATAACTAGCATGTTGCATGATTGGCAATGGGTTTATTGTGCCTTTTGCCATCTAATGAAAGAGCCTTGCATAGCTCCTCTAGATGAGCAATTTCCAATGAATAAATAATTATTTTCTGAGAAATGAAGTAGGATTGGATACTTTTCCGCAGCATCACTGATGCTCTTCTCAGCACTGGTCGCAAATCACTGCACTAAACTGTGACCATTTTATCTGTCTCAAAGTTATGTTTAAACAACTTTATTATCACCTTTTATTCTGGATTTATTCTTTTTATTCTGAAGAGTCTTATTTTCTTGGAATATGTATAGGGGAAGGAAAAAAATCATTTTGTTCTTTGTTCTTTTTATTCTGAAGAGTCTTATTTTCTTGGAATATGTATAGGGGAAGGAAAAAATCCTTTTGTTCTTAGAATAGGATTTGATCAAAATGTCTTTTTTATGGAGGGATGAGACATTTGTGTGATAGGCCAATCGTATCACAGTTTTTAATTGGCCCAAAGCCAGAGGATTACCTGATTTATTATATTTGTTTAATTGGCAACCGGTCCCCAGTTATGCAACTTTTTAAATTATACATAGTATTAATTTATTGGAAATTATTTCAAAATTTCTAAATTAATACAATTGAAAAGCCTATACGCTAGAACTTGTCTAGAGAAACAATAGGGATGCTGGTAGAACCTCCCATGTTCATTTTGAAACAGATTGTAAACTGATTCATTTGGGATAGATCGATGTGGTGCACTCTGTGCATGTTTATGCTTGCATGTGCACTTTTCAGCGACGAATAAAGGCAGACATTGCATGCCTGTCTTCACGAGAGGGGACACTATAAGATTCTAGAGATGGATCAAGTGTCAGCGCAATGGCCGTCAACCTGCACATGCAAAGCAATGCGATCCAAATGCACCCATAGATGTGCTTCTAACTTCAATGTGTGCTTGTTTTGCTTACTTTTCAGCATGCATGACTACATTCATTATATGTGTGTTGGAACACATGCTAACGCATACATGAATTGGGGGGGGCAAAATAGAAATATGTGGTCATGATAATGAGTTCAGGTTTTGGTCCAAATACATTTCCAGACAGTCTAATAAATAGATATTCAATAAATGGCAAGCATACCTCTACTTGCAGGACAGGTGTGCCGACTTGGAGAAGAGCAACATCCCTCACGCGTCCATCATGGCATCGCTGCTCGCTTTGGTTAATCTACTTTTTCACTATGGCAACAAATGAAACCCCCTCCTCGCTCTCTCTCTTGCTCGCTCTCTCTATTTCTCAATGCTCCAATGAGGAGGCTCCTCTCAAATCACAGGCCACCCAACCTCTCTCCCGCTCCTACAGTCTCTCTCTCTCTCTCTATCTCTCTCTCTCTCACTCTCTCTCACACCTACCTCCACTATACCATCTGGAGATGGATACTGATAAAGAGTGAGAGGGAACCATGAGGGAGAGACAGGGATGGGGTAATATGGGATTGAAGGGATTTGAGAGCTTGGCTATGACAAGGCTTGGATTAATTTGCCAGCCAAATGCATTTGAGATTAGTGGACCATTAAAAGAGCATTGACATCCACATGAAGGCACACACACGAGCAGGCTGGCTGCTGTGATGAAATGATAGCCTTACTAATTCCGACCTCTATCTCTCTCATTCCCTCCCCTTTTAGTCGCTTTTGTCTCCCAACTCTTTCTTTTAATCTTGTTTTGACACGAGCAAATAGGCTGTGATGAAAACCATATGAGCGCAATCACATAAACACAATGAAATATTTTAATTGTTAATCCGAGTACATACAGTCCTTTCTTTTTTTTTGTTTTTTGTCGACACTGATGTGTTGGCTTGTTGAAATGCCCTCAAAAATGCTTTTTGTCACATACAACTCAAATGTATCTTCATCAGACCTGCACTCTCAACTCACTTAATCATAGTTACAGTTAATCATGAGTACTTTGGTCACTTGCCAGATTTTGATTGCAAGAACGCCAAAGACAAATGCCCCTCATCTGTCTTCCATACTGCATCCCGGTGGAAGTGCGGTTTGTTGTCACATCACATCTCATCTTCCAACTTGATCTGTTCAGAAACCAGAATGATTCCCGTTTCCGTAGCAACCCTTTACTATTGTAGTAAATAAAATCAGTTAACACGCAATCAATCAGATCCACTTGTGCCGTTTCCGCTTACTTGTGTACACACACGGGGATGACACTCACTTAAAGAGACGCTTGAATCATGGTTGATGTAAAACCGGGTCAATAAATGGTTTGCCGTTGAGATGAATAAAGACTAAAGCATGCTGAGAGAGAGCACATGCTCATCCTCGGGGAACTGGATTAAGATGCGTAATAGATGAACATTACTCAGTTACAATAGTGTGTCCATAATTTATGTTTATCTAATATATTAAATGCACTGAAGCGTCTCGGATTTAAACTCGGCAATCGAAGCAATATTTTAGCATAGAAAATATGAGGTTGATTTCTTAATATTTTTTCTAAGAATATAAATAGAGTGCAGTGCAGGCAGCACAGTGGTTACAACACTTGCCTCACAGTTTCAGATTTTTAATTTTTCTTTCAGTGTTTGCATGGGTTTTCTTCTCCTCTCGCAGATGAGTGAAATTTGACTCAATTCAAGGTTACCTTCATTTCAACTTCAAGGAAACAGTCAGCCCAGGCTGATTTAACAATACAAATTCATTCATTTTCTATCGTATTTCATTGTGCTCGTCAATTTGTTCGCGTGTGAGCTGGAGCCTGTCCCAGCTGCCCTGTGGGCAAAGGCGGAGTACACCAGCAGGGTATGCATAAACCACCATTCATAATCACCTCTGGACAATTTAGCCTTCAATGAACCTGTAGAAAATCCACGCTGCAAACTTTGCTTTAGGAATGCTGCATTCAAAGTGCAAATCACGCACGCCCACAACAGCCAGTGTCACAGGTGACGCATCAATTTGACAAGGTTGTTTCAAAATAATAGCAGTTACCATGGACACGCTGCTGATTTACACCAACCAAGGATGTCAGGGAATACAATTTACCCTGAATGACAAGGGAATTTGTCAAGTATGTTTTGCGAGTGAAAGGATTTCAGCAAGAATGTGTGACTGATGGGTGGCCAGTCTGAGGTTTACCACACTCCTTGCCTTAAGTCAACTGAAGCTTCACCGTGAAGACAAGCAGTAGAAAATGGATGGATGATTTCAACAAGCCCTTGCAACGAAGATTCGATCCATACTGTTTTCCTTTTCATTCTACGAGAGAGAGACCGAGACAGAGACAAAGACAGAGAGAGAGAGAGAGAGAGAGAGAGAGAGAGAGAGAGAGAGAGAGAGAGAGAGAGAGAGACAGAGACAGAGACAGAGAGAGACAGAGAGAGACAGAGAGAGAGAGAGACAGAGAGAGACAGAGAGAGAGAGAGAGAGACAGACAGAGAGAGAGAGAGAGAGAGAGAGAGAGTTTTTGCAAAAGAATGGAAGTTGACGTATTGAATGTAGCCAATTAGGCCAAGTCTTTGAACAAGTTGCAAAGAAATGCAAATCCAAAGCTGTTTAAAACAAGATTGTGTCTAAGCGTGCAACGTGCCAAGAGTAGGAGAAGAAAAGTTCACGACCTGTGTCATAACTTAACCCCATAGATTCTGAAACTGTATTTTCGCCGTATTTACTCAGTTTCAATATTGTTTGTCATCATGTGGTCATTGATGACCTGGAGCTAATCTGCCTGACAATGTTGCCTGTGTGGAGACATTTAAAAAATATTGATGGAACTCGTGTGGGCTTTGGGGCTTTCTGAATCCTTCGTGTCCCCTCCAACACATTATAGGGATCACGCTGCCCTCTTGTGTTAGTTTCGAGGCAAAAAGAATCATACGAAGTATTTATGTAACGTTTAATATTTGGACGTGCGTCATGAGATAAAATTTTCCCGGGGTTGAAATTGTTACTTTACAGAAGAATTCTACGAAAAATTGAAAGCTCTGTCTTTGTCTCCACGCACACTCATGCGCAACTAGCGCGCGTTCTCCCAGAGGTGCCTCGCGGTCAGATCTACCCTGTGATGCTCATTCCTGTGCGCTCTAGTGAGTTGGTGCTGCAGATAAGCCGCATCCCGTGCCTGGTATGCGGCAGCATGTGACCACTTGAAGGTCTCGAGTTCTGCGCAAACTTCTAGCTTGTGCCAGATCATAGTGGCCCACATGAGCCCAGAGGGAGGAGGGGGGATAAAGTGCAAAAGCGGAGAAAGCAGGTCTATTGCCGTATTGTGGAAGTGAGCGTCACGCTGAATCACGTGGTACAGATAATGAAGACAGTCACGGAGACTTTTTTGTACGGGACATTCATTTGTTGTTCAAATTTATTTAATGGTGCCAGGATGGATTTAGCAATCAAAGTTCGGAAGCTGATAAAGATTCCATATTATGTAATTTGTAAATTTTTCCACTCAGCTGTTGCCACTGAAAAAAAATTTAAATTTGTGAATGACCAAAAATGTTCTTTACAATAATATGCTGTATGTGTCCCCACAAATCTAAACGTGGCATTTTTATTAATATTGCATTTGACGAATATCAGTTAAGCAGGAAAATTCAACCGTTTTTATCCATTTCAGGGGGTGGCTATTTTCTTACTTGCTGTTGACTGAAAAAAAACATCGTTGCCAGGTCTCAGAACTCAACTAGTCACGGCTCAACTTTAAAAAATGAATGAGACGTATCAGTATCGGGGCCATTCCGTCCTTATTTGAGATTATTGACCACTGAGGAGGCTGCATGCCGATACCAGCCACCAATACTCAAGGCAAATTTCCAACATAGAGTAAGTAAGTCAACATAATGCTGCATATATTTGACAGTCACAAACATGCTGACCACCCCACCTTCCTCCTGATTCATATTAAGGACAATTTTATCAATACTAAAAATTTCCTGACCTCAGTTGCAAGAAACCTCCCTTTTTCCATCATTTCAGCCACACATTGCCATTGTGAGTAAATGGACTCATGAGAAATGGTGGTACGCACAGCCAGTCACACACTTGTGCCTGAGGTATGATGGAGGAGAGGTCAGCTGGTCTCAAGACAGAATGAAAGAATCTGGAATATTATCCTAAGCATGTGATGTTGAGTGAGGGCACACACAAAGTTGCGTGTGCGCAAGGGAGCGTGCGTGAGATCACACATTCTGTCTGAGGACGGCCCCCCAAATGAGCTAAATGAGAGCGGAGAGAACAGTAGACTGCTGGCAGGGTGAAGAAAGTGAGGGTGGAAGGAGGTTGGACGTTCAGAGGGGAACATCGGCGGGGCAATTCCTCAAACAGCAAAATAAGGTAGTTTGTTTAAATTGACGGATTTCTTTCTACTTATTGCTGCAGGTGAGACTTAGTTTGTGTTCTTTTCAACAGGTGTTCCAGTGACCACTATTACCTGCCAATATTTGATCATGAGGAGCTTTTTTCCAGCCGTGATTGTTTTGCATCTTCTCGGGAGCTGCTTTTGCCAATTCCCTCGCCCCTGCGCCAACGCAGAGGGCCTACGGACCAAAGAGTGTTGCCCAGTGTGGGAGGGAGACGGCTCGGCGTGTGGTGCCCTGTCAGGCCGCGGTTTCTGCACAGAGGTGGTAGTGTCAGACGAACCCGACGGTCCGCAGTACCCTCACAGCGGGATTGACGACAGGGAGCGCTGGCCTTTGGCCTTCTACAACCGAACCTGTCGCTGTGCGGGAAACTACGGTGGGTTTGATTGTGGGGAGTGCAGGTTTGGCTACTGGGGAGCAAATTGTGCAGAGTACAGGGAATCGGTGCGGCGAAACATCCTGACGCTGTCTGCTGCTGACCAGCAAAAGTTCATCTCCTACCTCAACCTGGCTAAGAACACCATCAGCCCTGACTATGTCATCGCCACGGCAACCAGAGCAGAGATGGGCGAAAACGGCGAGAATCCTATGTTTGCTGACATCAACTCCTACGATCTGTTTGTCTGGATGCACTACTACGTGTCAAGGGACGCCTTCCTGGGGGGGCCGGGGAACGTATGGACGGACATCGACTTCGCCCATGAATCCGCAGGCTTTCTGCCGTGGCATCGTGTCTACCTGCTTCACTGGGAGAACGAGATTAGGAAGTTGACAGGAGATTTTAATTTCACTATCCCATACTGGGACTGGAGGGATGTCCAAACGTGTGAGGTGTGCACAGATAGTTTGATGGGCGGCCGCAGCCCCTTCAATCCCAACCTCATCAGCCCTGCGTCGGTCTTCTCATCATGGAAGGCAAGAATATTTTCATTAACTTCTCCTTAAAGTGAAAATCCCAACTCTGGCTCAAAATAGAGCATGTTTTCTTCTTGAGCCAGAAAATGCAAATTTTCCAATTATTGAACTATTTAAAATAGCAAAAGGGATCCTTTTTTAGCACAATTTGCCCAAATATTTGAATTCAAGTTGCTATTTTGAGGCCCTCAAATGACTAAAACACATCATGTATTGGTATAAATTTGAGTTAAACATACAGTATACATTACATGCATACAACTAAATGATACGCAGGTTTTTGTTTGATTTGGTCTTTATGAAACAATCTAAATGCCACATGATAATAGTTTTTTATTGGAAACCAATCTGGCACCATCTAGTGGCATCTTGGTGCCAAGGAACTGAGACCAGCGTTGTATGTTGGGGTGGAGCCTTTACGTGTAGGAGAATAGAAGTAGTCGTTAGAAGCAATTTGACGCTGTATTTGCATTTTTTTCATATGTTTCAATCTACGTGCAGTTTTAATTAAAGTCCTCTCTATCAATGGTTGTCAACCTTTTTTACACAAAGTATAAATTTTCATATTTGATGGCATTCCCCTAAAAATAAACACTGCTCTCCAAGCAACACCAACATTAAAATATAGTGATTCTTTTGAGTACCACAAGAGAGAGCCAGTGTACCAGTAGTGGTACTAACACCAGTGCTGAACAATAATAAATATGCATTGTAAAGGTAAAGAGGTAAAGTTTCAATGATTGTCATACACATCTGGGTGTGGTGAAATTCGTCATAATTGCATCAACAAAGCTGAACAATTAAATGTTCACCTTTCCCGAGACTTCTGTCCTTCATCATTGATTGCGTTGAACAAAAACTGATGTTTATATAATTTTTACTTTTGTGTACCGGTCTGCTTACATGTAGGTGATCTGCACTCAGCCTGAGGAATATAACAGACGTGAGGCATTGTGCAACGCTACAGAGGAAGGTCCGCTTCTGCGTAACCCCGGCAACCACGATACCAACCGAGTACAGAGACTCCCAACATCGGCTGATGTCGACTCCGCCGTGGGCCTCCGAGAGTACGAGACCGGATCCATGGACCGGTTTGCCAACATGAGCTTCAGGAACGTTCTTGAGGGTAAGAACATTAGATACACACCCAAATGCACGCTAATACGTCTGTATTACTTACTGTACTCACATGCCTAACAAATGAATGGGAAGATAATCCTTGGGCTAATCTCTTTAATCTAGAGGTGGATTGTTGGCCCGTTTGCAAACTCACACGGGGATAGATTTTCATCATTGGGTTAATGTCCATATCCAGCCGATTCCTACGGCAATTATATTGAGTGGGGTCACAAAAGGCAGTCAATCAGAAGTCATCCATTCATCCATCCATCCATCCATCCATCCATCCATCCATCCATCGACTAAATCATCTGCTCTGACAGCCACTCACACAACAAGGATAAAGGGCAGCAGGCAGTGATACCACACATTATATTCTAGTATACTTCATTTCATTTTCCTTTAAAGTAATGTTCCAAGTACAGTACTGCAATAGTTACAAATTATGGGGTACCATTGCTGTAGTTTCTGATTACTATCTATCGAAAATAAATGTACAGACCTGCAGTTACTATTAATGTCAATGGTGGGCACTGTTCCTCTTAAGGTCCTTCATTTCAAAGCAGCTAAATCTTCATCTATAATTTACCAAATTTGACATAAAATGACTCTGATTTTAGGGAACGGCTAAGTGTAGGAAATAAAAGGTACGAATTACTGAAAAAAAATCCACATTTAAAAATAGCCACTCATGCATTTACAGTAATAAGAGCGTCAGATGCAAATATTTTACTTGCAGACCAATGTTCACCCAGAATAGGGCCACCAGTTGAGAATCAATAATGTATTCATTTCACTGCCTATTGTGATGGAAAAACACCTCAATACTGATACGTGATGTAAAAAGTGGACTCACTCCCATTTGCTCTTTCAGGTTTCGCTAGTCCAGCCACAGGCATGGCGGTTCAAGGTCAAAGCACCATGCACAATGCCTTGCATGTCTTCATGAATGGCTCCATGTCCTCTGTGCAAGGTTCCGCCAATGACCCCATATTCCTCCTGCACCATGCTTTCATTGACAGGTACAGTAAATCACAAACACGTTATTCCGGTGCGCTCACCTCACCATGACCCACTGCAATGATCTTCTTTTGAGCAGCATCTTTGAGCGTTGGCTCCGAACCCACCAGCCTTCACGGACCTTCTATCCATTTGCCAATGCTCCCATTGGCCATAATGATGGCTACTACATGGTTCCTTTCCTGCCGCTTTATAGAAATGGAGACAATTTTCTGTCCACCAAGTCAATGGGATATGAATACGCCTATCTGTTGGATCCAGGTCAGTGCAGACCATCACAAGTGTGAGACTTAAAACTTCACAGCCTTGCATATCTGAGCTAGTGTCGTCTTGTCTGCCTCCGCTTCAGGCCAGCGGTTTGTTCAAGAAATCTTGACACCTTACCTGCAGCAGGCCCAGGAGATCTGGCAGTGGCTTCTGGGAGCCGGTATCATTGGGGCTTTCATCACGGCAATTATTGCGGTTGCGGCTGTCCTAGCAAGAAGGAAGTGGAGAAGAAACCAGAGGAGGAAGAGGGCATCTATTTTTGGAGAGCAACAGCCACTTCTTCAGAGCAGCTCAGAGGATGGTTCTGCTTCCTACCAGACTACTCTGTAACATACTGGCTGGCCGCGCACACACATACCAGTTTAGGTAACAACAACATGACAGGTTTCCCGGATTCTTTAGTTACAAGATCATATTTGATGACAAGGCAGTGCATCCAAATCACACATTGCTTCTCGTAAAAAAAAATCTCAATTTTTACTATTTTGTGCACACCAAACCAAAGATTTAGTCCATGAAGTGAAATGTCCGTTAATGTCCTGTATGTAGGACAAAACAAATCGTACTCATAATCTTAGATGCTGTAATTTGGTGATTTGGGTGCACCAACAGTCCTGAAAATTGTAAACAGCAAGCTGAAATTTATACAAGAAGATATCGATCATGTTACAAACATTTAGCAGGATGAACTGAGGATGTGTGCGCACATCTGCATCTGCAATAGACCTTCATAAAAGCCTATGTTGCAATAATAATAATACCAACACCTGTGACCCCCGTGGGGAAAACCGCTACAGATAATGGATGGAAGGATAATAATAATAATAATAATAATAATAAAATGGATGGATAATAATAATATTCACACGATTAAGTTTGATGAAAGAGCTCGCCTTGAAAGGTTTTTACTGATACTCATATTTAGGCTTTAATCACATATTCAGGCTTTAATCATGATTAAATGTATCATTGTAATGTATCATTATGAATGATATTATGATGAACCAATCCAAAGTGAAGGTCATATTAAAAAAAAGTGCAATAATATGTTCTACACTCCTCCACTCATCTCAGCAGAGTATTCTGATGAAAATTAAATTGGTGGAACAAAAATAAAGCAGATAAATCCACGTGACCAAACTGAGACACGTGACTGAAAACTGAAACTAAAACAGATGGACACTTTGACAAATTTTAGTTGACTGCAGGGAGCGGTGCTGCATAAAATCAGCCTCCTTGGATAACTGAAACTGTGTAGATTTGTCTCCTTAAATCTTATTGTACCCACCCAATTTGAATCAACAGCAATGTTTGGAATAGTGGGGGCCCCTACACACACATAATAAAAAATATTTGTACTATTTGTACTAAAGGTATTTTTAAATGCCCAATTGTACACAAGTGAATACACTGACCGAAGCACTGGTGCTAAAGGATCGTAATGCACGTGATCATTCACAAGCTCATAAAATGTATGTGAGTTGCTGCATTAAAATCAGATCTGATCCAAATATTCTCTGTTGTCCTTCTATTTAAAAATAATTGAAACTCCCCACACAGCAATTTAAATTCTTTAGTTGACTTTGTATGTCAGAGGAATTCATGAAAACGCACGCATGGAGAGAACATCCAAACACCTGAGCTGAGATTTGCCCCTCAAAATTAAAATACGATAAAACAAAATAAATCATGTAAATGAAGACAAGAAGTACTGTAATTAATTATAACTACTGGTTTGTGATGTGCATAATTTTTTGTACAATTTATAAAACTCCTTCTTTCATTGTCATAAGAAATATTTTCTCCACTTGTGCATCTACAGTGGTGCCTTGAAATATGAATTTGAGGGACACCGCTTGTAACTGAAAACACTCGTATGTCACATCATTTTTACCCACTGAAATGAATGGTACTGCTGTTAATCCAGTCCAGCCTCCCACGATTTAATGCTTCAATTCAAATTCATGCTGCTGATCCTTCTAACGTGAGAGTAGAGTCATACGAACAATGAATTTGACTCATAATCACATTGTCACTTTTCTAAGCGCTGCAACGATATTAGCCTTGGACTCAATTTCCATCACTTAAAGGTTTCAAAAACTGCACCTCTCTATATTAATTAAATTAAACTAAGGTATTTCTTTGGACAGTTTTTGGTTGTTTTAAAGACACGTGTATTTATCTCTATATTTAGTTAACAGTAAACTTGAACTGGGAAAAGCAATTAGCATCCTGAAGCCTCTTGTTTGAAGAATTCTTCACTATTTGAGAAAGAGCTACTTATTGTAAAGTGAGTTGAATTGAGTTCACAGTCACCATGTATCTGTAACATGCGGCAACTTTGTGCTCGCAGGTCATCGCAAAGAAATTAGACAAATGGCGGCTTGGCTCTTAAAAAACCTCGTAAAGTCAGATTACTCTTACCTCAAGGGACCACTGTGTAAAAAACAATAATAATAATAATAATAAAACATGTTTATGTGGCCAGTCGATCCCTCCATAAAACAAATAAAGCGCTAAATCGATTAGCAGCTTCCAAAATGAAGCACATTAGGTTGTGAGAGGTGATGTTCACAATTCCCGATGAACTTTAGAGGTTGATCCCATTCTGACGCTCCTCTGTAGAACATTGTTTTAGGCTCAGACCCTCTCACCATGGATAAAATGTAAAGTAAAAAGCCAAGGTTCAAGTCCCCTTTTTGGCAGTCTCTTTTAGAGTGGCTATATTACATGTAGCCTATAAAATTCCCAATGCTGAGTGACTGAATCCACTGTAGCTACTGCTTGCCTTGCTGAAGCCCAATCAGCTGAAGGACTCCTTGTTAAATTCAAAAGTAGTTCCAGGAAATTGAGCCGAGTTACACAGTCTGTGAAGAGTCCTGGAGATGCCTTTGGGTCCACAACAGAACACCCCCACTCGCTTACTGTAAAGAAAAATGGACAAATGTTTTAACCTAGCTGAAAATAATCATTCTTCATACTCACTGCTTATTGGTCCGTCCAATGTCATGTAACAGTAACTTCCACTTGGGTCGGCCCACCAACAGCCGTGATGCAAGTGGACGGTATTTCTCCTCACTTAAGCACTTGAGAGGCAAAAACAACATGAATAGAAAGAAGTGAGTTTACCCTTCATTTGAGCAAAGCACACACTGCATAACATTGTCCTCATACCGCCATAGGAACGGAACCTGTGTTTTGTGTTTACCTGTGGATCACATACCTGCAAGTTGTCGGACTGACTGACGTACAGCTTCAAGTTAAAGTAGTCGGGTCTGTTTTCGTGCCATAACTAGATGACAAAAAAGAAAGTACATTTTCATGTTAATCTGGCAAATGGCTTTAATTATTTTACTATGTTAACTCCCAACCACATGGTGGCAGCACTACCATTTCTTTCAATGCAGTACATACTTGCGTGAGGTATACTCAAATGGTAATTAGTGCCTTATGCATTGACGAAGAAGGTAGCGAGCCTTTAAAACCTGGGAAACTTTCAGTGACATTTTAGACAATTTGGGACAAGTGGCTAATCTGTCAATATTGGAACGGGCTGTCTTGAAGTCATTTGAAATAACATACAGTCATTTTAATGCAAATAGTGGACCAAACATGTTTATAACAAAGTGAGTGTGATCCAACCTTGTGATGTAGGGCACACAGTAGCTCAGCGAACCAGTAAAAGGACTGGAGCTCCCTGCAGACCCACACAAAGTATAACCTCTTCAACCTGAGCCCCGTCCAGCCGTCACTGGGGCCACAATGAGGAGGAGGGACAGGCAGAACCATTCTAATGACAGCTGAAACCAATTTCCACCAGTCATGTGACGTACAGTGGGAAGCACTCACAGCAGAGCGTGCAGGACGCAGGCGAACGGCGTGACCCCTATTCCGCCCGCTACACAAAGGCTGACGTCGTAGTTGAACACTTCCTCTGAAGGACTTCCAAACGGACCATCCACATAAAGCCTGAACATACGCACGGACACAACATAGATGCACAGCACAAATTAAAGCACCCACAGACACAATTAATTGGACTTCCTATTTAGGGTTAAATACACATGCTCAGATAAACATCCTGCATCTGAAATCCCGTGTGTGTATATCTGCGTGTAAGCGGGTGCGTGGCAATGGATTTAGGGCAATGAATAAAATTGTCGTAAAAAAACACCAATGGCAACTGTATCAGAACTGTTCAACTGTACTGTCACAAGACTCTCATTCCCTTTCTATGTCCACCTCTCACACACTCAGAATAGGAAGAGCACAGTGTCAGAGGGTCAGGACCTCTCACCCCACTGTGGTTTTAAGCTTGCATGAGAATTCATCAGCCCAATGGGGTGGGGTCTCGCAATCTCAATCTCTCTCCATGTCTTTCACATGCACACATACTTGGGGTATGTTCTTTGATGCACCACAGGGAGGATGTCCATGTCCCTCCTAATGTCAGGAAGTAACAGCTGTGTGAAGCGTTCTGAGAATGAAAGGAAAATAGTTATTTTGGCCCCCAAATATACAGCAAGATATTATTGAAATGGAACACAACACATACAAAAACAAAGCTGTAATATTCGATTGAAGAAGCATTATGTTTGTTTTTTTACGTATCTTTACATTTCTAGTGTTATCATGCGTTACTTTCACGCGTCATCGTTGCCGATTCAATAGCCAAGGCAAACAAACTGACTTCCCCTCTTGTATTCTCAAAGCGAGTGTGTGTGGAAAAAAAACAAGTATGCATTTGTCACAGTCTCCTAAAGAAAACAGCCTCCTCCTGCTTGGATCTTGCCTCTTATGTACTGAATGTAAAAAGAACACATTCATCTACTTCAGACAATTATCCGCCATAATACACACACATGCACACAAATATCTTTTTTTTAATGGAGATATTGTAGATTCTTCACATAGAAAAAAGAAGCCATCTTCTCAAAAATGCGCACGTGTGTGAGTATATACTCACCAGTCCAGTCTCCCACGACCCGAAGATGGACAGCAAACGTTTCCTTGTTCTCTGTGGGACACTGCAAAAGTTACACAGCAGACAGTGAATCACAAAGCAAAAAACCACACACACACGCACACACACGCACACACACGCGCACACACACACACAGTGTAGACGGAGACGACTCCGTTGCTGGAGAGTACTATAAAAGACAAATAAAAAACATGTGCGATACCTTTCCAAAGCAACATGTTTTTCCATTAATTCTGCAGAATTTCACACACACACACACACGCACACGCACACACGCGCGCGCACACACACACACGCACACAATCCCCCTGCTGGCAGATGCTGGCCTCAGGGGTCAGTCTGCTCTCTGTCAGAGTGATTCTACACTGGTCATGCACAGTGTGTGTGTCTGTGCATGTGTGTGTGGGGGGGGGGGGGGTTGCATGTGTGTGTTCCCAGGAAAATGATGTGTGGCTAAATCACAAGTCGCTGCTGTCAATCAAGTGAGTTCAAGTAGCAGAGGGGGCAAAGAAGTACATGTTTTTCAAAATAAGACACTAATGATGACATAACTGAGAACATGGGTATGCACTTGTGTGTTTTGAGTGTTAAATGTCTGGATTGTGTCAAACGAAACTGTAGTTGCGTGCACTCTCACCAACGTTAGCGTGAAGGGATGGTTCTCAAATGACGAAACGTTGGGACAGTTGAGAACGATATACTGTGAGGGGATGGAAGCAGGTTAAATTGAGGGACGAAAAAAAACTTTTGTTGCCATTATATAAATACAAGATAATTAATCTGGGATGTAACCAAACATACAACTTACCTGCCCTGGACGAGCTTTAAAGTTCTTCTTAAGCATTCGTAACTCAATGACATCACAGGGATGCCTGATGACTGTCACTATGGTAACCGGATCACTACTTCGGATATAGCGGTACAGGCGCTCCGCACAGTAGAGACACAAAGGACCTGACACCCACAGCCATGTCTATTTGCACTCACACACACACACGCACACGCACACACACACATGCACACGCACGCACACACACACACACGTACGTTAATTAACCATAAAGCCTTTCATCATCTCATCTGTAACTGAAAATGGATGGACTTGTGTTACTGAGGATCAATAATTTGTATTTTACTAGAAAAACACTTCAAAAGGCAAAAAGGCTAAGGAACTTTTTACATTCCGCCATTCACACACGCATTCCTACACCAATGAGAGGCTGCTGCCATGGCACTGCCAGGTCCCCTGGAGCAATTCAGAGTTTAGTTTCTTGCTCAAGGACACTTTGACATGGTCCCCAGGGTTGAGGATTGAACCAACAACCTTAGAGTTGAGAGACAACCACTCACTCTACCACTGACCCATTACCATGTAACTTTAAAAAGGCTTATCGCTCTTGAGATGTGAAGATACAGCATTGTATGACCACATACATTACGATTTTATGAGTTGTGTTGGTTGGAATTAGAATTATAGATTGTTGTGACCAATACAGCCGCTGTCTATATACACCCAGTCCCAATGGCAACATGGTTGGATGACATACTAGTATGTTTAAACAATGTGTGTGCTGTTACTTATTCTCTTTTGGCGTGTACCTGTTGCAACTTAATTGCTCACAGCTCCACAAAAGCCTGAGGAGGGTTTCAGGGGGGGTTTATGGTGCTGCCTTGTAGCTTAACGACCATGTGCAAACACATAATCACACACAGGAGGAAGTACATTCACAAGCACAGACTGTGTGAAAAAAAGGATGACTGCACCTCCCTAAAAGCACCACACCAAGGACCCACTCCCTCAACACTTGCTGAACAAAATTCAATTCACAAGCTCACTGTGACATAAATGCCCATGCGTACCCCATGGTAGCATCACACACACTCGCACGTCCACACACACACAAACACACACCTGTGGGCAGTGTGACTGGAAGTGAGCCTCTGCCTTGCATCGCATTTCCTCTTCCTCACGTTTATCCAGATCCTCCCCTCGTTGCTCGGCGCTGCTGTGGTTGGCTCGTAAGCACCCGGGGGCATGGGCCTCAATGTTAGTCTGATATTTTAGTGCTCCTCTTTTGAAGATGGAAATAATTGATGATCAATTCATGTCAGTTTCTACACTTTGAGTGTGAAAACAAACATATGCAGGTCATTGTTGGCAAGTCAGCAGCGCATGCACAAGTCAGCAGTCACTTGCATGTATGAAAAGCTAAGAATAGCAAACTTGGTAAAGATTGTAAGAAATATCTGATTTAATACCAATACGTACCCGACCATGTGCACCATGAGAATGATATAGAATATGATGAAGAGGTTGTGTGTATACCAGAAAATCTCATAGTTGTATATTCTGGGGGAAAAAAAAAGGTCAACATATTAGTCGTGTATTTACAAGTAAATCTTTGAAATATGAGGGGTGTATTGAAAAATAGCTGTTTTTTCTGCGGGGAACAAAAGGGAGAATGAGAGACAAAGAAGCAAAAGGAGCAAAGATAACAAAAGAAGAAAGCGAGATGAGTTTGTTTCCCGAGTAGACTCCCAGCTCGGAGCCTGACTAAGCAAGACATCAGAGGACAATATTAGAGGGGTCATTACACACAACGACCCCCACGGCCCATAAACACCACACACAATGGACATTGCCAACTCTCCAGTCAACACTTTGAAATTTATTTCTTTAGAAGAGTGGACCCTTGGTTGTTTATTAAAATGGTCTACAACAAGCACCCATTGTGTCCCACTCTAGGTCAGAATTTCGGAAATATTTCTTTATTTACTGGATTGAGCATTTTACATTTGTAATCATATTTCTATCAAGTACAAAAACAAAATACACGAAAGACAAAGGATGTCTATATGCAGTATTCAAAAGGGTTTTGTGGCATCATCCCACAAATCTGTTCACCTCTCATAACTCTTATCTCTATCCATGAGGCGTCTGGAAATTCCTCTTAAGCTCTATTCATTTTCTAAAGGCATAAAAGAGCAGACACGCAGAGCGAGTGACCCACTGTGACCTGAGTAATGACAGCACTATGAGTGAAACACTTAGTAGTGATTTGCTCTGTAACAGAACTCTGTTCTGTTTTGAACACGCAGCCACAGCGTGAGTCATCAGCGACAGCGCAACAGAGACAGAGTGGAGACAGACCAGCAAGCACAGACACACTGTTAAGATTGGATTTGGAAAGTTTTAAGTGCAAAAACGGCTGTAATGATCACCTACCGTACGCAGTAGGAGGAGGACGTGAACATCAAGAAAAGGATGACGACCAACAGAACACCAGTGATTCCCGGAACTGAAAATCGGACAGCCAATCAGTGCCAACGATCCCCGTTAATACACTATTAATGTGCATGAATAAAACATTGTGTTGTCTTACCTGTGGTCAGAATGATTAGCGTTGGATCCTACGCAGATAGCAACAGTCAAAATATGAACTTGTCATTAAATTGTTCCCCATTTGCCAACAGTTCTTAACAGCAAATATGTTCTTTGAGAAATGATTGAATTCTACAATCACCAAACCAATACCGCACTTAGAGTAAAACACAACGATGGGAGTGGCTGGCTCAGTTGGACCTTAAGACATTAGACAAATTAGGAAAAAAAAGTCACGAACGTCTAGTGCAACATCGGAAATTTATTTAGACTTAATCAGAGCCATTTTAAATGGTGGCAGGTGTGTGCTCATGAGCGTTTGAATGTGACTCGTTTATTCTGAACACAGCTAGATCCCAGTTACAGATAACAGGCTGTGCATGCTTACGCAACCAAATTATTTTACTTGTTTATTTTTCATTTTGTGTGTGAAAAGATTGGAATAATAACAATAATTATTATTATTACCGTATTTTCCGCACCAAAAGGCGCACTGGATTATAAGGCGCACCATCATTGAATTTTTTATTTTGGAAATTATTTCATATATAGGGCGCACCGGATTAAAAGGCGCATAAAATAGAAGCTATACTGCAACAAACTAGGGTTGCGGTATGCATCCACTAGCCAATAACCAATGAGCCCTCTGTGAACAATCGCGTTTCTCAAACATCCATCCATCCATTTTCTGTACCGCTTAGTCCCCACTGGGGTCGCGGGCGTGCTGGAGCCTATCCCAGCCGTCATCGGGCAGTAGGCGGGGGACACCCTGAACCGGTTGCCAGCCAATCGCAGGGCACACAGAGACAAACAACCATTTGCACTCGCACTCACACCTAGGGACAATTTGAAGTGTTCAATCGGCCTACCAAGCATGTTTTTGGGATGTGGGAGGAAACCGGAGTGCCCGGAGAAAACCCACGCGGGCCCGGGGAGAACATGCAAACTCCACACAGGGAGGGCCGGAGGTGGAATCGAACCCGCACCCTCCTAACTGTGAGGCGGACGTGCTACCCAAGTGCGCCACCGAGCCGCCCGTTTCTCAAACAATCTCCTATAAAATAATCAGAACTGACTAAAGTTCGATCTAACACTGGTAATGCTTACCTATGTTTCCCTTCCATTTCGATCCGTAAATTCACTCAAAACATTAACAAAGCAGCCTATTTTGACATGAAATAGCCTTGTGCGTATAGCAGCTATTATTATAGCATTAGCCACCCCCTAACTCCCATGCTCCTCAGCTCGCAGACCCCCATGAGCCTCAGCAAAGTGTAAACGATCGCGTTTCTCAAACGATCTCCTATAAAATGATCAGAACTGACTAAAGTTCGATCTAACACATTGGTACTGCTTACCTATGTTTCCCTTCCATATCAATCCGTAAATTTACTCGAAACATTAACGGAGCAGCCTATTTTGAAATGAAATAGCCTCGCGGGTACAACAGCTATTCGGTGACGCCCCCTGACGACAGTTGCCTTAATGTTGGGAAGCGATGCGACCTTGTAATTTACTAGTCGTACTAAAACGTACTGAAACATTTTGGCAGAGCACTGTGTACAACCAGTATGGATTAAAAAATTCATCAATTGACCCATATATAAGGCGCTCTGCATTATAAGGCGCACTGTGTTTTTTTGTGTAAAATGTAAGTTTTTAAGTGTGCCTAATAGTGCGGAAAATACGGTATTATTATCGTTATTATTATCTATCCATCCATCTTCTATATCGATTGTCCCCACAGGGGTCACGGGCGTGCTACAGCCTATCCCAGCAGTCATCGGGCAGTAGTTGGTGGACACCCTGGACCGGTTGCCAGCCAATCGCAGGGCACACAGAGACGAACAACCATTCGTACTCATACTCACACCTAGGGGCAATTTGGAGTGCTCAATCAGCCTGCCAAGCATAATTTTGGGGAGGAAACCGGAGTGCCCGGAGAAAACCCACACGGACACGGGGAGAACATGCAAACTCCCCACAGGAAGGCCCGGAGGTGGAATTGAACCAGCACCTTCCTAACTGTGAAGATTCAAGAGTTTTTATTCGCCATGTTTGAGCGTGCCAAACAAGGAATTTGACTTCGTTAAATCACAGCCTCTGTTCAACATTTAGGTGACTAACAACTCTCAGGACACGTGAAAAATGACAAATATTCTCAAACATCCCCTGATCTTAAACTCCCAAGAGGGCAAGGAAAAACTCAAAACTCCAGCTAGGGGAAATGAGAAACCTTGAGAAGAGACCACAGATGGGAGGTTCCCTCTTCCAGAAGTGGACATGCTGTTATTTATTTATTTATTTATTTATTTATTTATTTATTTATTTATTTATTTATTTATTTATTTATTTATTTATTTATTTATTTATTTATTTATTTATTTATTTATTTATTTATTTATTTATTTATTTATTTATGTATTTAATATTATTATTTTGTACAATTTGCAGGTCACGTTAATTGTGGGAACAATTTGAAATGATTCATGTTGGTCTGGCTATTTTCATATCACAAAATGTTCATTCTCACCTCTCCTTTGTAGCGAGCAAAATTAAGAGCTGGAAAGTCTTCTGAGTAGCTGCGACTGAAGTTGACAACGTTCACGAGATGAGCAGAGACGTGAACAACTAGAACAAGAAGATTATGCAATAATGTTTGAGAAAATATAAGCCATACACATATGCACACAGATCTGAAGGTCCGAATAAAATGAAAACACACACAAATTTCTTTGTCCATTCAGCAGAAAGTCAGCAGAATGTCGTTCTGACTCAGTCCCAAACAGACACACACACTCCTTGACATCATAGGCTAGCCACGCAGGCATTTAACAGCTGATAGTGTTAGAGGGCATACTCATGAGACACAAGGGTCCTTTTTCTCAAACACACATCCTCTCCCACGACCCCCCCCCCCTCCCAACACTCTTTTCTTTCCTCAATGTGTGGCTCCTCACTCAGATTTCACCACCCCCTTTCCTTTCTTATTGTCTTTTGTCTCACAACTCTGGAATTTCTCTATTAGAATGCAAAAACTTTGCCTAGGGGAGATTGTGTGTTTGTAGGCGTGCATGTGTGTGTGTCATGAATGAAGTGCAAAAAAAGTGACAGATAGAGATGATGTCATGCTGAATCGCAGATGTCTGTCCTTGCAGGTCCTTCTTTTGTGTCTATTGTTTCAAAATGATAGTCTTCCAAGAGACAAATTGTGGCTCCTTCACCTTGAGGAAAAACCCTGCTCACAATGTCATGAGCATCTAACAGTTCCCGCCTGAAAAGAACCCTAACCCTAACCCTAACCCTCCCTACTCAACCGACTTGGCTTGTACTACCGTTGCGTCCCTGGTTTTGCCAGATGAAAGACTGAAAAGTTATTAAAAAAAATAGAGTAAGGAAAACTAATCAATGGTGTTTAGGTGAAAGCAACCAATAAAGCTACGAGGAGCTCTGGTGATGTCATGGAAGAAGACTCCCAAGAACACACAGACTGAAAAGTGAGAACACACGCCCCACCAGCTGGAGGGACAGACAGCTGGTACTGCAGGAATGCTGATCCGGCATGGATCTACTTATGTACTCACACACACACATACAGAATAAGAGTTTTAATAGCTTTGCTTTTGTACTTTCTTTTTTTTTTTTTTTTACCAGAGAAAATGCAGATGGCAACTCCGCAGGCCACATGGAAGGTTTTGCTCTTGTCCAGTAGGCGTCGGGTCTTTCTGCTTGATACCTTGAAGAAAGCAAAATATTCCAAAATCTTGAACGCGGACTCTTATGAAAAGGGCGTGACATGCAGTAAGACACTTCCTACCATGTGTGTTCCTCGGACAAAGGTAAGAAGTGTACGGCACATGGGCAACAACACCAAGCTGCAGTTTAGGTTCAGCACAGATGCAGAGGCCCTGCTGATGCAAAGTCCAAGCTGGAGGAAAACACACATGCACATTTTTTATACTGTATGCTTGTGGATCTATTGAAAAGTTTGTTACTCTTGCTTAGCCATCTTCAATTTGACTTCAAGATCAATGCTGAGCTGAAACCTATCGCATTGCACTTTGGCGAAAGAGGTGCACCCTGGATAGGTTGCCCTAAAACATTGTACTTATTTGTGGAACGATGGGTTAAAATGGAGTTCTTAGAGAACACACAAGCACAGGGAGAACATGCAAAGGGTTCACACAAAAACATCAAGGCCTAGTTTTGAACCCAGAATCTTTGATAGCGAGGCAAATATTCTTGAGGGAAAAAAAAAAATACAAAACACCATTGTATAGCTGTCAGTTTTGTAGAGTGGCAACATGCCTGATACATGAAATTGAAGTTCTATAAGTGACATTATAGATGGCAATTTAAAAATTTGAATACACTGCTAGATAATAGCAATACTATAGTGAACATTTAAAACTCAGTCAGCGTGACCCTCTCCTAAGGCCTAACTTTTAGTGATTTACAATGTCAAAATAATTACCGTGTGACAGATGAATAAAACAGCAAAGCTAGTGCTGCCTAAAGAATGTTTCACATTTGTGACTTGTGACTGATTTTTATTGCCGTCTTTGTATTTATTGCAACGATACATCCGATGCTGGTTGGCTGTGCTATGGCCTCATAGTGAGTTGTCAGACCTGGCCATTGCATAAGAAAGGCCTGGAAAATAGTTGATTGTGTTTTCTTTCAAGGGGAAGTCACAATGGCCCTGAAAGGTTGGTTGTCTGTCTCAAACTCTAGCACCACCGTGAATATTTGCTGGAGCAAATGGAAAGTTTAGCACCAATCAGTGGCCGCACCACATGGATTGTGTGAAGTGGAGGGTCGCCCGAGCAGGGTGAAAGCTGTGCTGTTTGCCTCAAGTGGCACGTGAGGGTTGTCATCTGTGTAATCTCATCAGGCCCCTGATCGGTAATTAGGGCTGTTTGATGCCAACCGTCGGCTGCGCTTTGGCATCCGTTTTGAGTCAGCCTGCATGTTTAATGCTATTCTCAGAGCACTGCTGGTGCCGTCTTTTCTAATTAGAGTCGCCAGATGCCAAAACGATTGAAGTGGATCATGCAGGTAGGCAGATCTGAAAAATACATTTTGCAATGAACAGGTTGGAAAAAAAGTGAAGACGATCCTGAGTTTATGCTGCTGAGCTATTGTGTTTTTTTTCATGCTTTTTAGACCTCTTGCAAAGGGAGAAAAACAGCTGATGAAAGAAATTCAAAGCAGATACGGTAAGGACTCACACACACACACACGCACAAACACAAACACACACTAACACACTGCATGCAGGTAAATCAGAAAAGTGATTAGAAAGTTATAACTCAACTTCTTTCAATGTTGTTAGCGCAATGAATCTCTGGTTTGTGCGCGCGCACACACACACACACACACACACACAGAAGCTTAAGCCCTCTGTCAAGGCATTCAGGCAAAGCCAGCAGCATGCCCACACTTGCCCCTCACTCCCCCATGCTTCCCACCGGTCAGGCTGCACATGAATAGTTCACACATGCAGCTTGCTTCTATATCTTACTTTTCAACCTTTAAAAAAAAATCCTGCATGGATTTCCATTTGAATTTGAATTCTTGTTTTTCTTTTCCCTCTTTCCGCTGACCTGACCTGATCTGACACTGTCACTGGTAATTTGGCGTATGCAACAAAAACATAAACAGACACACTGTCAGGAACTTATGACAACAATTACACCAACGATCACATGGCCCTTGCAAGCATCAAATTCCTACCTCAGTTTGTATGTGTGTGTCCACTTACCAAGGTAACTGGCCCTTTGGTTCGTGCTCACACACAAACGCAAAGTGCATATAACACTCATGGACTCATTCGAGCTGCAAGCGTGACACGCAACAAACCACCACAGATAATGCCCCAAAATGTGAATGGGATGGTTTGTGATGTAAAAATATCATTAAATGTAAACAGTGTGTGGGCAGTGTTACTTCTTAATATGAATATTTTGGGTTGTCTTAGAAACATGGATAATTGACAAGTGATGACTGAGGTAGCTGAGGTCAAGGGTGCGTGCGTGCTTACCCCAAGCATCTTGTACAGGTAGTGATACTGCTGTCCACCGGAGTACATCAGGAAGGTTTTGACAAAGAGCCAGCTGTTAGCTCCCAACCACATCATCTACACGTACACAAATGCAATCCAATACTTAACTATAGACACTACATTGAAAAAGTTGACAAAGCCGCCCCTACCAGGACCAAGTGTTTTCCTCCCTCGTTGGTGAGCCAGCTCCGCGCTGACACAACCATGATGTCTCCGACCTTCTCGTCAAAGTGCCCGTAACTGTGTGTATGTATGTGTGTGCGTGCGTGTGTGTGGCTGAGAGCGCTCCAGACAGCCATCCATCCAGCCAGCCAGCCAGCGAGCTCTTTCCCTCGACCCAAGTTGACGAGTATCTATGTAGTACTTGAGAGTGAGAGAGGGAGAGACAGAAAACACCGACCATCATTAGTGTCACTCCTTGATGGCCACAAGAGGACGCCGTCCACCCGCTCAAGTCAATATACTACAAGTACTAGTGCAGCGGAACTCAAATGGGGGTCAAATTGTGTTCCTGGGAGTATTTGATAGGGATGGGCGGATCAATACCGAAATATCGATGTATCGATCCAGGCTGCTCATTTTTGAGTATCGATATTCCTAGCTAAAATATCGATACTTACAATTATTTAATAATATTTTTCCTCATTTTTTTTCTGCTCCAATTTGACGACTTGCACTCATGCTAGCACTACTTTTCCTTCCGCCTGCTGCACCGGCGTGTCCTGCTCTGCTCTGCTCCCGCCCCCTTTTCTCACAAGCCAAGCCCTCCTCCTCCGCCCCCCGTTCCAATCCAAACAAACACAAACAAGCATGGCCACGGTGGCGGCCCAGTCCGAACGCAAGAGAAGTCTGGTTTGGGGATATTATATTTTACTTAATAACAACGAGGCAAAATGTGAAATATGTCAAATATATAAAGTTTTCCCCTTTTCAATTTGTGGTCGAACGCCATACATTTTATTTGTAACTCCACTTCCTATAAACAACACTAAAGTATTACAATATTAAATGTAAGTATCCAGTGGCTTTACAAATTGATAGTTTTGCTGCTCATGACGATTAAGCCCTGCATCTCTGTTGGTACCATGTCTCTTTTTAGATTATACTAAAAGACAAAACTTTTTCCCAATAACAGAGAGAGAGAAAAAAGTAAAGAATAGCTCCTTTTTATTAAAGTTATGTGGTGTGCAAGGACTGGAGTCGGAGGCGGAGTGGTAAATGACGGTGCCAACGGCAGTTGTTTTAATGACATTTATAATTATCTTCTCGCAACCACGGGCCGACTCTTTTTCCCTCGAGATCCTAACGCACACTCCTCAAACAGGAAACTCCCACACGTGTAAACGGAACTCGGCAACGTGAACTTAGGTTCCGGGTGAATTATGTCAACCCACTACAGTTATACTATTAATATGCATCTTCCACTAATGCACTAATGTCTAAAAAGGTTAATAATTCATGTACATGACGTAATACTTTTTTCTACAGAATTCAATAGATGACTCTCCAAGAGCAAGAATGCCACTGCATTTAAATTGTTTTTTTGGCGGGAAATTACACTTCCGGTATCGATATCGGATCGAATATCGGGTGTTTTGGGTAGGAAATACTTGGTATCGGATCGATTCCAAAATCATTGGTATCGCCCATCCCTAGTATTTGATGAAACCCCGGGTGACGGATATTTAGAAAGTGCTTCAATCAATGCTTGATCACAGTAGTTGGCTCCAACAATGACCAACATTCTCAGTGAAGCACAAGACATTCAATAAGTGAGGGTACAATATTTACATCCAAATCAGGTGACCTGTGTACGAATTATTCTTTTATATATAGAAATCAAAAGATATTCAGGAAAATCAGTAAACAATTACCTAACAATATCAATAAGTTAAAAATAAAACACAGTATTGGCCCATCATCGTGGTGGCAGGTTGAAAGAGAGAGAGGGGGGGGGGGTCCCCTCAATAGCTATGCAGTATATAAACAACACATTGGGGAATGAGAGTTACTGCCCCGCATTCCTGCAAGCACACAGATCCCCCTCTCCCTTTCACGGTCCATCCAGTCCATGACATAAAAGACCACCTCCACTGCCGCTACACAGCTGGCTGGGGTGGCTCAAGCGTGTTATCCGGGTCTGAAAGAAACACAACTTCATGAATCGCATACATTACAGAGAAGTTGTGATTCATGTCTACTACTGTTGAATGGGCACCTTTTGTCAATTTAGATTCAAAGTTAACAGAGCTGTTTGGAATTATTGTGACTGCATACATTTGCAATTACTTTGGAGAGATGTTACACGAACGTCCTACCCCGGGGACTGATCCAACAACCCTCCAACTGGCTGGTGAGCAAAAAAGTTCATGTCAAGCCTTGGTTGTGTGTAGAAACAAATCAATTTATTCTTTTTATGCTTATGCTGACTTAAGTCTCTCTAACTTGTTGAAACGATCACGAACAATGCTGGCAAAGCCTATAGGAGGGGCGGGGGGAATCAAGCGCGAGCCTCGTTCGTTGTGTTGATGGGATTTTCTGTATGTGACGAAAAACTGGACTGACATAGCCACACCTCTTCATTTGTTCAAATTGGAGTCGAGCATTGACCCCGGAGGCACTTCTCTGGATTGTCGGAAGCTTGTGCACGGTGCAGCGTAGGACAACATGACAAAACGTAGTAGATCCATTCGCTGTATCTGGTGGATTTCGGCCGTGGCAGCTTTGTTTGGGTTTTATCGTAGGTGTGTCACGCGAACACAGCTATAAATATATATATATATACACTTTTTCAGTTCCGATACCGATACCGATGCCGTGGCTTTGCGTATCGGTCGATACCCGTAACCGATCCGATATTATGGTTGACTTAACAAGCTACATAACTCTACATGTGGAACAGAAAAGACCAAAGGCAATGGCATCAGGCAGACTACACAGTTCTTTGCTCTAAATTAGGGGTGTCCAAACTAACGGTCCAGTTTATATTGGCCCGCAGCAAATTCTGAAAACATAATTGAATATGCCCCGCACAAGAAGCTTGACCTCAGCTTCTCAGTTTCCACACTAGATGGAGCCCGCCACACAAAGCGTTTGACGTCCCATTAACACCCCCCCGGAAGAGAAGCGAACATGCAGCGTTTGACATCCGATTAGCCTCCCCCCCCCCCCATTCGGGAGAGAAGCGAACGCGCAGCCTTTGACGTCCCATTAGCAACCCGAAGAGAAGCGAACGCGCAGGGTTTGACGTCCGCTTAGCAACCCGGGGAAGAGAAGCGAACGTTCGCTCCATGTTTGCGTTTGTTTAGAAAACTCTCGTGGCATGCGGAACACGTGCTGCTGACGTATGACGTAGCCCGCGTCCCAATAGATTAAGGAAAGTATCGGCTCACAGATCGGCTGTATTTTCCGATACCCGATCCATCTATTTTGTTGATATCGGGGCCGATATCCGATCCAGATATCGGATCGGTGCATCTCTAATATATATATATATATATATATATATATATATATATAAAAAGTCAGATGTGCACACAGTTTGCATATGTGGATGGATATAGAATCACTACCCGAAATTGCACGGGAAGAGCGGAGCGTGTACGGCGGACACTGTACACGCTTTGACCCCTTTGATACATTTCACAATTATCCCGTCTATCACACGGTTTATGAAAGATTTGACTTTGTGGAGAAGTTTTATGACCCTTCATTTACGAGGCCTCGGGCTGTGGCTCAAGTGAGAGGCGGGCTCGTCTTCCTCCTGGCGGATTCCCAAATCATCCCTTGGATGCCAACCAGTATGCCATCTCCCTCAACAAGTACGCACACGGCATTGCAGAGATCGCACAAACGCACCTCAAGGAGATGCAGACATACTTGTCTTTTGGTAAGCCACAAGTCAGTTAAAATCATATTTTGTTATGACTACCGTTTTTTTCCATGTATAATGCGCAAAATTTAACTAATTTATTGTCTCAAAATCTGGGGTGCGCATTATACATGGGTACAAAAAATATATATTGTTTTATTTATTTATTTATTTATTTTTAAATCCGGATATCATACGGAGGCCGCCATTACAGATGCGCTTTCTTCTCTGCTGTTCACTTCAAACACGCTCCATACGAACACAATGCTCTCGTATCAGACGCTTGCTCGATCACTTGTTCGTTTGCTGTCACAAATGTACCCTACACAAATCCGAAACATTTCTTCGCTATCGAGTTTGCTAGCGCATGCGCAGTGATACTGACCGGCAGAATAACATCCGGTTGTTACATGGGTACAGCAGTTTTTCCAGCATCAACATGCCATTTTTAGGGTGCGTATTATACATGGGGGCGCATTATACATGGAAAAAACGGTAGGTTGTTTTCCTTATTTTTTCCCCCAGACTACTTGTTTTCAGCGGTTGAAATTTTTACCATTGCAGCGAGGGAGTTCTACGAGCCCTTACAACACGCAAACATAGCAGAGTAAGAAAATACCATTTTCATTTACACTTAGATGTATGCTTTGACCAGTCCTTTGCAGATACGTAGAATCATTTATCTGGAGAGTGCCTTTATGGGTTTACCTGGAAGACCATTCGGCCGGTCTTACAAACCAACTGAACTGGCTGCCCTACACGCCCATTCTCATTATTTTCTAATACATTCTGTATTTTCATGTTCACTAACCCTGTTTTCAAGCCATGTGGTATTTGCTCCAAGCAGCCATAATAAATATGAAGGACGGTCTTTCCCCGGGACCTACGACGCATTGTTGGACATTGAGCGCTCAGCGAACCAAGAGAAGGCTTCAGGGCTCGAAACTAACAATTGCCCGATTGCCCGGGGCAAGTAGCGATGGCAGACGGGCAAGTAGAATTTTTCCTCACTTGCCCTGCCATAATACCATGTTTTCAAGCTGTAAAAAGACGATTTTGTGCATAATTTCTCGCAACTTCTGCCGCTTCTGGTCCGACATTTTGTTTTCTAGGGAGCGGTTAGTTTCTTGTGTAAGTCTGCAATACATTGATAACGGCAAAGCGCTTCGTAATTAAATGCATGCTCCCTCACCCGTCCCTGGCTCTTCTGCGCCTGCGCACCAGCAGCGCTTGTTTCCGTGTCGGGCAAGTAAAAATCCACTCCAACAAAATTCGGGCAAGTAAAATTTTGTTTCGGGCAAGTAAAATTTTCTCCAACTTGCCCGAGGGCAACTTGGGCAAAAAATAAGCTTCGAGCCCTGGGCTTGGAATGAAGTTAAACGACAAATTAGCATAGCAGCATTCACAGTCCGTGCTGCGGGCATGACACTTGAACCGCCTGGATGATGCACATTAGATAAGACGAGCCAAAGACTTTGTCAAATTTAATGTGCCTTGACTGACTAAAAGATTGGACTCACTGAAAATGTAATCAACGGATGTATTTGTAATGTTTAAAACCTTTACATAGACAATTTTATTGTATAACTAATAAGACAATACTAAAAGAACCATTACAAGAAGGTAGTGGTCAAAAATTAAATGTGCATAGAATGAAAATTCAACTGAACAAGTTTTTCATCAATTCAACAACCTAGTAATGTTTAAAATCTTTACATAGACAAATTTTTTGGACAACTAATAAGACAATACTAAACGAACCATTACAAGAAGGTAGTGGTCAAAAATTAAAAGTGCATAGAATGAAAATTCAACTGAACAAGTTTTTCATCAATTCAACAACCTAGAATAATAATGAAAAATATTAGAATTCATAAAAAAACAAGTGCACAACATTTAAATAGCACCATCATGTTATATTACACCCACTTACACCCAGTAACTTGATCAGCAGTTTGTTATTGTGAGCCAACCACCAGATGCCACAAACAAGTACAGGAAACTAAAAGCAGCAGCCAATCCTTTTCATTGATCATAGACCTCGTCATTCTTCCAGGAAGATTTTTGTAATTGACGGGACTCATTCCTGAAAAAATGGATTAGGATTCACCATGAACACCAAAAACACTTCCAGGATTTGAATACAAATGATGAGCCAGATAAAATCACTGAGTAGGTAGGAATTCCTTTATCGATCTCTACCTCAAAGACCATGTTCTTACCTTACGAGCGGTTTCCGTTAACCGTGGAGACTTGCCAAAAGTTCGAGACGTCTTCTTGTTCTCTTTGTAGACCACTTGGGGTGACTTGAAGCTTCGCTCTCGGCCCGCTTGACCCGCCACAGCACGAGAAGTGGGGGCCTGTTTATTATCTTTGTGCGTGGTCTTCGCGGGAGATTTCTTGGAGGTTTTGTCTGGTGACTTGCAGGTGGAGCTACGGAGTTTATTCAGGCCCCTTTTGAGGTAGCTGCTGCTGTTCTTAGGGGTGTTGTCGATGGTGAACATCATGGACTGCCTGCGGTCAACCTGAGAAGATAAAAGGTGAAGTCTGATTAACTGACCGTTTCCTGTCTGAAACCTGTGTCACATTTTGAAATTTGTTTCACAAAGAAAGTGAGTAAATTTGTACGAGTAATTTCTGCTGGTGAAATTCACCGAAATAATTGTTTCACCAAGGATTAATTTCTTATGACCTAAGGAGTTTTTTCAAACTCACCGGGCTAAGGGCGGGGTGAAGGTTTGAGTTGGTGGATCCGCTGTTCATGTTCTTAGGAGTGTGGGGACGGGGGAAGCAGGTTGCTTTCATTTTTTTCTGGCAAATACCGTTTTTTTCATGTATAATGCGCAAAATTTAACAAATTTATTGTCCTGAAATCTGGGGTGCGCATTATACATGGGTGCAAAAAAAAAATTTTTTTTTTTTTTTTTAATTTTTCTTTTTTTCTAAATCTGGATATGATACGGAGGCCGGCATTACAGATGCGCTATCTTCTCTGCTGTTCACTTCAAACACGCTCCATACGAACACAATGCTCTCGTATCAGACACTTGCTCGATCACCTGCTCGTTTGCAGTCACAATGTACCCTACAAAAATTCGAAACATTTCTTCGCTATCGAGTTTGCTAGCGCATGCGCAGTGATACTGACCGGCAGAATAACATCCGGTTGTTCCCAAAGATGATCTTTTTTCTGAAATAATTTTACTTTTACGGACTTAAGTAGGAGTCAAAATTTGGGTGCGTATTATACATGGGTACAGGCTTTTTTTCCAGCATCAACATTCCATTTTTAGGGTGCGTATTATACATGGGGGCGCATTATACATGGAAAAAAACGGTAAATGTTTTAGAAAGTAAAATAATGTATTATAGTTAAAAAGGAAAAGGGGAAAAAATAAAGCGTCTTAAAAAATAAACAGGCATTTTTCCTGGCAAATAAAATAATAGATTATGGTTGAAAAGGAAAAAATAAAAGCATCTTAAATCCAAACAATCTTTAATTTGCCAATATGACAAACAGACCAACCTCAGGTGAAGTCCGAGTAACAGACAACGTGGACGCAGACCTCTTTGAGCATCTCGGGCTTTTCGGCTGAGATGAGCTGACCGATTTATATGGTGGTGGGTAGCCCGCCATCATGGCTAGACGGTGAGAGCGGACGCTGGATGTGCTACTCGAGTGTGGCGCCGCAAGGGAGCGGCGATGTGAAGCGACGGATTCTTGCAGGTGGCCCGGCATGACGGATGCTCGACGGATGGTCTCCGTTGGGTCACCAGTGCGGACATCTTCGTCTGTGAACGTTAGTGCGGTCTTGAAGCCAGTCTATAAGGACAGAAGGGTTCCATTCGGTAACATTAACTGGCATTGCAACTCGGTTTGTTTAAAAGTTATTATTTTTATGTAAACTGGTTTCCAGAGTCCAAATTGTCTTAATGAAAGAAAATCCTCACAGTGATCAGAAAAGATGTTGAACTGATAAAAGTAATAAAGGAGGTCAAAACAATGAACTGGCAATTCAAATTTCTGGTAAAACATTTCTCTCTCAAATAACATGACCAAAACGTATTCACAAACTCTGAATGTTACAAGAGCTGAGAATCTCCCAACCTCAAACTCGACAGGATAGCTGCTCTTGAGATGAGGAAGGCAAGCTTTGTTCCTGGCCTGGAGCTCAGCAATCCTCATCCAATCATCAGGCGCATCTTCTGGCTCGTTCTCTGACCCGACGCAAAACGTACTTGTGGCTGAACACATTGGAAGGACTTCAATTATCTTTCTTGGTAAATTTCTGCCGTGGCGCTGCCCGGTTCAAACTTGCTCTGCGAATGGATCGTGCTCCGCCGGTAACCAGGAAGACCGCTGAGCTGGTCGCTGACAACTCCGGTCATTTTCGGCGGCGTGTCGGGGCGCTCCATGAACGCAGCAGGGCGTGCGGCACGGACACCGGAGAGGTTGGGCTGGGAGTGAGCTGAAGCCAGGCTGTAGAACGTCTCATCATGTTCAACGCCACATGGAGTTTTCTGCAGAAGAGTTTACCATACAATGTTGCAAGAAGAAAGTTTTCACACCCTTGATAGGAGTCACATGTGGGTGAAGAAATATAAACAAAGTTCAGTGGTCAAATAGAAACAAAGTTCAGAATCAGGTCAACAGGTTTCACTTACCTTTGTCATGGTTATGTTTATAACCCGTGTCGTCCTCCGTCTTTTGACAGACGACGATGGATTTAAGTAGGGGAGATCCTTTCTTGTTTTGATTTCTGCAGTTGCTCTAGAAGGGAATATCGATACTGAGCGGTCTGTGTTTGTTTACATTGTCAGCAAGCAAGTAGCACATCGAGGTTAAGCTGAAATTCTGTATTGGCTGCCATTTAGTACCTGGGGATGTGTCTTGGTGTAAAATCAAGCGTTTCCAGTGACTCGGCCTTCAGACCACGCCGTTTGGCCGCCAGTCTTTCAGAACTACGGACAAGTGGCGTGCTCCATTCAGCCGGCGCCGAAAGCTTCCTGTCAAATTGAAGGACAAATCACACCAATTAAATTTAGCTTCACATAATTGCTGGCACAGATGATTTAGTCAAATTTTTCCCTTTGATGAATTTTAGTTCACTTTATACATAGCAACATTTTTTACCTTGGGCTGTTCAGCGAGTCTTCGAGGGAGCTTTGGTCGAGACTGTCTGAGCTCATCATTCTCTTTGGCTCCACTTTAAGAACCTTTGAGTTCACGTCTGAAAGTTCCAGGTAACACATCGCCGATGTTTCTCCTTGACGGTCGTGGATTTGATTGTGTGCATGCAGGTTGAGGTCAGAAAAGGCCGCCTTAGCACAAGCACAAGTGAGAAAAGGAGAACTTGAAACATGCTTCATTTTGTTTTGTTTACAGCAAAGGCACTCATTTCAGAGATCAGAAAGGTCACTGACACAACTAAATGCACTCTGGTCACACACAGCTTTGTAACAGCGACACGGCCATTATAATAGTGTCATGAAGCCAAACCGGTTTTAGAAGTTATCAAATGGCGCCATGGCACTGACATCAATCCTGAAGTAGGTCAATGTCAAAATGAGAAATGAGACAGTCCCTGCAGCAGCCCACATAACCTTAATGAGGACAATCTGCATTTGCACTACCATTTGGGGAGAATAATCTAAAAGTGAGGTTTTTCTTTTTATTTCCTTCGCAATATTGCAATCGAGATTCAAACTGCCATTTTCTCTCTTTAATATCAAAACCAACCTGTGCCTCCAAACGGGCCAGCTTTCTCAGCATGTCCTTTTCCTTGCTTTGAGCCCTTTCCAATTGCAGCTGGAGCAATTTGAGCTCCGTACCACTGGCGTTCACTTCTCGCTCTTTTACTCCCAGGGTGTGCTTCAGCTTGGCCACTTCCTCTTGGCTCTCCTGGAGAAGCTGTTTCTTGTCATTGTAATGACTCACAGCCTTTTCCATCTACGACATTTGATGTTTGCATTATATTCGCCGAACAGAAAAGTACCAATGAATGCACGTCGACCCGAGTTCACACCTACCTGAGCTTTGTAGCGTTCCACAGCCTCTGTTTTCGCCACAAGTTGCTCCTGCAAATCCTTCTTGGTCTCCTGTTTTTTTTCCAATTCTTTTAGGACCACAGCTTTTTCCAGCTTCAACGATTTAAGCTCTTCCTTGAGCGCTTGCTCCATTTTAAGTGAGGCCAAGTTCTCTCTTTCTGTGGCCTGGATGGTCTGAACGAGTCTCTCCTTCTCCAATATCAGCATCGCCACTTCTTTCTCCAGAGCTTTCTGTGTAACAATATGATCCATTGTTAGTCAACTGGGATCTGTTGAGGGAACGGGAACGTTTTTTAACGCGGACACTTCCGGTTACAGGGCAGACTGCATAAGTGTAACTGGAGACAGAAATTAAAGGGGGAAAAAAACGCAACAGAGGCTGCTGCATTGTTAGCAAAACTGCAAGACCAACAGACTGCATTGTTCTCACTGAATTGGTCAAATCAGATGGAAAACATTAAAACAGTTTTTGTTGTATTAGTGTGTTTCTATAAATGTGTTGTAATTCACAGTTTGAGGAAAAGTAAATGAAGATAAACTTTACTGATGAATGATTTGTTTTTACCTATACACCACAATTTCACATAGCTTAATATAAACAGAATAATAGTATTTTGTAATTACCAGCACAAGCTATTTAAAAAAAAAAAATTAATGCATTTTACAATCAAAGAAAATTGAGCAGGTTTAAGTTGTCATTGGTGTGGCCCTCTGACACAACTCCGTTTTTTTTTGTGGCCCCTTGTAAAAATTAATTGCCCACCCCTGCTTTAAGCGGACAATTTCACAATTCAGCTCATCCCTCTGACATTTTAAAAAGATTCGAGCAAATAATTTTACAAAAGAAACATAATGCACAAAACATTAATTTTGTAATACTTCACCTCAATAACTGGCCCCATGTTTTCGCCGACATCTTGCTTTGTGGCTGCTCTAATTTCTTCTTCCAAGCATGAAATCTTTCCCTGGAGTATCTGAATTTGTTCAGTCAGGAGCTCCTGTAATGAAAAACAAATTAAGATAAAAATTGTACCACAGATTAGATAAGGACCTGCCCCATGGTGACCATCTGCACGCCAACTGTGTGCCTAGGACGCTGCTCAAACGTTTGCCTGTTTTACCGATTCACGACCACGGTTCATTGGGCGCCCTTCAACTTGACTGCCCTTACACCCGTTTATGGACCCCGTGGAGGCGATTTTGTGTGTTTTGGGATGTTCTACGGTATCGAGGGGGGCTAGTTGGCCGCTGTTACTTTTTTCCTTTTCTTGTTGCTTTGCTTTGATGGCTTTTATCTTTCGCACTTAGATATTGGCTTTCTTTGTGGTGCCGTTGTGTGGCAGCCTATTGAGTTGTGTGTCTTTTATATACCCGCTCTGTGGTATGGATGCTGCTGGGGCCTGAATTTCCCCACCCCCGGCCGGGGATCAATAAAGTTTCAATCAATCAATCAATCAAATCAGATAAAGACTTCAGGGCCAAGCGTCTAAAGGTAGACTATCGGCTGAAACAGGTTTGACCTGTGATTGATGCAATTGTGATTGGGGCTGAAAGTTTTTTTGGAAACCAATCTACCCGCAATTGCAAATTATTCACTAAATATTGTGATTGCAATTGGCTATGCGAACTGTGATGGATTCTCCCAAAAAGAATATCTTGGCATGTGCTAATCATAATATCAGGGATGAGAACAGCAAATGGGAAAAACAACTGAAAAGTTGCCGAGGTCTGGGGGCCGCATGCCGCACTGGGAGGGCGAAGGACGCGGAAGATTCTCATCCCTGTAATTTGAAACAAAACACCCCTACCTTTTGTGAAGCGGCTTGACTGAGTTCAGCGTTGAAGTAGTCCTCTTTGGCTCTCCACTCTTCTTGCAGAGATGCTTGGCTTCCCGTCAGCCTGACAACCTCCGCTCGACACATGGACAGCTGCGCATGCAATGTCCGCATCTGACGAAATGCATTCCAATGTGACCAATAGCCAAGGGTATTTTTATAAATGGACATTTTACAAAATGACCTCAAAAATGTCGTCGAGAACAGAGTGCCTCTCACAAGCTTTGAGCAAGTGATGATACCTGTGAAGAGAGGGCGCCGTTTTCCTCTTCAACTTCAGTCACTTTTCGCTCCATCAGCAAACAGGAACTTTTACCCTCTTTGTTTTCTTTCAGAAGCTCGTCGAGTCGCAGTTGTAACCTGAAAGAAAGAAATGTGGGAATGGTGAATGACAGCCCATTTATTGGGGAGGGGGAATACAGAGAGGAGAGTTGGTTTTACGAGTCATTCTTCATCTCAAGGTCATGGATTTGTTCCCTGGTGCTGAGCTCATTAGCCGTTTGTTCCCCTTTCATCTTGTCCAGACGATACTGCAGCTGGTTGATGTGAGATTCTAAAGAAAATGTAATGAAACAAAAACAACATTAAAGGCAAGGCATACAATATAATCTGTGTGCACTTTTTATTTTCTACATCATTTGTCAATCATCATAAATACAACACAAAAACGTAAATTGAGTACCTCTTTGTGCAAGAAGGCTAATTTTTCCAACGAGGTCCTTCTCCAGTCCATCCCTATAATCTCGCTCTCTGATCATCTCCCGCTGAATCTTCCTCAACTGGAATTTGGGAGTGTTCATTATATCTTGAAGAGGAGATTTGCTGTGGAAATAAATATTCAAGCAAAATGAATAAATACTTAATGCTTTCAATCTAATTAACTCACATTGGTGTCAAGGTCTTTTTCTTTTGTACAGTTAAGTATTTGAGTCAAACTCATGAGATGTTTTGTAAACAACAAATGGCCAAGCTCCAAGCATCTTAAAACGTTGGAAACATTGACCAAAAGTAGGACCAATGCCAGCAATATATAATTAACATTAGTCAATGATACCTGGAGGAAGATGATGCCACAGTGTGCACATCGACAAAGGCGATTTTCTTTGTGCGATGGAACACCGGGGAGTCTTCATCGGAGAGTGTAGAGGTTGTCGATAAACTGGAAGTAGAGGTGCTTGTCGTTCTAGCGAATACTTCAGGAGTCACAGGCAAATCTGAAGGATTAAGTCAAACATTCCAATAAGCATTCAAAAGCCTGAAAGCACACCCACGAGTCAAATGCAGGAATAGATACAAGACTCACATTGCCTTGCCAAGAAGGCATCAAGACTACTACTCAGATAAACTCTGCCCTCATTCTCCATCACGTAAAAAACAGTCAGATTTGCAATCTCCCCCTGACAAGCAGGAATGGAAATATTGTTACAATGGCACAGAATGGAAAGGAAACATTAAAACAGCATCGTATTTTCATAGTTTCAGCAAAAACAATTGTGCCCGCTTACCTCCACCTCACAGTCCAAGGTTTTAAGTGTGCACCGTTCACCGCTCATCATGTCATGGTAAACCAGCAACAACAGCACCTAAAAAGAGCAGGCCGGACATTTCCCATTACTTTGTGTATAAAACAATAGAAGGATGTCATTGTTCTAGACCACTATGTTCAGGAGACAGTTTATTCGAACACCTACTAAGAACAATGAAAGACGGCAATATTATTGTGGCAGAAGCACATTTTTAATCTCTGACTGCCAACTAGCGAGTCATAACACAGGTGACAAATGACAAAGACAATATTGCTGTGCCACAATATAACTTATGTACATAGGATGCAAAACAGCTTTGTGTACCTTTGCTATTTCCAAAGTCAAGTTGATGCCATTATTTATGTTGTCCCAGGATAATGAACAACTTTCGGTCGCGCTGAATCTGCAAACCTCTGTCCAACCACAAAACATTAAGTTGAAATAATGTTTTTCACATAAGAGATTAGGCATTAAAACATAGTGTTCTATAAGAAGGTGCAACTGAAAAAGAAATTGTGAAGAATGAAACTGAACGTAGCTTTACAATGCTTTGCAATGGTGCTTTTTGTACACTAATGCTCAAGACTAAACATTCTATTAAAGCAGTTAAACACCGCACAAAGTGCACCATTGGAATGTACTGAATAGAAAAATACGCAACGCGAGGCCCAGACGTAGTCAGAAACTCACTCCACAAATTCTGCAATGGCTTTAAAACATTCTCTCGTGCACCTTTCGAGTTTTCATTTCAGACTCAAAGCCAAGTGCTTGCATATAAAGTATTATACAAAACTGATTATTGTTTAATAGCCAGCCATATTTGAACGCTTGATTCTTACGCATGCGCAGATTGGATGTGCAAGTGGCTTATTAAGGGTTGGGCAACACCCAAAATAATGTGACACACTTTACCGACCTGGCTATTACTTTTGGTCTGCCTCCCTATTCTGATCAAAGTATGTACTGAGTAGAACAATACATATCCGAGGGGGGGGGGGGGGGGGTTAACAAGCCCAGACATTTGCGTCAGAAACTCACTCTCCACAAATTCTGCAATGGCTTTAAAACGTTCTCTCGGTGATGTTATTGAAGGAGGTTGTTCCTTTTTCCTGTGGTGGAAAAAAGAAAGCAGGATAAAAGTAAGAAGTAGGGAAAACAAGAGTAAACAATCCAGGCTGTCTTGAATCCTCACATTTGATATACAACATCAAACAGCAACTCCCCATTCTGTAACTCTTCGATGTTTTTTATCGCTCGGTGGGGCAACGTGAGATTACTTATCTGCAAACACAGCATGGACGAAGTTAGGTCAAAACTTAAAATACTACAAGCCACGGTGGCGTTAACTTACCCAGTCAAGTAGCGCCTTAACGCCCAGATTCATGAGTGCCATTTCGAATTACCCTTTCAACCCTGCTGGGAGGAAAATGCAATATTTACACTGGGTGTCTCGAAAGAAATCGTACAGGCATAAATCCACGATAGAAGTGTTAGCAATGAAAAACGTAAAAATCTCCGTTCAACAGTACCGTACGTGGCGAAGAGATGCTGTTGTTACAGCCGATTTACCGCAAGTTCGACTCAGCAGAGACTAATTCTGACGACAGGTACTGGTGTGAGGTCAACCGTTTCAAATCACGCAGATCAAGATTTAATCAACCAATCGTTATTCGCATGGGCATGGCGTCTCAATATAAAGAACATTGATTGGATAGAAGGCCGGAAGTGAATGATCTTCGCGCTGTTTTTTTTTACCGGGAACAGCCAGCCTTAATAACGTGAGGCGGGGAATGCCTGGTGATGTATTCTTAAACATTAAGAATCAAACCAACCTTATTCTCACTGAAAAAAAGTAATGAAAACCTCCACTTGATACATCAAATAGAGTTACATTTTCATTCTTTTTTCCCCACCAACGGTTCGTGAGCATATATTTTGCAACGCGACTCGAAGGCGGGGAATGACAAACTACAGGTTACCATGGAAACAGACTGTTGACCACTTCAGGTAAACGTCGGTCTTCTACACTTATAGCAAGAACGATTTTGATTACAGTGACGTGCGGTGAGGCTCATGACTGGGGAGGCACTGACGTCACCTGTTAAAATTTGTCTGACACCTGTGTCCAAAAAAAGGTTGGGGAATGCTGCTCTAGAGTAGTTTATTCATTATTTAATTCGAATTAATTGAATTAAAATCCCATATCAGCAGTCTTCACACGTAAAAACACTCAATAAAGCACATCGAATATGCTTCCGAAGTCTTGTTTTGAACTACTATTTTGATCAACCATGTTGTGACTGTTTGATCACAGATGAGAGATGACGTTTGGGGCTCCAGTGGATTTATCTTTTAAAGCCATCAGCACCTTGGAAGGTAAAATATGTCCTTATCATCCTTTCATCAGGGCGGCTTGGTAGCACGTCCGCCTCGCAGTTAGGAGGGTGCGAGTTTGATTCCACCTCCGCCCCTCCCTGTGCGGAGTTTTGCATGTTCTCTCGGGCCCTTGTGGGTTTTCTCCGGGTACTCCGGTTTCCTCCCGCATCCCTAAAACATGCTCAGTAGGCCGATTGAGCACTCCATATTGTCCTTAGATACGAGTGCGAATGGTTGTTTGTCAAAGTCAAAGTCAGCTTTATTGTCAATCTCTCCACGTCACAACACACAAAGAGACCGAAATTACGTTTTTCTCTATCCCACGGTGACGAGACACATAACACGATAGACATACAAGTACGCGACACAATATAAAAACAAGAAGGCAAAAAATTCAAACAATCAATAGTAAGAGTGATGAATAAATAATAAATAAACAGATAACACAATAAATAAGAGCAGCAAAACGGAGCCAGCAAGCATAGCGCAAAAGTAAAAAACATCATAAACAAAAAGGCACAAACAATAAATAATAAGAGTAATAATAAATAATAAATAAACAGATAACACAACAAATAAGAGCCAGTGTGCATACAGACAGTTCAGACAGTAAAAGTTCAAGACGCTACGCAGAACGGGGGAGCGAGTTCAGGATCCTAACAGCCTGGTGTACGAAGCTGTTTGAGAGTCTGGTCGTGCGGGAGCGCAGGCTTCTGTACCTCTTCCCAGAGGGCAGAAGCTCGAACAAAGAGTGAGCGGGGTGACTCACATCACTCACAATCGTGGTCGCCTTGCGGGTGAGATGGGAGGTGTAAATGTCCTTCAAGGAGGGGAGCGAAGCACCAGCAATCTTACCAGCCGTGTTCACTATGCGCTGCAGGGCCTTCAAGCTGTAGTCAGTGCAGCCGCCACCCCACACAGCAATACAGCTGGAGAGGCTCTGTGTGCCCTGCGATTGGCTGGCAACCGGTTCAGGGTGCCCCCTGCCTACTGCCCGATGACGGCTGGGATAGGCTCCAGCACACCTCCGACCCCCGGGGCAACTAAGCGGTACAGAAAATGGATGGATCTTTTCATCATCAATTTTCACGTTTGCATATCCACCAAATTCTCCAAAAGTTACTCCAATGATTTGTTCTTTTTAAACGACAGACGAAAGCAAAACTATCAGCACTGTCTGAAATTCATTATCTACACTTCAGATACATAGTCAGATGAACCAAGCAAAGGTTTCCAGCCTTTAAAGACCAACGTAAACTGCGGGGGCAGAGTGACAGGGGGAACCGACGGACTAACAGAAAGTGACAGAGACAAAGACCAAAGAGACTAGACTGGAGAATACACGACATTTTTATTTTTATTTTATTACATAGATTGTGAGTAGACACATGAGGGGAGGGGCGAGTACACAGAGACGCGAACAGAAACGATGACAACATATAGACACATAAGGGAACGACCAGAGACGGACGGACGAGTCGTGACAGTAACAACGCAACAAGTTTCTAAATGCAGATCGAGCTCCTATTACACCCAAGTATGCATAGTTGGGTCCACATCTTTAATATTCTTAGTCACCATACAGTCCGTGAACTTATTGTGTTTGTGCCCGAGTGCACCTCCACGCGTTCGGCTTGACTTTTTTCGGCTTCATCGTCGAAAAAAAAATCCACATTTGTGTGGTGTATTGATGTGGCAATGTTGGTTGGTGTAAGTATTATTTCAGTGCTTATTTACTGCCAATGTGATACTTCTACTTTTACCCAGTAGAGGGCGCACTCGCCTTAGAGTTGACCACTGAGGATTGATGTTAGACAGAAGAAGTTGTACAAGACAGAAACATGTGCTTGTACTGTGTGTGCCGTTCTTATTAAAACGTCCTTTAAACTTGGAGAGTGTGCGCGTCATTACGGCCACGATATAACATATTTTTGGCGACGAGGATAAACAAAGTTTTGAAGAAAGGACGAGTTGTTCGGACGACAAGGACTTAAAAAGGGAGGAGTACCAAGTACCGTGAAAGTTTGTAGAAGATGGCGACCATTGGCACTCTGGCGGCGTTTGATGCGAAAAATCAAAGCTGGGAAGAATACTGTGAAATAATGGATCAGTTTTTTGAGGCCAACGAGATTGATGATGGGGATAAGCAGAGAGCTATTCTCCTCAGTGTTGTCGGCGCATCTACCTACAGTTTAATGCGGAATCTCCTTAGTCCAACTAAACCAAAAGAGAAGACTTACGGCGAGCTGGTGGCACTACTAAAAAACCACTTCGACCCAAAGCCAAGTGAAATCGTCCAGAGGTACAAGTTTGATTCTTGCAGTCGTAAACCAAATGAGTCGGTGATGGAGTACGTAGCGAAGCTGCGGAGGCTGGCCCAGGACTGTAATTATGGCAACACCTTGGAGCAAAAGTTGAGAGACAGGATCGTTTGTGGAATAAATGATGATCGGATTCAAAGAAGACTCCTGGCAGAAGCAGATCTAACGTGTGGGAAGGCTTTGTCCATTGCAGTTGCGGCAGAAACAGCAACTAAAAATGCGCAAGACCTGCAGAATCCGTGCGCCACTGCGAAGTGCTTCAAAGTAAACAAAGGCCCGCAGCAGCGAGGTGCGTTCAAGTGCGGAAATGTTCAGGAGTGCTATCGTTGCAAAGGACAACACAACGCTGCAGAATGTAAGTTTAAACAAGAAAAATGTCATGCATGTGGAAAAGTGGGTCATATTGCCAGAGCCTGCAGAAATAAAAGCAAACAAAAGAGATATGTAGTAAATCCTACAGCTAAAAAGGAGCAGTCTCGTTCAAGTTATCGGTCACATAACGTTCAAGAGCGACCAGAGGACAGTGATACAGATGGTTCAGAAGAAGATTCCTTTCCTTTACAAAATATAAAGTTTAAGCTTGGACGCATGAGTGAAATATACCTGAGAAAAGTTGATCCGTATGCAGAGAGCATGAAACTAAATGGGAAGAGAGTTCAGTTTGAGATTGACACAGGTTGCAGTCTCACAGTAATGAGTGAGAAGACATTCCTGACAACATGGGGAACCAACAAGACTCCTTGTATTAAACCAGTACGACTCAAGTTGGAGACATACACTGGGGATCGAGTTGAAGTTGTGGGAGCAGCTCAAGTCCAAGTCAAGTACAAAAAGCAAAGAGCTAAACTGCCCCTAGTGGTTGTGAAAGGAGATGGTCCCTCATTACTAGGCAGATGCTGGCTAGAGGACATTCAGCTGAATTGGAAAGAAATAAAAGCCAGACACAAAGAAAGACAAGTACATCAGATACACACAGACCAGAAAACAGTGGAAACAAAAGTGACCTTACAAGAAGTACTGTGCAAACATGATGAAGTTTTCAAGGAGGAGCTGGGCACTTTAAAGGGCACCAAAGCCACTATTCATGTGAAGGGAAATGCTGTTCCGCGCTTCTTCCGTCCAAGGTCTATTCCTTATGCCATGAGAGCAAAAGTGGATGAGGAAATTGACAGACTGTTAAAAGAAGACATTATCACACCAGTTAAGTACTCAGAATGGGCAGCACCAGTGGTACCTATCCTGAAACCAGTGGGCACAGTCAGATTATGTGGAGATTATAAACTAACTGTAAACACCGTGTCATCCCTTGAGCAGTATCCGATACCCAGAGTTGAAGATTTGTTCAATGCACTTGCAAAGGGTAAGCAGTTCTCTAAGTTAGACATGAGTCATGCTTATCAACAGATACTTATGGATGAGGACTCCAAGAAATACCTCACCGTGAATACGCACAGGGGATTGTTCACCTACAACAGGCTTCCATTCGGTGTGGCCTCTGCCCTGGCCATATTTCAGAGAACGATGGAGAGTCTTTTATGTGGGATTCCGCTAGTAGCTGTGTATCTAGATGATATATTGGTAAGTGGCATGGACCAATCTGATCACCTAAAAAACCTAGACTCTGTGCTAAACAGATTGAAAGAAGCGGGACTACGCCTTAGGAGAAACAAGTGTACGTTCCTTCAAGATGAAGTGGAGTACTTGGGCTACAAAGTCGATGCACAAGGATTACACCCCATTGCCCAAAAGGTCAAAGCAATCAAAGATGCTCCTGCCCCAGCAAATGTTTCAGAGCTGAAATCATTCTTGGGATTGTTAAACTACTACAACAAGTTTCTTCCAAACCTGGCAACCCTGTTGGCACCATTACATGAGTTGTTGAGACACGATGTTCGTTGGAAATGGGACAAAGAACAAGAAGAGGCATTCCAAAAGGCAAAGGACTTGCTTAACACTTCAGAAGTTCTTGTACACTACTCAGCTGACCGTGAGTTGGTTTTGGCGTGTGATGCTTCCCCTTACGGAGTGGGGGCAGTATTGTCACATATCATGGAAAATGGAAGTGAGAGACCAATTGGATTTGTGTCCCGTACCTTACAACCTGCTGAGACAAGATACTCACAGTTGGATAAAGAAGGACTTGCGGTCATGTTTGGGATTGAAAAGTTTCATAAATATATATATGGTCGAAACTTTACCATTTACACGGATCACAAGCCATTGATTTATCTGTTCAATGAGAAGAAGCCAATTCCTCAAATGGGATCACCTAGGGTGCAGCGGTGGGCTGTGAAGTTGAGTGCATACAAATACAACATTGTCTACAAACCAGGCAAACATCATGCAAATGCAGATGCCTTGAGCAGGATGCCAGTTCCTGTCAAGTTAAGGAAAGAGGAGAGTACTGAGCAAGTACTTATGATGGACATGTTGGATGAGACATTGATAGATGCAAAGCAGATAAAGAGCTGGACGGCAAAAGACACTGTTTTATCACAAGTTCATGAATACATGCTGAAAGGGTGGCCCCCAGACACCGATCCAAATCTGAAAGCTTTCCACCAGAGAAAATTGGAGCTCGGTGTTAGAGATGGCTGTGTTCTCTGGGGAGCTCGAGTAGTCATCCCTGCCAAAGGAAGAGGTAGGATGTTAAAAATGTTACATCAAACTCACACAGGAATGACTAAAATGAAAGGTTTGGCAAGATCATACATGTGGTGGCCTGGAATGGATCAGGATGTAGAGAAAACGGTTCAAGCATGTCACGAATGTCAGGCACATCAAAAAGCACCTGCTTCTGCTCCTCTACACCCGTGGGAATGGCCTGAATCACCATGGTCAAGGATTCATGTGGACTATGCAGGACCTTTTCTAGGAGAAATGTTTCTCGTAATTGTGGATGCACATTCAAAGTGGTTGGAGGTTTACCCTACAAAAACATGCACATCCTTAGTCACCATCGAGAAACTCAGACAGAGCTTTAGTAATTTTGGAATACCAAAAATGCTGGTGTCCGACAATGGAACTTGCTTCACAAGTGCTGAGTTTGAAGCGTTCATGAAGCAAAATGGAATCAGTCATGTGAGATCCGCTCCTTTTTACCCATCCTCAAATGGACTCGCAGAGAGAGCAGTTCAAACTTTTAAAGAGGGGATGAAGAAGATGAAAGAAGGGACAATACAAACAAGGTTATCCAGATTCTTGTTTAGCTACCGGATCACACCTCACGCAACAACAGGCTTATCACCTGCCGAACTCATGATGTCACGCAGACTAAGGTCCGCCCTGGATTTGGTTGTTCCGGATTTGAAAACCAAAGTGCAACAAAAGCAACTTAAACAGAAAGAAAATCATGACACACGGAGTAAGCAGAGAGGGTTTACGTCAGGAGAGGACGTACTCATCAGGAACTATTCCTATGGACCGAAATGGATTCCTGGGGTTATCCAAAACACTTCAGGACCCCTTTCCTATACCGTTAGTGTTGGTACTGGTCAAGTTGTGAAAAGGCATGTAGATCAAGTAAGAGCAAGATTATCCAATCTCGAGACAACGGTTGAGAAGGAGAAAAGCTTAGTATTTTTTCCAGAGACTATTGCAAAGGTTCCACTACCGGAAATAAATAAACCACAGATGTTAGAACTGAGTTCTAATTCAGAGAAGGTGTCAGAGTTACCACCTGCTACCAATACCCAGGATGAAAAGGTTGTACCACCACAGACAGAGTTGAGACGTTCTAGTAGAGAGAGACATACCCCCGTTCACCTCAAAGACTTTGTTCCTTAAAGTAGAATGTTATTAAAAAAAAAAAAGTCATACTGAGTTACATTAAGTAAGTTTTCTGTTTATGTTTTATTGAGTGTATAACACATGTTGTTTTTGCTTAAATGTGGGGGAGATGTGGTGTATTGATGTGGCAATGTTGGTTGGTGTAAGTATTATTTCAGTGCTTATTTACTGCCAATGTGATACTTCTACTTTTACCCAGTAGAGGGCGCACTCGCCTTAGAGTTGACCACTGAGGATTGATGTTAGACAGAAGAAGTTGTACAAGACAGAAACATGTGCTTGTACTGTGTGTGCCGTTCTTATTAAAACGTCCTTTAAACTTGGAGAGTGTGCGCGTCATTACGGCCACGATATAACAATTTGAAAATAGCCATTTACAATAATATGATATTTCACTCACCCTGACCCTAACCCAGAACGGGGCCACCAGTTGAGAATCAATATTGTATCAATTTCACTGCCTATTGTGATGGCAAATCATCTCAATACTGATACATGATATGTAGTACTTGAGCGTGAGAGAGGGAGAGAGAGAAAACGCCGACCATCATTAGTGTCACTCCTTGATGGCCACAAGAGGGCGCCGTCCACCCGCTCAGGTTAATATACTACAAGTACTAGTGCAGCGGAACTCAAGGGGTTCAAATTGGGTATTTGTGTTCCTGGGGGTATTTGATGAAACCCCGGGTGACGGATATTTAAAAAGTGCTTCAATCAATGCCTGATCACAGTAGTTGGCTCCAACAATTAAAGTCAAAGGCAGCTTTATTGTCAATCTCTTCACATGTCAAGACACACAAAGAAACCGAAATTACGTTTTCTCTATCCCACGGTGACGAGACATATTACACGATAGACATACAAGTAAACGACACAATATAAAAACAAGAAGGCACAAACAATAAATACTAAGAGTGATGAATAAATAATAAATAAACATTTACCACAATAAATAAGAGGAGAAAAACGGAGCCAGTGTGCATACAGCAGACAGTAAGCATAGCGCAAAAGTACAGGACGCTACGCAGAAAAGGAAAGCGAGTTCAGGATCAATGACCAACATCCTCAGGGAAGCACAAGACATTCAATAAGTGAGAGTACAATATTTACATCCAAATCAGGTGACCTGTGTACGAATTTTTTTTTTTTATATATAGAAATCAAAAGATATTCAGGAAAATCAGTAAACAATTACCTAACAATATCAATAAGTTAAAAATAAAACACAGTATTAGCCCATCATCGCGGTGGCAGGTTGAAAGAGAGAGAGAGAGAGAGAGAGAGAGAGAGAGAGAGAGAGAGAGAGAGAGAGAGAGAGAGAGAGAGAGAGAGAGAGAGAGTGAGAGAGAGAGAGAGAGAGAGAGAGAGTGAGAGAGAGAGAGAGAGAGAGAGAGAGAGTGAGAGAGAGAGAGAGGGGGGGGGGGGTTCCCCTCCTTAGCTATGCAGTATATAAACAACACATTGGGGAATGAGAGTTACTGCCCCGCATTCCTGCAAGCACACAGATCCCCCTCTCCCTTTCACGGTCCATCCAGTCCATGACATAAAAGACCACCTCCACTGCCGCTACACAGCTGGCTGGGGTGGCTCAAGCGTGTTATCCGGGTCTGAAAGAAACACAACTTCATGAATCGCATACATTACAGAGAAGTTGTGATTCATGTCTACTACTGTTGAATGGGCACCTTTTGTCAATTTAGATTCAAAGTTAACAGAGCTGTTTGGAATTATTGTGACTGCATACATTTGCAATTACTTTGGTGAGATGTTACACGAACGTCCTACCCCGGGGACTTATCCAACGGCCCCGCAACTGGCTGGTGAGCAAAGAAGTTCATGTCAAGCCTTGGTTGTGTTTAGAAACAAATCAATTTAATCTTTTTATGCTTATGCTGATTTAAGTCTCCCTAACTTGTTGAAACGATCACGAACAATGCTGACAAAGCCCATAGGAGAAAAAAAATCAAGCGCGAGCCTCGTTCGTTGTGTTGATGGGATTTTCTGTATGTGACGAAAAACTGGACTGACATAGCCACACCTCTTCATTTGTTCAATTTGGATTCGAGCATTGACCGCGGATGTGTGAGGTAGTGATGTGCATTCCAGTTCTTTTAGGTGAACTGAATCTTTAGAATCGGTTCACCCAAAAGATTCGTTCAAACGACTCGTTCAATGAATCCCCCCCCCACACACACACACACACACAATCCTAGACCCCCCCCCCCCCCATTCACACACACACTGATACGTTTTTTGTTTTGTTTTTACATCCAGTGGAAACAACCCATACACATCAAACAATACAACCACAACCCATACACATCAAACAATACAACCACACAACCCCGCCAAATTATTATATATAATAATAATTGGCGCGGGTAATTAACACATTTCTTTCTAACTGATCTGTTGGCAACAGTCTCTCACCCGGTCGTTAACGGGAAATTGCGTCACTGACTCGTTCATGAACAAGAAATTACGTCACTGACTCGTAAAGTCCCTCCGCCATCTATCGCTCGCGGGCGCTGCTGATTGGTGGTTCGCAAAGATTCACGAGTGAGTGACAGACAGCATTGCCGCTATGCCATTGCCAGCCGACACGCTTTATGCCGACATTGATGTTTTAGTTTTGTTTCTTTTTGCTTGTAGTTGATGGTGTTATTATATATCGAATGTGTTTGTGTTTGAATAAAAAGTTGAAAAAAAAAAACAGTTATGCCGACATTTGTTAATTTTGGGGACACCAACTCATATAACAACGTAAAACACATATACATATTGTCACATAAAGCACTTAACCAAATGTCTGATTTTTATGTTTTGATTGGCGAATATAAAAACAAGGAATAAAACACCAGACAAGTTCTAACTTGGATGTTTATTAAAATAATAATAATAACAATGATAATAATTCCCCCGCCTACTGCCCGATGACGGCTGGGATAGGCTCCAGCACTCCCGTGACCCCTGTCGGGACTAAGCGGTTCAGAAAATGGATGGATGGATAATAATAATAATAATTAAAATACATCTCAAACCAGCAATCTAATGTGAAACTGCAGTCGATATATTGGATAACAATATTTAGGCATATACGTATATGCATATGTGGTGTGCAAGGACTGGAGTCGGAGGCGGAGTGGTAAATGACAGTGCCAACGGCAGTTGTTTTAATGACATTTATAATTATATTCTCGCAACCACGGGCCGACTCTTTTTCCCTCGAGATCCTAACGCACACTCTACAAAACAGGAAACCCCCACCACGAGTAAAACATCCCACCGGAACTCGGCCACGTGAACTTAGGTTCCGGGTGAATTATGTCAACCCACTACACAAGCCCCCCCAGAATTCACCCATAGTCAAAATCCCCGCGCCGGAAAGGAACGACAGCCCGACCACAGCGGGTGTAGGTGGCAGGGGCTGGCAGGGGGTCAAGGGTAGGGGGCGCCGCCGGAAAGACCGCTGGGCTGGACGGTCGCGTTGTCGGTCGGGCAGGCGGGAGCTCGGTCAGGTCGGAGGGGCGAGGCGCTGGGGGGCGTCCGCGGCGTGGGGCCTGCGCCAATTCCAACGTCCGGGAAACATCCACGTGGGCAGGCTTAATCCTATCAACCGAGATAGTCTCAGGCCTACCGCCGATGTCCACGACCATGCTCTTACTCCCGTGCTGCAAGACCTTAAAAGGCCCGTCGTAAGGCGGACGCAACGGCCCGCGGTGGGCGTCGTGGCGGATGAACACAAAACCCGCCGAGCGTAGGTTGGTGGGCACCCGGGAAACAGGGGTGCAGTGCCGTGACGTGGGGACAGGTGCGAACGTCCTGGCAACTTCCAGCAGGGAGCACCGCTGCCCGGCCGCCGACCAAGGCGTTGTGGCGTCTGGAATAAAGTTCCCAGGAACTCGTAGTACCTGGCCGTAGACGAGCTCAGCAGACGAGGACTGCAGGTCCTCCTTAGGGGCCGTCCTGAGGCCCAGCATGACCCAGGGAAGTCTGTCCACCCAGTCGCCATCCACCAGACTGGCGTGTAGAGCAGCCTTCATGGAGCGGTGGAACCGCTCGCACAGCCCGTTAGCCTGGGGGTGATAAGCGGTGGTGCGGTGCAGCTTGACGCCCAAGCCTCCAGCAACCACATTCCAGATCTCGGAAGTAAACTGTGCACCCCGGTCCGAGGAGAGGTCTGAAGGTGTTCCAAAGCGCGCGACCCATGTGCCAATAAACGCCCGGGCCACGTCAGCAGCCGAGGTTGAGGAGAGGGGGACGGCCTCAGGCCAACGGGTCGTCCTGTCCACCATGGTGAGGAGGTAGGTGAAACCATGGGAAGGGGGGAGCGGGCCCACAAGGTCGATGTTGACGTGGTCGAACCTCCTCTCGGGGACAGTGAACGGCTCCAACGGGGCCTTGGTATGGCGGTGCACCTTCGCACGCTGACAAGCCACACACGAGTCGAACCAGGCCCGCACGTCCCTCTTCAGCCCTTTCCAGACGAACTTCTGAGCCACCAGCCTCACGGACGCTTTTCTGCCAGGATGGGACAGGCCGTGTATCGCCTCAAAGACAGCCCGCTGCCAGCCGGCAGGGACAAGTGGTCTAGGTTGGCCGGTGGAGAGGTCGCACCACAGCCTGACTCCTGAGTCGCCAACCGCGACCACCTCCAGACGCAGCCCAGTGTCAGAGTCTTTGAGCGACTGGATCCCAGGATCTGAGGCTTGGTCAGCACTCATACTTGAGTAGTCGAGCCCCAGCTGAACCGTGTGGACGACCGCTCTAGAGAGGCAATCGGCGACCACGTTGGACTTGCCGGCGATGTGTCGGATATCTGTGGTGTACTCAGAGATAAATGACAGCTGACGCTGCTGGCGGGCGGACCATGGCTCAGCCACCTTGGACATAGAGAACGTGAGGGGTTTGTGGTCGACGAAAACCGTAAACTCACGGCCTTCCAGGATGGAGCGAAAATGGCGATCAACCAGACGCCGAGTAGCTCCCTGTCGAATGTGCTGTATTTGCGCTCCCTAGGGACCAGCTGGCGGCTGAAAAAGGCGAGCGGTTGCCAGGCGCCACCAACCCACTGCTCAAATACAGCACCAACTGCGTAGTCAGATGCGTCGGTTGTGAGGGCGACCGGGGCCCCAGGCGACGGGTGGACCAACATGGTGGCCTGGCACAGCGCAGCCTTAGTATCCTCGAAAGCTTTGATCCTCTCGGGGGTCCAGTCGATGTCCTGGTTGGGGGTCTTACCCTTAAGGGCCTCATACAGTGGGTGCATGATGTGGGCCGCCCGGCGTATGAATCGGTGGTAGAACCTAACCATCCCAAGGAACTCCCGGAGCCCCCGGGCCGAACGTGGGCGGGGAAAAGCGGAGACTGCTTCCACCTTTGTCGGGAGGGGGGTGGCCCCATTACTGCCGATGAGATGCCCAAGAAACTGGATCGACGGCACCCCGAAGACGCACTTCGCCGGGTTAATGATCAGGCCATGCTGGTCGAGCCTTGTGAAAAGGGCCCGCAGGTGTGCCGCATGCTCCTCCTCCGAGGAGCTGGCGACGAGGACATCGTCCAAGTAGACGAAGATGAAAGGCATGTCCCTAAGCGCAGAGTCCATCAACCGCTGGAAGGACTGGGCCGCGTTTTTCAGGCCGAAGGGCATCCTAAGAAACTCGAAAAGCCCGAAAGGAGTCACCACCGCCGTTTTAGGGATGTCAGCAAGGTGCACTGGGACTTGGTGATAACCCCGCACCAGGTCCACTTTGGAGAACAGGCGCTTCCCTGCTAGATGCATCAAAAAGTCCTGAACATGGGGGACCGGGTAGGGATCGGGCGTGGTGGCATCATTGAGGCGGCGGTAGTCGCCACACGGGCGCCAACCACCGTCCGGCTCAGGCACCATGTGAAGTGGGGAGGCCCACGGGCTGTCAGAGCGGCGAACAATGCCAAGGCGTTCCATGTTGGCGAACTCGGCCCGAGCAATTGTCAGTCTCTCCGGGTTGAGCCGTCGGGCCCTAGCGTAGATGGGGGGGCCTTTGGTCTCGATGTGGTGCTCGACCCCATGTTTAGCTGTGGTGGCGGCAAAAGTGGGCCGTGTAAGGCTGGGGAACTCTCCGAGGAGTTTCTGGTACATGTCGCCCTCGGAGAGCGAACTGGAGAGACTCACATAATTCCCCTCATCGCGGACCCATGCGAAGGAGGAGAAGGTTAACGCGTCCACCAGGCGGCCGTTCTCAACATCCACGAGCAGTCCGTGGGCGCACAAAAAATCTGCGCCGAGCAGGGGGAAGGAGATGCAAAGTCCCATGTGAAACGCTGACCCCCAAAACATATGTCCACAGTCCTTGTGCCATACGTCCTGATGGGGGTGTCGTTGGCGGATGTTAAGGGCGGGCCGTGCAACCCTCCAGCGGCGTCGTCCACTGTAGCCGGCAGGACGCTTCTCTGGGCGCCGGTGTCACAGAGGAATCTGCGACCAGCGAGGGAGTCCTCAACGAACAGCAGCCGGTTCTTTTTGCCTGCGGTCACGGCCACTACTGAGCGCAGGCTTTGGCGTTTCCCGTCGTGTCGAAGTTGCAAGGGGAGCGGTACCTTTTAGCCTCGGCGCCAAAACGTGCATGGAAGTAGCACAAACCTGTGCTGGTGCGGCTGTCAGTTGCAGCGTGTCCTCTGCCAGGGGAAACGCCAGCGCTCGGGGACGTGTAGCTGCGTGTTGGGGCCAGCACACCAGGGGCGAAACGCTGGGTGGCCAAGTAGAAACGGTCCGCTTCCTCCGCCAGAGCACGCGGCTTCGTAATGGTCGTATTTGCGAGGGCCGTTTGGACGTGCGGCGGCATATGTCGCAGAAACAGTTCAATGAACAGAAAATTCGGCTCTTCCCCACCCAGCAGGTTTAACATCATCTCCATGTGTTCAGAGGGTTTGCTGTCCCCCATGCCTTGAATAGCAAGCAGGCGCCGGGCTCGTTCGGATCGCGACAGTTCAAAAGTCCTGAGGAGATAAACCTTGAGCCCTGCATATTTATCCTGGGCCGGAGGGGAAGTGATGAAACTTACGGCTCTGGCTGCGGTGGAGCTTCCGAGTGCCGAGACAACGTGGTAGTAGCATGTGGCATCATCCGTAATTCCCCGGAGGGCGAACTGAGCCTCCGCCTGTGCGAACCACGTTGCTGCAGAAGTCTCCCAAAACTCAGGCAGTCTAAGGACGGCGGAATGCGCCATGCCGTCTCGCTCGGTATTCCGTTCAGTCCCGGAATCCTCAGCGGGACTGATGTCGGGGTCACCAGTGTGGTGTGCAAGGACTGGAGTCGGAGGCGGAGTGGTAAATGACAGTGCCAACGGCAGTTGTTTTAATGACATTTATAATTATATTCTCGCAACCACGGGCCGACTCTTTTTCCCTCGAGATCCTAACGCACACTCTACAAAACAGGAAACCCCCACCACGAGTAAAACATCCCACCGGAACTCGGCCACGTGAACTTAGGTTCCGGGTGAATTATGTCAACCCACTACACATACATGTTATTTAAACCTACTGTAAGTAAATCGTAAATCTACAGTCTGGTTTACATAGTTCACGTCAGGAGACGCAAGACATCCACTGACTAATCCGTTGATGCACAGGAAGGCAGTTCACTCATTGACTCGTTAGCGAATGGGAAAGTAGGGATGGGCGGATCGATATCGAAATATCGATATATCGATCCAGTTTGCTCATTTTTGAGTATCGATCTTCCTAGCTAAAATATTGATACTTACAATTATTTAATAATATTTTTCCTCATTTTTTTTCTGCTCCAATTTGACGACTTGCACTCATGCTAGCACTACTTTTCCTTCCGCCTGCTGCACCGGCGTGTCCTGCTCTGCTCTGCTCCCGCCCCCTTTTCTCACAAGCCAAGCCCTCCTCCTCCGCCCCCCCGTTCCAATCCAAACAAACACAAACAAGCATGGCCACGGTGGCGGCCCAGTCCGAACGCAAGAGAAGTCTGGTTTGGGGATATTATATTTTACTTAATAACAACGAGGCAAAATGTGAAATATGTCAAATATATAAAGTTTTCCCCTTTTCAATTTGTGGTCGAACGCCATACGTTTTATTTGTAACTCCACTTCCTATAAACAACACTAAAGTATTACAATATTAAATGTAAGTATCCAGTGGCTTTACAAATTGATAGTTTTGCTGCTCATGACGATTAAGCCCTGCATCTCTGTTGGTACCATGTCTCTTTTTAGATTATACTAAAAGACAAAACTTTTTCCCAATAACAGAGAGAGAGAAAAAAGTAAAGAATAGCTCCTTTTTATTAAAGTTATGTGGTGTGCAAGGACTGGAGTCGGAGGCGGAGTGGTAAATGACGGTGCCAACGGCAGTTGTTTTAATGACATTTATAATTATCTTCTCGCAACCACGGGCCGACTCTTTTTCCCTCGAGATCCTAACGCACACTCCTCAAACAGGAAACTCCCACACGTGTAAAACATCCCACCGGAACTCTGCAACGTGAACTTAGGTTCCGGGTGAATTATGTCAACCCACTACAGTTATACTATTAATATGCATCTTCCACTAATGCACTAATGTCTAAAAAGGTTAATAATTCATGTACATGACGTAATACTTTTTTCTACAGAATTCAATAGATGACTCTCCAAGAGCAAGAATGCCACTGCATTTAAATTGGTTTTTTGGCGGGAAATTACACTTCCGGTATCGATATCGGATCGAATATCGGGTATTTTGGGTAGGAAATACTTGGTATCGGATCGATTCCAAAATCATTGGTATCGCCCATCCCTATGGGAAAGCCAGGATTCGTTCCCTCACTGATCCGTTCTCACGGTGAACTGGAAATGCGAAACACTCAGTTAGTTGATTCGCTCAGTGAGTGATTCACTTAGTGAGTGATTCACTCAGTGAGTGGTTCATTCACTCACAGATTCGTTCGTTGGTGAACGGGAAATGCAATTCACGACTCGTTCGTGAACGGGAAGTTTCGTCACTGACTCGTAAAGTCCCTCCTCCATCTAACGCTCGCTGGCGCTGCTGATTGGTCTTCACGAGTGTGTGAGTGACAGACAGCATTGCTGCTATGCCATTGCCACCCGACACACGTTATGCCGACATTGATGTTTTAATTTTGTATTTGTTGGTTTGTAGTTCATGGTGTTATTATACCGAATGTGTTTGAATAAAAGGTTGGAAAAAAAACGTTATGCTGACATTTGTTATTTGGGGGGGCACCAACTCATATAACAACGTAAAACACATGTACATATTGTCATATAAAGCTGTTAACCAAATGTCGGAGTTTTATGTTTTAATAGGCGAGTATAATAACAAGGAATAAAAAACTAGATACGTTTTAACAAATGTTTATTATTATTAATAATAATAATTATTAATAATTATTAATAATTATATATATATATATATTAATAATAATAATAATATATTAATAATATTAATTAATAATAATAATGATGATAATAAAAAGTTCACGACTCGTTCGTGAACGGGAATTTACGTCACTGACTCGTAAAGTCCCTCCATCTAACGCTCGCTGGCGCTGCTGATTGGCTGATTTTATTCTTCGTTTTGTTTTACGGCGAGGTAGCACTAGCTTCAATGGGCATTACTGATATCTACTGGTTGAAGTTATATATGAAAGGTAAAAAAGTGATTCGTTCACTCTCGTTCACTGAAAGGATATATTCTTTCTGAACGAATCGTTCACTCACGAGCCAAGTAAGAGGCACTCGTCTGGATTGTCGGAAGGTTGTGCACGGTGCAGCGTGGGACAACATGACAAAACGTAGTAGATCCAGTCGCTGTATCTGGTGGATTTTGGCCGTGGCAGCTTTGTTTTGTTTGGGTTTTATCGTAGGTGAGTCACGCGAAGTCACAAACACAGTTTAAAAAAAAAAAAAGTCATGTGCACACGCTGTGCGAGAGCAATTTAGAACTTTTATTGTAAAGGGCGCGCGTGCTATTTAGACGTTTTATGGACAAAACGGGACATTTTTGCATATGTGGTCGGATATTGAATCACTACTCGAAATTGCAGAAGAGAGGTGCGCGCTTTGACCTCTTCGATACATTTCACAGTTGCTGCGTAGACATTTGTACAGTATCTCAGTCTGATGTATGAGTTTGAGTCATTTATGCGGCACAATTTAATTTGACGCCTTCAGACACTCATATTGGATTTTTCTTTAAACTCATGTTGGTGTTGCCGCCCTAGGCACATATTAAAGCGCGCCATGGTCTAAAAAAAATCACAATGTTCAATCTTGAGGCTACTGCATTGCAAGGAAGATTTTCACGACACTTCCCAGAAGCTTGAGAGTTAATGAATTTGTTCTTAAGGCATGCGACACTTTGAATTAGTGTATGTACTGACTGCCATGTATTGTACGCTGCAGGCTGGTTAGCAAAACCCGCCCACCCAAACTATGCAAGCAGTGCCTCCAGTCAATATATGAGGGAGTTTCTGGATGAAATGCATCCTACCAAGATCAGAGAGCACCTCAGGTAAGATCATGTCATCCTGTCGGTGATTATTCTAAGGCAATTGTGATTAAGCACTTTTTCCCCTTTTCAAGGAAATTTACACGTCTCCCCCACCTGTCAGGCACAGAGCAGAACCTGAAATATGCAGAACAGATTCAAACAGAGTGGCAGGAATTTGGCTTGGACTCAGTAGAGATGGTGCCGTATGACGTCCTGCTGTCCTACCCAAATGTATCGCAGCCCAATTACATTGCAATAGTTGACGCACGAGGCAATGAGGTAATATGCCCCTATTCAATTCCCAACTAAGAAAAATGTGTTCCAAATTTAGCCCTTGCAGAGTACTAATACTACAATTTTTGTTACTTTTTTTTTATTTTTTATACCAAGTCACATTTCACCTGATTCGATCTGTTTTAAAGGTTTTCAACACCTCCTTGACTGAGCCCAGTCCTGAGAGTTATGAAGACGTCGCCAACATTGTGCCTCCCTACAGTGCCTTCTCTGCTAAAGGACAGCCTGAGGTGCAAACACACAAACAATAATATATCATTCATGTTGTCATGCTAATACAACAAACACTTGCATTTATTCTGCCCAGGGGGAATTGGTGTACGTCAACTACGGCCGCACCGAAGACTTTTCCCAGTTGGAGAGGCAGATGGGAATTAATGTGACTGGCAAGATTGTCATTGTCAGATACGGGAAGATATTCCGGGGCAACAAAGTAGGAAATACACACACTCTGCACTTCACTTTTATACAGGCTGTTGTGCAGGTCAGATTTCGAAATAGTTCATTTATCAATTAAAAATATTGAGAAATAAATTTCAACTTTTGGGATTGTGAAGAAAGCACTCATTAAAAACTTATACAGCGCATGCGCGTGTGTGTGTGTGTGTGCGCGCGTGTGTGTGTGGTGGTGGTGGGGGGGTACCTTTGATTGGATGACTTAATTCTGTGGATTTGCTGTCTGTTGCCTTCATCAGGTGAAGAATGCAATGCTGGCAGGCGCAAAGGGACTTATTTTGTTCTCTGATCCAGCTGATTACAGTGCAGATGGAGTCAAGGTAATTTGTACGAATTTGAGTCAAGGCAGTGCAGTCGATGGTCTGAATTAGTATATTCAGGTGAATATTTTAGTGTCTCTAAGTGGATGTATGCACAATTTATTTTATTATTTGCTTGTGTATAAATCCTTAAGTATAAGTAGGAAAATTGCAACCAAGTGTCTTTGTTAGTTGACACATTCACTATATCTGTAATCATATTGGTGCATTAGCTAATAGCATTATCAGAGCTAGCGTCTAATAACTGACATACTCCATCTATCCAACAATTTTCTGTACCGCTTAGTCCCCACGGGGTCACGGGCGTGCTGGAGCCTATCCCAGCCGTCATCGGGCAGTGGGCGGGGGACACCCTGAACCGGTTGCCAGCCAATCGCAGGGCACACAGAGACAAACAACCATACGCACTCGCACTCACACCTAGGGACAATTTGGAGTGCTCAATCGGCCTACCAAGCATGTTTTGGGGATGTGGGAGGAAACCGGAGAGCCCGGAGGAAACCCACACGGGCCCGGGGAGAACATGCAAAATCCACACAGGAATCGAGGTGGAATCGAACCCGCACCCTCCTAACTGTGAGGCGGACGTGCTACCCAGTGCACCACCGAGCCGCCATCTGACATACTTTTCTGTCATAAATAAATGTAATAAGTGAATGTTAAAGTGGTGACTGGGTGAATTAATGTTTCCAAGTGTGCATGCACTATATTCATAGTTCTGCACAAGAATTTGAACAAATTTGGCGACTTGGAGATAAAGTCATTCCTCCATGAGTGAAAACACATTTTGACTTTATAGCGGCTAACTTTGCCTTTCAGGCTCTAGGCTGCATTAAAAACATTGAACAAAACATTGAGAAAAATATTCTGCCTTGAATGATATGAACTCCTTCAATTTTTGGTTTGGGTAGCCATATCCTGAAGGCTGGAACCTTCCGGGTGGTGGAGCTCAGAGAGGAAATGTTATGAACCTGAATGGAGCAGGAGATTCTCTCACACCGGGATATCCTGCTAAAGGTGTGTGTGTGTTTATGTTTTGTTTTTGTTTCCTAACAGTCAAGCCTGAAATTCTTACTGCTGTCTAATCTCCTGCAGAATATACCTACAGATCCCGTCTTGAAGATGGAGTGGGACTTCCCAGCATCCCTGTGCATCCCATTGGCTACCATGATGCATTTCATCTTCTCAAGTAAGTTATTTCACTCGTTTGCCTCGAAGTTAATCATGCGCATTGATGAAATTAATTGATGACCCACTTCACAGGAATATGGGGGGACAAATTTCTCCAAACAACTGGAAAGGAGCTTTAAATGTTTCCTACAAAATCGGCCCAGGCTTTACAGATGACTTCAAGAGCCAGTAAGTTCTTGGACATGGTTTGTGTCCATTCATTCACAGGGACATCCTGTTGTCTTACTCCGCTCTTTGAATTTTTCCTTTGTTGCAGTTTTTGTTTGGATTCTGGCTAGAGCTAGTGGCATGTTGCCAAATACAGCACAAAGGACGTCTTGTTTGGAAGAAGCATCCATTCTCACGTGGTTGTTAGACCACTAGCAAGAAATAATGTGTACTAAATTGAATTTAGAAGTGAAAAGCTCATGATGTAAAAAAAAAAAAAATTCTGGTAAAATCACATTTTTCTCGTAAATGTGCTCGTTCTAGGTTAGTGCGCATGAACATCTACACTAATAATCAGGTGACAAGGATCTACAATGTCATTGGAAGGATAAGAGGAGCTCTAGAGCCAGGTACAAAAATACCAACCCCATGTGCACCATGAATAATTTTTACAGAGCTTTACAATTATTTGCACACCATGAAGAAAAATTAGTTCAGATGAACCGACGTTTGCTGCAATACACTTGATCACACTCTTGCTGTTGATGTGGAGTTTGGAATTATTTATGGATAGTAGGGCATAGCTACACATTCACTGATACACATTGGAATTTTGGTAACTGTTTGAAGGGGAAGGAACCATATGTAGTAACTTGGACTTAAAATCAAAATGTACCCACTCTTTTAGTCACTTCAGTTTTAAAAAGTATCTTTTGATCAAAGCATGCTGTGATAATATTTGTGGCATGTGTTGGACTAGACAGATGTGTGATTCTGGGCGGACACCGTGACGCTTGGGTTTTTGGAGGAATCGATCCCATGTCGGGAGCTGCTTTGGTCCATGAAACTGTCCGCAGCGCTGGCAAGCTTCTCAGAAAGGGTACTTGCAGTTGCCGTTGCGTCCAGCGTTCTGCCAGTAATCAATCAAGATGAAAATGTTTGCGTGCAGGGTGGAGGCCAAGACGAACAATAATATTTGCCAGCTGGGATGCTGAGGAATTTGGATTGCTGGGCTCCACAGAATGGGCAGAGGTAGAATTTCTTATTATTACTGTTTGCAATGAGCAGCACAGCTCCGCTCACAATATGATCAACATATGTGTTTACTCCATATTTGTTAATAGGACAATGCCAAACTACTTCAGGAGAGAGCCGTGGCCTACATCAATGCCGACTCTGGCATAGAGGGTGAATACAAATATTTTACAGTATACAGACTGCTGTGAAGGTGACTTGTGCATTTGTCTTTTCAAGGTATGTATACGCTCAGGGTTGACTGTACACCATCTCTGCACACGCTAGTATATGACCTCACAAAGCAGGTAAATACAAACACACAAATGTTTGGTAGCAGTCTCTCACTTTGCTATTTATGTGTGTACTAGATAGCCAGTCCAGAGAAAGGAGAGGAAGGAGTTTCTCTGTATGAAAGTTGGCATAAGAGAGACAACTGGACAAATAACCGTGATGCCCCTCGGTAGGTTGCGTCACAGTACTTATTAGTTTATTTAATGTTTCCATGTCATCTTTGGCATTGTTCTCTTCAATCAAAACAATGAAGGGTACCTATCGGTCCACTATGTGCTCTTGTGTAGGATCAGCAAGCTGGGCTCAGGAAGTGATTTCGAAGCCTATTATGTTCGTCTGGGGATTGCAGCGGGCAGAGCAAGATACACCAAGAACAGGGTAAAATTCTCTTTACTGGAATATACTTTGTAAAGTTGGGAGTATTTTCGATGCAATTGTTATTTATAACACGGAAAAAAATGATTCCACACACTGGCTTTGGTCCGTTTCCTTTGGGTATTTGGGACATTGCACATGACATTGACCACATCTATATAAGTTGTATTGTATTTTGTGTGTGTGTGTGTGTGTGTAGAAAATGGAGCGATACAGCAATTATCCTGTCTATCACACGGTTTATGAAACATTCGAGCTTGTGGAGAAGTTTTATGACCCTTCCTTCACGAGGCTTCGGGCTGTGGCTCAAGTGAGAGGCGGGCTCGTCTTCCTCCTGGCGGATTCCCAAATCATCCCTCTGGATGCCAACCAGTATGCCATCTCCCTCGACAAGTACGCACACAGCATTGCAGAGATCGCACAAACGCACCCCAAGGAGATGAAGACATACCAGGTGTCTTTTGGTAAGCCATAAATCAATAAACATTGCTCCAAATCATATTTGTTATGATCAGGTTGTTTTCCTTATCTTCCCCCCAGACTCCTTGTTTTCAGCTGTTGAAAATTTTACCATTGCAGCAAGGGAGTTCCACGAGCGTCTACAACATGTCAACAGAGCAGAGTAAGAAGACATTTTGTTCGTCATGTTGACTAAAATGTCAGTGAGAAGAACACTTGAGAAAGTTAGGCTCTCAAGTGAGTAAAGGTCCGACACAATTTTCATTTACACTACGATGTATGTTCTTATCAGTCCTCTGCAGATACGTAGAATTAACGATCAGCTCATGTATTTGGAGAGAGCCTTTATAGACCCCCTGGGTTTACCTGGAAGACCATTCTACAGGTATTACACACAAACTGAACTGCCTGCCCTTCACGCTCACTTACTAATCCCACCTGTTTTCCAGGCATGTGGTATTTGCTCCTAGCAGCCATAATAAATATGCAGGAGAGTCTTTTCCCGGGATCTACGACGCATTGTTTGACATTGAGCGCTCAGCGAACCAAGAGAAGGCTTGGAATGAAGTTAAACGACAAATTAGCATAGCAACATTCACAGTCCAAGCTGCTGCCATGACACTTGAACCGCCTGGATGATGCACACATGAGCTAGCAACTTTTTCAAACTAAATGTGCCTTGACTTAATGAAGGACGGGACTCACTGAAAATGTTATCAACTGATGCATTTGTAATATTTAAAAGCTTTACGTAGAAAATTTTATTGGACAAGTAATAAGACAATACAGAGAGAACCATTACAAGAAGGTAGTGGTCAAAATTGAAAAGTGCATAGATTAAAAAATACAACTGTACACTTCAGTTTTTCATCAGTTCAACATCCTCCTCTTCACCTGTAGGATAAAACAAAAAAAGATGAGCCTGCAGAAAAAAAATGTAAGCACAAAATTCAAATAGCACAATCATGTAAGAAGCATTTACACCCAGTAACTTGATCACCAGAGTTTGTTATTGGGAGCCAACCACCAGATGCCACAAACAAGTACCGTATTTTCCGGACTATAAGGCACACCTTCAGTAAATGGCCCATTTTATAACTGTCCATATATAAAGTGCACCGGACTATAAGGCGCATCATTAACCTTCTGAGAGTCCTGTATAGGGGCTGACCGTTCGCGCCGACATTCCACTAACCATTACCATTATGAATAAACTTGTAAATATGTAACTACGTATCTCCTTTGCAGATAGGTTGATGTTGCAAATGAGAATCTGTTGTCAATTGCACTACCAGAAAAGTTAAAGATTAAAATAACAAATTAACAATTTTATTAAAGTTGAATGAATTTTTTATTAGATGTATTAAATTTGTTTTATTGTTGTATGAATAAGAAAGGTGATATTGGTGTTTGTGACAGCAGTAAACAGGCCAGGTTGCGTCATGCCAGTTTTTAATCTAAATCATTCTCCATTTTATTTTATTTCAACTTCCGATGCAACAAATTACTTTATAATCACAAAATAATGATCCATAGCCTTTTTGATTCATGATTCATAGTCTTCGGGTGGGCCACTTATGATTGATTTTATGACACAATGCTTCGGGCCACATTTGGCCCGCGGGGCGGAATTTGTTCCATATATAAGGCGCACCGGACGGATAAGGCGTACTGTCGGCTTTTGAGAAAATTTGAGGTTTTTAGGTGTGCCTTATAGTCCAGGAAAATACGGTACAAGAAACTAAAAGCAGCAAGCAAATCATTTGCATTGATCATAGACCTTGTCATTCTTCCAGGAAGATTTTTGTTATTGACTGACTCATTCCTGAAAAAAGGATTAGGATTAACCACATACACTAAAAACACTTCCAGGATTTGAATGTAAATGGTGAGCCAGATAAAATCACGGAGTAGGTAGGAATTTCTTTATCCATCTCTACCTCCAAGAGCATGTTCATACCTTACGAGCGCTTTCCGTCAACCGTGGTGATTTGCCAAAAGTTTGAGACGTCTTCTTGTTTTCTTTGGGGACCACTTGGGGTGACCTGAAGCTTCCAACTCGGCCCGCTCGACCCACCACAGCACGAAAAGTGGCGGCCTGTTTATTTTCTTTGTGCGCGGTCTTCGCGGGAGATTTCTTGGAAGTTTTGCCTGGTGACTTGAGGGTGGAGCTACGGAGTTTATTCAGGCCTCTTTTGAGGTAGTTGCTGCTGCTGTTCTTAGGGGTGTTGTCGATGCTGAACATCATGGACTGCCTGCGGTCAACCTGAGAAGATAAAAGGAGAAGTCTGATTAGCTGACCATTTTCTGTTTGAAACCTGTCACATTTTGAAATTTGTTTCACAAAGAAAGTGAGTAAATTTGTATGAGTAATTTCTGCTGGTGGAATTGATCATAATTGTTGTTTCACAAGGGATTGATTTCTTATGACATGAGTTTTTTCAAACTCACCGGGGTAAGGGCGGGGTGAAGGTTTGAGTTGGTGGATCCGCCGTTCATGTTCTTGTTTTTAGGAGTGAGGGGACGGGGGAAGCAGGTTGCTTTCATTTTTTTCTGCCAAATAAAGGTTTTAGAAAGTAAAATAACTTATTATGGTTAAAAAGGAAAGGAAACAAAATAAAGGGACTTCAAAAATAAACAAAGGCATTTTTCCTGGCAAATAAAGGTCTTAGAAAATAAAATTATTGATTATGGTTGAAAAGAAAAGGAAAAGATAAAAGCATTTTAAATCCAAACAATCTTTGATTTTGCCAATATGACAAACAGACCAACCTCGGGTGAAGTCTGAGTAACAGACAACGTGGACGCAGACCTCTTTGAGCATCTTGGGCTTTTCAGCTGAGATGAGCTGACCGATTTAGATGGTGGGCAGCCCGCCATCAAGGACAAACGGTGAGAGCGGATGCTGGATGTGCTACTCGAGTGTGGCGCTGCAAGGGAGAGGCGATGGGAAGCAACGGATTCTTGCAGCTGGCCCGGCATGACGGATGCTCGACGAATGGTCTCCGTTGGGTCACCAGTGCGGACATCTTCGTCGGTGAATGTCAGCGCGGTCTTGAAGCCATTCTAAAGGGAGAGAAGGGTTCCAATTGGTAACATAAACTGGCATTGTAACTTGGGTTGTTTAAAATTCAGTATTTTTATGTAAACTGGTTTCCAGAGTCCAAATTTTCCTAATGAAAGAAATCCTGACAATAATCAGAAAAGATGTTAAAAGTAATAAAGATGTAAAAAAAAAAAACTAGCAATTCAAATTTTAGGTAGAACATTTCTCTCTCAAATAACATACAAAACTATAATGACTCCAAGTGTTACAAGAGTAGAGAATCTTCCAACCTCAAACTCGACAGGATAGCTGCTCTTGAGATGAGGAAGGCAGGCTTTGTTCCTGGCCTGGAGCTCAGCAATCCTCATCCAATCATCAGGCGCACCTTCTGGCTCATTCACTGCCCCGACGCAAAACGTACTTGTGGCTAAACACATTGGAAGGACTTCCATTATTTCTTGGGTAGATTTCTGCTGTGGCGCTCCTCGGTTCAAACTTACTTTGCGAATGGATCGTGCTCCGCCGATAACCAGGAAGACCGCTGAGCTGGTCGCTGACAGCTCCGGTCATTTTCGCCGGCGTGTCGGAGAGCTCCATGAACGCAGGGCGTGCGCCACGGGCACCGGAGAGGTTGGGCTGCGATTGAGCTGAAGACAGGCTGTAGAACGTCTCATCATGTTCAACGCCACCTGGAGTTTTCTGCAGAGGAGTTTACCATACAATGCTTGAAGGAGAACGTTTTCACACCCTTGATAAGAGTAACATGCAATTGAAGAAATGCCGGTTGGTCAAATATAAACAAAGTTCAGAATCATATCAACAAGTTTCACTTACCTGTGTCATGGTTATGTTTATAACCTGCGTCGTCCTCCGTCTTTTGACAGATGACGATGGGTTTAAGCAAGGGAAATCCATTTCTGTTTTGATTTTTGCAGTTGCTCTAGAAGAGAATATCGATACTGATTTGTCTTTGTTTGTTTACATCATCACCAAGCAAGTAGCACACCGAGGTAAAATTGAAAATCTGTATTGGCTGCCATTTAGTACCTGTGGACGTGTCTTGTATTTATTGGTGTAAAATAAAGACTTTCCAATGACTCTGCCTTCAGACCACGACGTTTGGCCGCCAGTCTTTCAGAACTACGGACAAGCGGCGTGCTTGATTCGCCAGGCGCCGAAAGCTTCCTGTCAAATTGAAGGCCAAATCACACCAATTAAATTTAGGTTCACATAATTGCTGGCACAGATGATTTTGTCAAATCTTTCCCTTTGATGAATTTTAGTTCACTTAATACATAGCAGCATTTTTTACCTTGTGCTGTTCAGCGAGTCTTCGAGGGAGCTTTGGTCGAGACTGTCTGAGCTCATCCTTCTCTTTGGCTCCACTTTAAGAACCTTTGAGTGCACGTCTGGAAGTTTCAGGTAACACATCTCTGATGTTTCTCCTTGACGGTCAGGGATTTGATTGTGTGCGTGCAGGTTGAAGTCAGAAAAGGCCACCTTAGCACAAGCACAAGTGAGAAACATGCTTCATTTTGGTTTTTGTTTACAGCAAAGGCACTAGTTTCAGAGATCAGAGGTCACTGACACAGCTTTGTAACAGAGACACGGCCATTATAGTGGTGTAATGAAGCCAAACTGGTTTTAGAAGTTATCAAATGGCGCAACGGCACTGACATCAATCCTGAAGTAGGTCAATGTGACAATGAGAAATGAGACAGTCCCTGCAGCATCCCACATAACCTTAATGAGGACAATCTGCATTTGCACTACCATTTGGGGAGAATAATCTAAAAGTGAGGTTTTTTTTTTTTTTTTCCTTCGCAATATTGCAAATCGAGATTGAAACTGCCATTTTCTCTTTTTAATAGCAAAACCAACCTGTGCCTCCAAACGGGCCAGCTTGCTCAGCATGTCCTTTTCCTTGCTTTGAGCCTTCTCCACTTGCAGCTGGAGCAATTTGAGCTCCGTACCACTGGCGTTCACTTCCCGCTCTTTTACTTCCAGGGTGTGCTTCAGCCTGGCCACTTCCTCTTGGCTCTCCTGGAGAAGCTGTTTCTTGTCATTGTAATGACTCACAGCCTTTTCCATCTACGACATTTGATGTTTGGGTGATAGTCACCGAACAGAAAAGTACCGATAAATGCATGTCGACCCGAGTTCACACCTACCTGAGCTTTGTAGTGTTCCACAGCCTCAGTTTTCGCCACAAGTTGCTCCTGCAAATCCTTCTTGATCCACTTGGTCTCCTGTTTTTTTTCCATTTCTTTTAAAAGCAGAGCTTTTTCCATCTTCAACGATTCAAGCTCTTCCTTGAGCTCTTGCTCCATTTTAAGTGAGGCCAAGTGCTGTCTTTCTGTGGCCTGCTTGGTCTGAACAAGTCTCTCCTTCTCCAAGATCAGCATAGCCACTTCTTTCTGCAGAGCTTTCTGGTCTTTATCCTTTTGGGCCGTTATGGTTTCCATGGCAACCAACTCAGTCTGGAGCACGTTAAGTTTCGTTTCAGCCCGATTGAGGAGTTCCTGCTTCTCATCATTACATTCTTTGAGCTTCAGAATCTCCTCTTCAAACGATGAAATTTGTTTTTGTAGGAGCTCATCATTCCGTAGGGTTCTGTCAGCTTCTTCCTCCTGTTGATCACTCTTATATTGAACATCCAAGTCCAACTGCGCAGAGTTAGCGTCTTTCAATTGGATGACATATTCCTCTTTAGCTTGGATCTCCACCTTCATCTTGCTCACCTCTGCCTGTGATGCAGAAAGCTGCATCTTCAGATTCTCCATCAGCTCCGCGGATCCTTGATTTCTTTGAAGTAACTCTTGGCCTTTGTCTTGAAGTTCTTGGGTAATAACTTCCAAATGTCTCTTAAGGTCGTCTACCTCAAGCTGAAGTGCAATGTTTTGTTGGGATGCTTCGTCCTGGATCTTCACAAGCATGTTGCCATTGTCCTGAGCTTCTTGTTTTGATTTTTCAAGCAATTTAGCTTGGGCGGCAACCTCAGCGCTGAGGGTGTCGAGGCTGTGGTCTTTCTCGTCTGATTGTGTTTTGACGGCAACCAATTCAGACTTGAGCATGTCAAATTGCTCTTCAGTCTTGATGAGGAGTGTTTGCTTCTCATCGCAGCATTCTCTGAGTTTAAGGATCTCATTTTCAAAGGAGGAAATCTGTTTCTCTTGTAGCTCATCTTTTTGGTGCTTCTCCTGAAGAGTTATGTCTATTTCTATCTTCTGCTGAGTCAACAATTCATTTTTAGATTGAACATCTTCTTCAGCCTTTCTGAGAAGAATTTCAAGAGACTGTACTTGTTCCTTTAAATATTGCACCTCTTGACCAGACTCCTCAGAGTTGACATTCAATTGCATGATACGTTCCTCTCCAACTTGGATCTCTGCCGTCATTTTTCTCATCTCAGCCTCTGATGCGGACTGCCGATGTTGCAGAAGCTCTTTCTGGTGAGCACATTCCTGCTCCTGTGCAGTTATCACAGCCAACTGGGCCTGAACCCTCTGCTCGGCTTCGGAGAGCAAATTGTTCATCAATGCCAACTGCTCTTTGAGCTGACTCGTCTCCTTCTGTAGCATTTCTGTTTGTGAAGAACCTTCTTCTTTCAAAGTCACAAGCTGCTCCTCGTGATTCCGTATACGCTCCTTCAGCGTGGTCACCTCCTCTGAAGAGGACTCCATTAAGCTTTCATACTTGTTCCTTTCCTTAGAAATTTCCATTTCCTTGTTTGCCAGGAGATCAACGTTTGCTTTGACTTGTTCTTGTGTAGCTTGAAGAGATTCCGTTAGCTTTTTTATTTGGTTCTTAAGAGCCTCAATCTCATCCTTCAGCACCTCAGACTGCTCGCTGCTCTCTACCTTAAATAGGTTAAACTGGCTTTCTTTGGTTTGGAGTTCCTCCTTGAGTTGTTTGGCCTCCTCCAAAAGCTCCATATTGTCCTTTTTGAGTGTCTCTGTGTGGAAAGAATTCTTTTTCTCCAGCTTGGCAATTAAATCTTCCTTGGCCTTCACTTGGTCCTTGGTAATTCGGAGAGAATTGTTCACACTCTCCAGTTGTTTGTCCAGACCATTATTCTTCTTTTCAAGCAATTCAGATTGCTCAGAGCTTGTATTCGCCAGCAGACTGAGCTGCTCCTCTTTGTCATGAAGTTGTGAAATCAGTCTGCTCACTTCTTGCTGAGAAGAAATCATCTGTGTCTGCAGTGCCTCAATTTGCAGGGTACTCTGTGAATGCTGCTCGGCAAAAAGAGTCTCCTTGGATTTCAGATTCCCTTCAGCGTTCTTCAAGGATAAACTGAGGCTTTTTACCTGTTCCTCTAAACTTTGGATGTCTTGGTGAAGACGTTCCGACTTCTTTGAAAACTGCTTATTTAGTAAAGTGATTTGGTCCTCCTTAGTCTGGATCTCCACTTGCATTGTCCTCACACTCTCTTCAGAAGCAATCAGTTGCTGCTGCAAAAGATCTTTTTGACCAGCACTTTCCTGCTCCTGCTTCACCAGAAGCTCCTGCAGAGACTTGACATGGTCTTCAGCCTTTGCCAAAGAGTTAGTAAGGCTTTCAACTTGACTTTTAAGATGGTTCATCTGCTCTTGGAGGATTTCAGACTGATTGGAAGTATCCTTCTGTAAGATGACAAGCTGCTCATTTTTGGCATCGATCTCTGAGCGAAGCCTGCAAGTCTCCTCCTCACTGGTTGCAATCTGTTGCTGAAGTACATCCTTCTCCTTGATATACTCTTGTTTGGTTTGAGCCAAAAGATCACGTTTAAGTTGGACTTCCTGTTCAGCGCGTTGGACAGTCAAACCAAGGTTTTCAACTTCAACCGTCAAAGTCTGGACTTGATTCTGGAGAATGTCTTGCTGGTTAGAACTCTCCAGATGTAGCTGGGACAGCAGTTGGTCTTTGGTTTCAATTTCATTTTTAGTTTTCATAGTTTCAATTGTAAAAACGTTAACTTCTTCCTTGAGAATGTTAATTTGATTATCTTTATCCACCAAGACTGATGTTAGATCTTCAAACTTGGTTTCGAGCTCTTTCACTTTTTGTTTGGTCTGATCAAGGACCTGTTCCTTTTCTCGACTAGTTTCCCTAAGGGTGTCCAGTTCTTGCTGTAAAGCAGCAATAACCTTCTGTAGTTCACTAATCTGCTGGGCTTTCTGCTGCTCCGCTTGCTCGAGGTGAAATTTAAGATGCTCAATCTCTTTCTGAAGGGCTGTTCTCTGCTCAGAGATTTCCTTTTGCAGCTCCATCAAGATCCGATCCTTGGCCTGAACAATATCTTTAATGTGCAGTTTTTGTTGCTCCAGTTGTTCTTTTTGTTGGGCGATTCTTTGCTCAAAGTCTGAAAGCTGCTGCGTTTTAGCCTCCACGTTGGCCTCGGCCTTCTTCAAGCAGCAAAATGTGCTGTCCAGCTCATTCTTTAAGCGGACAATTTCACAATCCAGCTCATCTCTCTGACAATTCAAAAAGATTTAAGCAAATAGTTTTACAAAATAAACATAATGCACAAAACATTAATTTCATAATACTTTACCTCAATAACTGGCCCCATGTTTTCGCCGACATCTTGCTTTGTGGCTGCTCTAATTTCTTCTTCCAAACATGATATCTTTCCCTGGAGTATCTGAATTTGTTCAGTCAGGAGCTCCTGTAATGAAAAAGGAATTAAGAAGAAGATAAAATTGTACCGCACAGACTAGATAAGGGTCTCTTCTATAAGGACTTCAGGGCCAAGATACATTAAGTCAAAGTTTCTGCAATTGCGATTGGGTGCTGAACGTATTTTGGAAAGCAATCTACCCGTAATTGCATATTATTCACTAAATATTGTGATTGCGATTAACTATGCGAACCGTGATGGATTCTCACAAAAAAACATCTTGGCATGTGCTAATCCTAGTATGAAACACTCCTACCTTTTGCGCAGTGGCTTGACTGAGTTCAGAGTTTAAGTAGTCCTCTTTGGTTCTCCACTCCTCTTGAAGAGACGCTTGGCTTTCTGTCAACCTGACAACTTCAGCTTGACACATAGACAGCTGCGCACGCACCGTACGCATCTGAGGAAATGCATTCCAATGTGACCAATGGCCATGTGTATTTTATACATACATGGACATTTTACAAAATGACCACAAAAAATGTAGCCGAGAACAGAGTGCCTCTCACAAGCTTTGAGCAAGTGTTCATACCTGTGAAGAGAGGACGCCGTTTTCCTCTTCAAGTTCATTCACTTTTCGTTCCGTCAGCGAACAGGAACTTTTGCCGTCTTTGTTTTCTTTTAGAAGCTCGTTGAGTCGCCGTTGTAACCTGAAAGACAGAAATGTGGAAATAATGAATGACGGCCCATTTATTGGGGGGGGGGGGCTATACAGAGAGGAGAGTTGGTCTTACGAGTTATTCTTCGTCTCAAGTTCATTGATTTGGTCCCTGGTGCTGAGCTCATTAGCTGTTTGTTCCCTTTTCATCTTCTCCAGATGATACTGCAGCTGGTTAATGTGAGATTCTAAAGAAAATGTAAACAGAAGGAAACATTAAAGGCAAGGCATGCAATATAATCTGTGTGCACTTTTTAAATTCTATATCATTTGTCAATCATCATAAATACCACACAAAAACATAAATTGAGTACCTCTTTGTGCAATGAGGCTAATTTTCCCAGCGAGCTCCTTCTCCAGTCCATCCCTATAATCTCGCTCTCTGATCATCTCCCGCTGAATCTTCCTCAACTGGAATTTGGGAGTGTTCATTATATCTTGAAGAGGAGATTTGCTGTGGAAATAAATATTCAAGCAAAATGAATACATACTTAATGCTTTCAATCTAATTAACTCACATTGGTGTCAAGGTCTTTTTCTTTTGTACAGTTAAGTATTTGAGTCAAACTCATGAAATGTTTTGTAAACAACAAATGGCCAAGCTCCAAGCATCTTAAAACGTTGGGAATATTGACCAAAAGTAGGACCAATGCCAGCAATATATAATTAACATTAGTCAATGATACCTGAAAGAAGATGATGCCACAGTGTGCATATCGACAAAGGCAATTTTCTTTGTGCGATGGAACACCGGGGAGTCTTCATCCGAGAGTGTAGAGGCTGTCGATAAACTGGAAGTAGAGGTGCTTGTCGTTCTAGCGAATATTTCAGGAGTCACAGGCAAATCTGAAGGATTAAGTCAAACACTCCAATGAGCATTCAAAAGCCTGAAAGCACACCCACGAGTCAAATGCAGGAATGGATATGAGACTCACATTGCCTTGCCAAGTAGGCATCAAGACTACTACTCAGATAAACTCTGCCCTCATTCTCCATCACATAAGAACCAGTCAGATTTGCAATCTCCCCCTGACAAGCAGGAATGGAAATATTGTTACAATGGCGCAGAAGGAAAAGAAAACATTAACAGCATAGTATTTTCATAGTTTCAGCAAAAACAATTGTGCCCGCTTACCTCCACCTCACAGTCCAAGGTTTTAAGTGTGCACCGTTCACTCATCATGTCATGGTAAACCAGCAACAACAGCACCTAAAAAGAGTAGGCCAGACATTTCCCATTACTTTGTGTATAAAACAATAGAAGGATGTCATTGTTCTTGACCACTATGTTCAGGAGACAGTGTACTCGAACACCTACTAAGAACAATGAAAGACGGCAATATTATTGTGGCAGAAGCACATTTTTAATCTCTGACTGCCAACCAGTGAGTCATAACACAAGTGACAAATGACAAAGACAATATTGCTGTGCCACAATATAACTTATGTGCATAGGATGCAAAACAGCTTTGTGTACCTTTGCTATTTCCAAAGTCAAGTTGATGCCATTATTTATGTTGTCCCAGGATAATGAACAACTTTCGGTCGCGCTGAATCTGCAAACCTCTGTCCAACCACAAAACATTAAGTTGAAATAATGTTTTTCACATAAGAGATTAGACATTAAAACATAGTGTTCTGTCAGAAGGTGCAACTGAAAAATGAAATTGTGAAGAATGAAACTGAACGTCGCTTTACAATGGTGTTTTTTGTACACTGATGTTCAAGACTAAAAATTTCATTAAAGCAGTTAAACACCGCACAAAGTGCACCATTGGAATGTACTGAATAGAACAATACGTAATGCGAGGGGAAAAAACAAGCCCAGACGTAGTGTGTCAGAAACTCACTCCGCAAATTCTGCAGTGGCTTTAAAACATTCTCTCGTGCACCTTTCGATTTTTCATTTCAGACTCAAAGCCAAGTGCTTGCATATAAAGTATTATACAAAACTGATTATTGTTTAATAGCCATATTTGAACACTTGATTCTTATGCATGCGCAGATTGGATGTGCAAGAGGCTTATTAAGGGTTGGGCAACACCAAAAGTAATGTGACACACTTTACCGACCTGCCTATTTTTTTCGGTCTGCCTCCTTATTCTGATCAAAGTATGTACTGAGTAGAACAATACATATCCGAGGGGAAAAAAACATGCCCAGACATTTACGTCAGAAACTCACTCTCCACAAATTCTGCAATGGCTTTAAAACGTTCTCTCGGTGATGTTATTGAAGGAGGTTGTTCATTTTTCCTGTGGTGGAAAAAAAGACAGCAGGATAAAAGTAATAAGTAGGGAAAACAAGAGTAAACCATTGAGGCTGTCTTGAATAAACGTCATTGTTAATGTACAGTCCTCACATTTGATAAACAACATGAAGCAGCAACTCCCCATTCTGTAAGTCTTCGATGTTTTTTATCGCTCGGTGGGGCAACGTGAGATTACTTATCTGCAAACACAGCATGGACGAAGTTAGGTCAAAACTTAAAATACTACGAGCCACGGTGGCGTTAACTTACCCAGCCAAGTAGCGCCTTAACGCCCAGATTCATGAGTGCCATTTCGACTTACCCTTTCAACCCTGCTGGGAGGAAAATGCAATATTTACACTGGGTGTCTTGGAAGAAATCGCACAGGCATAAATCCACGATAGAAGTGTTAGCAATGATAAACGTAAAGATCTCCGTTCAACAGTACCTGCAGAAGAAATGCTGTTGTTACACCCGACTTAACGCAATAATCAAATTGGCGTTGACGACTAATTCTGACAACATGTACTGGTCTGAAATCAACGGTCCTATGACCTCGTCGAACATTTCAAAACACGCACAAGAAGATTAAACCAACCAATCATTTTTCGCTAGGGCGAAGCGTCTCAAAATAAAGGACATTGATTGGATAGAAGGCCGGAAATTGAATGAACGTCGCGCTTGTTTTGTTAACAGGGACAGCCAGCTGTAAAAACGCAAGGCAGGGAATATTTCGCATTAAGAATCAAACCAACCTTATTCTCATTGAAAAAAAATAGGTAATAAAAACCTCCACTCGATAAGAGATACATTTTCATGATTTTATTTCCACTAACATCAGTCAATCCAGTTAGTGTGCATATATTTTGCAACGCGACTCTTATTGTGGGGACTGAATGCAGCAAACTTGACTGTCTACGGGTTACCATGGAAACAGACTGTTGACTACTTCAGGTAAACGTCGGTTTTTACACTTATCGCAAGAAAATAAATTGCGTTCATTTTTATAAAGATACAATGTTTTTGTACGCATATGATAACTTAAAAGTCTCAAACAACTGCAGCGCCCATAGCACTTTAGTATAGTTTTCTAAGAGGATAAAGTTTTTAAACAACTATTTTGATTAACCATGTTGTGACTCTTATCACAGATGAGATGATGTATGGAGCTCCAGTGGATTTATCTTTTAAAGACATTAGCAACTTGGAAGGTAGATTATTTATTTATCATCTTTTCATCATCAATCATCACCTTTTTATGTTTGCATGTCCTAATTAGCACCAAATTTTCCAAAAGTTACTCTATAGGCTCCAATGCTTTGTTATTTTTAAATGACTGACGAAAGCAAAGACTATCAGCGCTGTCTGAAAATCATTATCTACATTTCAGATACGCAGTTAGAAGAACCAAGCAAAGGTCTGCGGCCTTTAAAGACAAATTCAGTGGGGAAATTCCAAAGTGTCTCCCTTCGACTTAATAACAATAATATTACAAACCTCTATGACCTTCACAAAACCATGAACCATTTCTTGGCTGAACCTTCACTGCTCGCCTGGCTGGACCTTTCATTCAACCACATCACAAATATAGACAAAGTGAGATGAGATTTTTTTTTTGTATGTTCACATACATGTTCCTTCTAGCTTTCGACATGTGTGTGTTGTAGGTTTTGTGTGAGCTGCTTCAACTAAGGGTGCTGTATCTTCACGGCAACCGTATTTTTACTCTATCAGAGGTAGACAAGCTACAAGGTCTTCCACATCTACACACCATCACCCTACATGGAAACATCATTGAAACAAACAAGGCCTACAGGTTCAAAATAAATAAAGAAATTAATACAGTCAAACCTCGGTTTTCGACCACAATCCGTTCCAGAAGGCGGTTCGAGAAGCGAATCGGTCGAATCTCGCATCTATTTTTCCCATTACAAATAATGGAAAAAATTTAATCCGTTCCAAGACTTTAAAAAAAAAAAACACGCCTTTTTAAAGCATTTTTTCCTTTGCGCATTTTTGTCCGATCGCGCAACTGCAGCGCACCGCCGAACGCGTAACCGTAGCGTGTCGCCGACCGCGCAACTGCACCGCGCTGGTCGCATTATTGTGACAGAGCCGTCGCTGAAATTTAGAAAATATTTTTAAAGTCCTGATGTACTTTCCAAAATTTGAGTGGACCTCAGTGCGTAGGGAGCTTAATTTGGTCCGATCGCGCAACCGCAGCGCGACGGGCGCTCACTGTCGCATTGCTTTAAGAGCGTCTTTGTGTTTTCGGATGGCTTTACTGCTCCCATTTGCTTTCTTTGGAGGCATGATTAGGCGTTAATACAATCCTCAAAGTAACGAAAATACAATAACTACGGAGTCAGTCGGCATCCGGACCGCGCGGTCTGGTTTTCTCGGGTCCTCCCGGCTCATCTCGCGAGGTTCGACCTCCGAATTTTGTTCGACAACCGAAGCAAAGAAATCTCGAATTTTTTGTTCAAAGTGATTTGTTCGAGAACCGGGATGTTCGAAAACCGAGGTTTGACTGTATTCCTTTTCATTTGAGACCAAGTAGGACAAATTCTTCAAGTGATTTATATTAAGCTTCTGTCACGGATCAGAATGGAGCAGGGCGACCAAATGCAGCTTGGACCAGGGTTTATTGAAGGGAACTCAAAAGGCAAACTGACATGACATAACAAAACAATAATTTGACTGACTGGGACGTGAAACAAGAAGACAGCAGGACATGACGACAGCAAGACAGTATGACAACAATGATCCGACGGGAGTGAGGGGCAGACAGGACTTAAATACAAAACACAAAACATGAGGCAGGTGACCGCGATTACACAGGAGGGGAAGGGCAACGCGAACAGAAACTATGGCAACCTAGGAGAGCCCACCTGCCCCCACCCATCATGAGGACGTTCTACCGAAGCACCATAGAGAGCATTCTGACGAGCTGTCTCTCGGTGTGGTGTGGGGGTTGCAGCGCCTCCGATTGGAAGAACGTAAGGAGAATGGTGAGGACAGCAGAGAGGATCATCGGGGCTCCTCTTCCCTCCATTCAGGACTTGTCATCCCAGCGCTGCGTGTCCCGAGCCCGAAATATTATTAGTGACCCATCACACCCCCACCAAGGACTGTTCTCCCTGCTACCCTCTGGGAAGAGGTTTCGCAGCATCCGCTGCAGGTCTACCAGGTTCTGCAATAGTTTTTTCCCTACTGTCGTCAGACTGTTGAAGTCAACCTAGCATTCCCCTGCGCACTTTGTAAATACTGTTTTTGTTCCTTCATTGCTGCACTTTATATTTATCTTATTTATCTTATCTTATTTCATATTTACATAGAAATATGTCACTTTTTATCCAGCCGAAATGTCATTCCTTTGTTGAGAGCCGTATGCAACGTAATTTCGTTTTGTGTGCACTGAGTGTTTACAAAATGACAATAAAGTCTGTCTAAGTCTAAGTCTAGACACATAGCAAAACTGGGGACGAGACGTGACAGCTTCATTTGTTAATTTATGTGAAGAAAAACTCTTATTCATCATTTTACTTCTATATAACAATTTCTCATTTTTTCTGTTAAGGACTCATGTGATATCTACCCTGCGTGGATTAAAGACGATGGACTTCAGTGTTGTGACCCCTCAAGAGCGAGCTTTGGCACAAATATGGCACCGCAGCAACAAGCCAGGTAAACGAAATAAGCAAACGCTTCAGTGACCGTTTGAAGTCGCAACTGTTTCACAAGAAGTGTCCAATATAGGGAAAGATTTGTCTCAGAACTATTGACAGAAATACACCCTTGATTTTCACGTTTTTCACATCCCCGAAAACATCTGCGATTTTCCCATTTTTAACATCCACAAATGTAGTATATTTGCAATTTTTACATTCGACAGATCATAAAGTATTTCTTAAATCATATGTACAATTTTCAGTGGTTTTTCTTTAGCTTGATTAGCGAACCCATGCAAGAAAGCTGGCAAGGCCGAACCAGTGTTGCCAAGCATGTTGAGTAACTGTCACGTTCGGGAATGGACCAGGGTTTATTGAGGGAAAATTGTGTTGGAAGGGAGGATGAGGGGAACACACCAATAGGAACCGGCAAACTAACATAAACTGCGGGGGCAGAATGACAGGGGGAACCAAAAGATGAGCAGAAACAGACTAACAGAAAGTAACAGAAAGCAACAGAAAGCAACAGAAAGCCACAGCGACAAAGAGACTAGAGACGAGAACAACCCAACACACAGACAGGACTTAAATACACGACAGGTAACGAGATGCATTTGACTGTGATTACATACATTGTGAGTAGACACAGAAGGGGAGGGGTGAGTACACAGAGACGCAAACAGAATCCATGACAATATAAACACACAAGGGAACGACCGGAGACGAGTCGTGACAGTAACATTTCTAACGTTACTAAATGCAGATCGAGCTCGCATTACACCCAAGTATCCATAGTTGGGTCCACCTTCAATATTCTTAGTCACCAGTCAGTGAACTGTGTGTTTTTGGAGTGTCGTGTCGGTCAGCCTGTTAGTTCCACTTAGTTTGACATTACTTTTTGAGGGAGGGGGGGGGTCAGAATTCTTCATGATATCTGCTCAGTGTGGATTTAAGATGAACTTCAAGAGGAAGCCTTGGCACAAATATGGCAACAAAGTAGCAACCCAGGCAAAAGAAACAAGTTAATACTTTTGTGATTGTATTCCAATTTGCGAGCATTCAACTGTTTTACAAGACCTTTACTTAAAAGGTGTATGCGGTTCAATAGCAAACACATTTGGTCTCTTTTTAATATAAAACTCCAAAAGTGCCATTTGTAATACATCAATAATAGTTTGAAAACCCCATCACACACACAACAGCTGTTGAAGGTTTATAATGAATTAATAAACAAAACAAAAACAGGGTATTTTTTTTTGGTACTAGCCTAAGATATTACAAATATTTTTTCAAAGTCAAAGTCTGCTTTATTGTCAATCTCTTCATATGCCAAGACACAGAAAGAAATCGAAATTACGTTTCCACTATCCCACGGTGACGAGACATAGTACACGATACACATACAAGTTAGGGGTGTAAATTGCGGATTTTGTCACGATACGATATCATATCGATACAAAGAACCTAGATACGATATTTGCCGATATCTTAAAGCCTGCTGTGATTCATTCACGATACATCACGATATAGTGCTCTACGATCGATATAGAACAATATCCTGATTTATAACAATTCATACGAAAAATCAACAAGGTACTGCAAACTCTTTATTTAGGAAATTACAAAGTGCTTCCAAACGAATGACTTGAAGCCCAAAGGGGAGCGAATTTCCCCGTCTTCTTGGACACTAGCCAAAGCACCAGCCTAGGAGCCGCGTAGTTGTCGGCTCCCCTTTCACGTGCCTGCTCTGCTGACAACACAACACGCCGCGCACTGCTCCCGGAAAGAGGAAGCAAGCAACAATGAACTGGATTTCAAAATAAAGTCGCGTCTAATGTCCGAGGTCAGAAACGGGCGATATAGATTGATGTTTACGTTTAGCATCGATGCCAACAGATCGTAGAGCATTATATCGATTCATCGATGTGTATCGATGAATCTTTACACCCCTAATACAAGTAAACAACGCAAAATAAAAACAAGAAGGCACAAACAATGAATACGTTTTTTTTCCGTGTATAATGCGCCCCCATGTATAATACGCACCCTAAAAATGGCATGTTGATGCTGGAAAAAAGCCTGTACCCATGTATAATACGCACCCAGATTTTGACTCCTACTTAAGTCCGTGAACGTAAAATTATTTCAGAAAAAAGATCATCTTTGGGAACAACCGGATGTTCTGCCGGTCAGTATCACTGCGCATGCGCTAGCATACTCAATAGCGAAGAAATGTTTCGGATTTGTGTAGGGTACATTGTGACAGCAAACGAGCAGGTGATCTAGCAAGCGTCTGATACGAGAGCATTGTGTTCGTATGGAGTGTGTTTGAAGTGAACAGCAGAGAAGAAAGCACATCTGTAATGGCGGCCTCCGTATGATATCCGGATTAAAAAAAAAATAAAAATAAAAATAAAATTTTGAGAATTTTTTTTTTTTTGTACCCATGTATAATGCGCACCCCAGATTTTAGGACAATAAATTAGCTAAATCTTGCGCATTATACATGGAAAAAAACGGTAATAAAAGTGACGAATAAATAATAAATAAACAAATAACAGTAAATAAGAGGAGCAAAACGGAGCAAGAGTGCACAGCAGACAGTTAGAACAAAGCGCAAAAGTACAGGACACTACGCAGAAGGGGGGAGAGAGTTCAGGACCCTAACAGCCTGGAGATCACAAACTCCGCTAGTGGCGAGCAGTGCTTGCATACCACTACTGTAGTGGTAGTGGTACTGTAGTGGCAAACAGAGGCGTAGCCAGGAATCTTTCCAGTAGGGGCGCACGCCCACAGGAAAAAAAATCGAACATCACCCACGCCGTTCGCTGATCGCTAAAACAACATCCGGGTCCGGGTGGGAAACGGTGAATGGATAACATCGCGCACATGAAATGAAGAATCGAAAAAGCTCGATTTTTTTTCAACCGGGGCGCAGGGAGTCATAATCGGGGCGCCGCCCCGGCTCGCCCCGGCTTGGCTACGCCTCTGCCACTACAGTCCCGGCACTATTCGTCACGGATGTAGACGCACATTCCACCTCCTCGCGATTTTCCCCTCTTACAATGGCTTGGTCCGCCCGATAGCACGCTAGCCGCTCCAGACGTACAGCAGATTCCGGAATGTATATATATTTCAGGTAGGATTATATATCTGAGAAACAAAGCAATAAGTAGAAAAAAACGCCAAGAACCCATTACAGAAAGCTCAAATGTGCAGCTAAAACAATCACAGCCTTGCATGAGATCCCTTCAGAGCAGGGGTGTCCAAACTATGGCCTGCGGGCCAACTGCGCAGCAAATTCTGAAAACATAATTGAACATGGCCCGCACAAGAAGCTTGAGCTCAACTCTTTTGCACTTCTCAGTTTCAACACTAGATGGAGCCCGCCACACAAATGAAATCAAGCGAAGCGTTCGACGTCCCATTAGCAACCCAACCCCCCCAAAAAACTGGAGTGTTGAATCAACTCCCACAGAGTCAATTTTAACACTTTTTGAGGGTTTCCACACTCTACAGAGTTAAATTAACATTTTCAAAAATCGTTATTTAACACTGTAACAAGAGTTACATTTTAACTCCATGAACTAGGTTAAATGAACACTGAGTGATTTACATGAACACTATGTCAGAGTAACTTTTTTAACTCCATGACATGGGTTAAATTAACACTGAGCGATTTACATTAGCACTATGTCAGAGTTACCTTTTAACTCCATGACCTGGGTTAAATTAACACTGAGCAATTTACATCAACACTATGTCAGAGTTACCTTTCAACTCCCTGAACTGGGTTAAATTAACACTACATAGTTTTAACTTCATAATACAATTAAAATGACAATAATTAATTCTAAGAAAAATACATTTTCAAAAACAGCATTTATTTTAACAATCTTTTTTCCCATGATTGACTAATCAAAACATAATAAACGAAGGTATAATGTACAAACTTTCATCTGCAGCCCCATATGAGCTTTGAATATCAAATGGTTTGTGACATTTAAGTTCAGTTATTTTTATGACACACCTTTCTTCAGTTGGTAATACTTTGAAGGAGTGGTGGTGTTCATCAAAGTTCTCTGTAAATAGCTTGTGTGTCAATAAAGAAATGTCATTTTCAACCAGAAAACCTGCGCCATTTCCACTCCTAATCATGACAGAATGATCCGACCACTACAGCGACCAGCGCAATAATTGTATTGGCCCATATTCCTTCTGTTTAAGGGTGAAGGTTTCCCAGTGATAAGCAATGGGCATTTGATGCCTTTTGGCGAGTGATTTGGTTATGTTTTTGAAATTTTTAAATAATCTTTACACAACTTGTGCTTTGTCTCGAATCTCATACTCCAGACATACAACAAAGGGCCAATTTTCCTAATAGAAGAGGGATAATGAACCATAAAATGATGCTTAGGTATCAGGTTTCTGTGTGGATACAAGCACTTAAATAGTTTGTGGTGGTCAACAATCAAATTCTTTAAATATACAGTCATAGCCAGAGTGAGAGAAGGTGAAAAAACTATGTTCATAATTTGAAGTAACAACAGTAACACATCCCAGTGTCTGTTCTCTGCAGGAATAATGTCACCAAACAAAAGTGGGATGTGGGACGAGATAGAATGTCTGGATAAAGTTCAAGCCATTGCCAGCACTATCCAATATGATTTTCGTCGGGCGGTTCCTTCCTTCTAAAAATCCTTAATCAAAACCATAAATCCTTGAAAGCAAGTTCTGTTCTGATATGAAGTGGCTGGTGAGATACTCAAAAAGCAATTTGATCTCATACTGAGCCACACATTCAAGAAGATCGTGCATTATGTCAAACGAGTAGTTATGGCAAACATGGAAATATTGCAATGAATTAAGCGCAGGCATTTCTTGGTTAAGGAGTTTGGCTCTCAAGTCTCGAAGGCTTGGTGACTCCATTTTTCCCCATATCAATGTTATACACTGTTGTCTGCAGAAAGGTATAAAAATTCACAAGCGCACCATCATAAGACACATTGAACACAAAATGAGCTTTAAAAAGCTCATCAAATGCCCCAAGGGAGCGGTTGGCCTGGCAGGGGATGAGACGCTTGTCCATGAAGACATAGAAGTTGTCAATCTTCCTCTTCTGGCGGCCAACAGCCAGGAGGTACGGCTGCTGGCTCTGCTGATTCTGAAGATGTTCTTCCAAACTGCAGCAAGACGGGTTGACAAGGACATTGGACGTTAGAGTCAGGGTAAGTCAGATAAAATAGCGTTACAGAATTCATTATTCAAACATCCTATGTAAACTCGACTGTAATTTGTTTCATCCACCACTTACATTTACACATCAGGGTGAGATGACAAGTTATCATAAAAACCATAAATGAACTATAATTACCTTATGAAAGATGACAAGTCTCTCAACTGCGTCAGAGGCGCTGATTTTTGGACATTTTGATCCCCCTGGTGGTGGCGGAAGGAGATGTAACAGCAGCAACAGGGAGGCCATCTCTTGGTCATAGGCTATGGATAAAGAGTCACGAGAATATAATTAACTGCAAATACTTCAAAAGATATTGTTTGAATTTGAAGTTTGAATGAGAACTAGAAACAGCATTTTCTGTGAGTCAGCTTTATTGTCAATTTCTCCACATGCCAAGACACACAAAGAAATCGAAATTACGTTCCCACTATCCCACGGTGACAAGACATAGTACACAATATACATACAAGCAAACAATACAAACAAACAAAAAGTACAGGACGCTACGCAGAAGGGGGGGAGAGAGTTCAGGATCCTAACCGTCTGGAGAATGAAGCTGTTGGTGAGTCTGCTGGTGCGGGAGCGCGGGCTCCTGTACAATTTCGATTTCTTTGTATGTCTTGGCATGAAGGAATTGACAATAAAGCTGACTCCGACTCTTCCCAGAGGGCAGAAGATCAAACAAAGAGTGAGTGGGGTGACTCACATCACTCACAATCGTGGTCGCCTTGCGGGTGAGATGGGAGGTGTAAATGTCCTTCAGGGAGGGGAGTGAAGCACCAATAATCTTACCAGCCGTGTTCACTACGCGCTGCAGGGCCTTCATGTTGTATTCAGTGCAGCTACCACCCCAGACAGCGATACAACTGGAGAGGACGCTCTCAATGGTGCCACGGTAGAATGTAGTCATGACGGCCGGGGGAGCACTTGCTCGCCTGAGTTTCCGCAGGAAGTACAGGCGGCACTGAGCTTTCTTCGCCAGTGATGCAGTGTTGGTGGGCCAGGAGAGGTCCTCACTGATGTGCACCCCCAGGAATCTGGTGCTGCTCACTCTCTCCACCACAGCACCGTCCATGGTCAGTGGCAGGTGTTGGGTGTGACCCTTCCGGAAGTCAACAACAATCTCCTTGGTCTTGTTGAGGTTCAGCAGGAGGTTGTTGTTCCTGCACCACGTGGGCAGAAGGTCGACCTCCGACCTGTACTGAGTCTCGTCGCCCCCGGTGATGAGACCCACCAGAGTCGTGTCGTCGGCATATTTCAGCACGCGGTTGCTACTGGAAGCTGCAGTGCAGTCATGCGTCAGCAGGGTGAAGAGCAGCGGACTGAGCACACAGCCTTGGGGGGCCCCGGTGCGCAGCGTGATGCTGGCGGCGATTTTGTCGCCAACACGTACCACCTGAGGCCTCTGACAGAGGAAGTCCAGTAGCCAGTTGCAGAGGTAGGTAGTGAGGCCCAGCTTGGCGAGTTTGCAGATGAGTCGTTGTGGCACAATGGTGTTGAAGGCAGAACTGAAGTCCACAAACAGCAATCTCACATACGAGTCCCTTGTCTCCAGGTGGGTGAGGGCCGAGTGGAGGGCAGAGCAGATGGTATCCTCTGAGGACCGTTTGGCTTGGGACGCAAATTGGAAGGAGTCTATGGTGGTGGTGGTGGGGGGGGAAGAATGGATCTGATGTGCTCGATGACAAGCCGCTCAAAGCACTTCATGATGATGGGCATCAGTGCCACGGGGCGGTAGTCATTGAAGCAGGACGGAGCAGGTTTCTTCGGCACAGGTACGATGGTGGAAGCCTTGAAACACGAAGGGACGATGGCCTGCTGCAGGGAAATGTTAAAGATGTCCGTGAAGACAAGAAGTTGAGAATGGAATGGCTTTTGTAAAGGTCTAACAGCAGTTGAAATGTTGAAAAGGCATTTTTTTAAATCCTGCATGTTTAAGTGTAACAGTTGAAGAGATGAAATGTGCTGCAATAAACTGTCATCTGACAGCTAAAGAAAATTATTTCAAAAAATCATTTGAAATACACAGAATAAACAATTGAAGTCCAGTAACATAAAAAATTAAATTGACCTTTATTAATAGAGTCACTTGAACTTGTATTGAACTGTAACTGCTTATAGCAAATTCTATAGAACAAAACTCACTTGGTGCCTCATCAAGATCACTTTCTGGTGGACGCTCTGCTGACTGCACCAATTGACGCAACTCTGGTGTTGAGGTGAGCTGCTTGGCCTCTGATGATGTTATACCTGAAGATCGGATCCCATTTCTGAAGCAGCCTGGTGGAAACCTCATCATCAAACAGGAGAGTGAAATCTTGATTCACCTATAACAAAGAAAATATACTACTACCACATTCAGCACAACATTTCAAGCCACTCTAAACATCCTATTTCGTACTTACCAATCCCTTTGTATCCAGGAATCTTGCAAAAATGGAGAGGATATCAAGACTGGGTCATTGATAAGCTTCTGACGGTGCTGAAAGGTCTCTCTCATCTTTTGGAAGATTAAGGAAGTGTCTTGTATGTTTGAGCAAAGAGATGACTTCCTGGCATGCATCCCCATCATGCTGCTGTTCAACAATAATGGACTTTCGGAAATTTGGGCCCCCTGAAGAAAAGTGAACACGACTCACTTAAAAAAAAACACAAAAACAAAGCCTAGCCTGTAGGTAATAGAATAGTACAATTAAGTACAAGTAAATGTTAATGGGACCATTATCTAGTTTGTGGACAGTTCTTTCTTTCTTTCTCTCCTGGTGAAAAGCCAGTGGGGCCACTTGTAGATGCAGTTCCTCTTCGAATCTTTCTCTGGATCATCTTCAGACGCCAAGAAGTGTATCCGGTGCTGCTTGCAGCATCATAGAAGTGTTCCTAAAACGGAAATACATTCAGAATTAATCTGTTGTCAAACTCATAAACTCCTGAGAAATCTCAGAATCTAAATGTTACTGTAATGTACACAGAACCCAACAACCCAAAACAATAATAATGACTATACATAGAATAAAAATGTCTCCATCAACTTCTGTCCCTGTTGCATCTTTGTACACTACTTTTGTGTCAGGTGGCAGGCAAAATCTCTCGATGACTGGAAGAGATAAGATACATCTGAGTGGACCTTTAATCCAGCACTGTTCTTGCCTCACAAATGAATTCACATTCAATAAATGAATCCACCACTGTATGCTTAAACAAACTCCACACTAACTCCCCTACATGAAATACATTCCCTTTTCAGTCCAAATTTTAAAGAAAGGGGGGTTCTTCTCCCGACTTTTACTAAACCAAGCATAAGTAAAACAAAAACAAATCAAACCATCCATCAACCTCATCCAACTTCACATACTTCTGCTGTTGGCAGTACCGAACCTGGACCAGCATTATGCTGAGACATGCAACAACAAAAATGTCAGTAATAAGCACTTAATATGCAACTAAAACTGAACAAGCAATAAAATGTTTAACCCTGAAATTTCAACACTCTAGTTTTTGCTGTGATAGGGTTAGTCTAAAACAGTAGGCAAAGTTATGTTGATTCTTTTGGATTTTAATCACAATCACTTTCAATAGTTTATTCCTTACACTATCTAAAACATTTTTCAAAAACTCACTTTTATTTAAAAAAAGAAATACAATTAAAAGAATCTTTAGTATTTATTTTTATTCAATTATTCGACTTTTCATTCATATATAGGAATAGGACTTTACGTCTTTCGTTGTAATATAACAGATTTTAATATAGAAGCTGGTGTAACACTCAACAGATTTTTGTTGGTGGTGTGCCTCGAGATTTTTTTCCAATGAAAAGGTGTGCCGTGAATGATAAAAGGTCTGGAAACACTGACCTAACCACCTCCCCAGCCGGGCAGGGGTGGGGAAAGGGAGCACGTCCCGAAGTGGCGGGTGAAGCCGACCTCGCCTCAAACACGGCAACCCTTCTGCCCGTAGGGAGAACCGCCACTCGGTAGACCACCCTGACACACAAAAGTCGGCGTACAAGACCAATGTAATGCCCCTCAGTGCTTCAACGATGTTCATACGGTTTGATCGCCGCTTTTATTATAACAAAAGAAGGCAACAGAAAAAACACATTCCATACAGGAGTTGCTGGTGGCCACAACTCACGCACATGCGCTCCACACACCAAGCTAATCATTCCGCACATACACGCATGACGCCACTTCACACTCCTGAAACCGCCCTCGCACGAACAACTACAATGAACAGATAATACAAGAAATTACAGTATGAATCAAAATTCCCTCACGGAAAAAAGTATTGCACGTTCCGCTTCCGCATTTTCACTCTTTTTTCCGAGTGGGCTGTAGGAGGACTGATACCCGTTCTTGAGTCAGACTCACTTGTTTTTTCCCGCTTTAACAATTGAAGCGGCACCCGGGAAAGCTGCGCCAGTCATTGTCGGCAGTGTGTGACCAGGGGGGCGTTTGATTTAGCGGGCTGTGTGAGGAGCTAGTGATGTGCATTCCAGTTCTTTTAGGTGAACTGAATCTTTAGAGTCGGTTCACCCAAAAGATTCGTTCAAACGAATCGTTCAATGAATCCCCCCCAATCCTATCCTCCCCTCACACACACACTGATACGTTTTTGGGGGGTTTTATTTTTTTACATCCAGTGGCAACAACCCATACACATCAAACAATACAACCACAGAACCCCGCCAAATTATCCATCCATACGTTTTCTGTACCGCTTAGTCCCCACGGGGGTCGCGGGCTTGCTGGAGCCTATCCCAGCCGTCATCGGGCAGTAGGCGGGGGACACCCTGAACCGGTTGTCAGCCAATCGCAGGGCACACAGAGACAAACAACCATTTGCACTCGCACTCACACCTAGGGACAATTTGGAGTGTTCAAATTATTATTATATATAATAATAATTGGCTCGGGTAATTAACACATTTATTTTTATAATACAACACTTACACACTGATCCGTTGGCAACAGTCTCACCCGGTCGTGAACGGGAAATTGCGTCACTGACTCGTTCATGAATGGGAAATTACGTCACCGACTCGTAAAGTCCCTCCTCCATCTATCGCTCGCTGGCGCTGGTGATTGGTCGTTCGCGAAGATTCACGAGTGAGTGACAGACAGCATTGCTGCTATGCCATTGCCACCCGACACACTTTATGCCGACATTGTTGTTTTAAGTTTGTTTTTGTTGGCTTGTAGTTGATGGTGTTAGTATATATCGAATGTGTTTGTGTTTGAATAAAAGGTTGAAAAAAAAAAAAAACGTTTTGCCGACATTTGTTAATTTTGGGGACACCAACTCATATAACAACGTAAAACACATATACATATTGTCATGTAAAGCAGTTAACCAAATGTCAGATTTTTATGTTTTGAATATAAAAACAAGGAATAAAACACCAGACTGATTATAACTTAAATGTTTATCAAAATAATAATAATAATACCGTGTTTTCCATGCATAATGCGCCCCCGTGCATAATATGCACCCTAAAAATGGCCTGTCGATGCTGGAAAAAAGCCTGTACCCATGTATAATACGCACCCAAATTTTGACTCTTACCTAAGTCCGTAAACGTAAAATTATTTCAGAAAAAAGATCATCTTTGGGAACAACCGGATGTTATTCTGCCGGTCAGTATCACTGCGCATGCGCTAGCAAACTCGATAGTGAAGAAATGTTTCGGATTTGTGTAGGGTACATTTGTGCCAGCAAACGAGCAGGTGATCAAGCAAGCGTCTGATACGAGAGCATTGTGTTCGTATGGAGCATGTTTGAAGTGAACAGCAGAGAAGAAAGGAACAAGGCAAAATGTTGTGAAATAAAATATTACCTGTAATACGCATTTAGGTAGAGAACTGAACTCTCGCTCTTTATATAGCTGACGTGTCTTGGGCATCCGTTCTGCGCATCTGTAATGGCGGCCTCCGTATGATATCCAGTTTGCGATGGAGATTAAAAAACAAACAATATTTGACAACAACACACCATCAAGGATTGCACCATCGCATCAAACGATGTGTTGTCAATTATGAATTTTACTGACTGTGTTGGGCAGGATGGCTGAATGCGATGCGCGATTGACAACAAGAAGAAAGGTGTGATTTCGAGGGAGATTTTCTTCAAAAATTGTTGTACCCATGCATAATGCGCACCCCATTTACAAGGACAATAAATTAGTTACATTTTGCGCATTATGCATGGAAAAACACGGTAATAAATAAATAAATAAATAAATAAATAAATAAATAAATAAATAAATAAATAAATAAATAAATAAATAAATAAATAAATAAATAAATAAATAAATAAATAAATAAATAAAATAACATCTCAAACCAGCAATCTAATGTGAAACTGCAGTCGATATATTGGATAACAATATTTAGGCATATATATGCATACATGTTATTTAAAACCTACTGTAAGTAAATCGTAAATCTACATTCTGGTTTACATAGTTCACGCCAGGAGACTAAACCAGGGCCGGTTCTAGGAATGCATATAAGAGGGGGCAGTCAGAAACGTGAAGAGGGCATGTTTTTTTTTTTCTTACACATTTTTAACACTGTTAGTGTTTTTTTCACAGCAGTTGTTAGCTGTGTGTCCAGATCTCAACCTGGAGAAGTGGATTGCACTCTGTCAGGCCTCTACACTAAGACCTGTCCAGCTTGGGTGTCCCACCTGAAGATTAAAGCTTCTGCTGGTATTGCTCTTACGGTCACTGAGGCACGCAAACCCCCTGACCACAATAAGGTGGCAATCTCTCAGGGGTGGGGGGGTGGGGGGGTGACATATAATATTAATGTTATATTAACTGTTATTTGAGTTGTCGCTAATCATTAGTTATATCACGTGTCATTGCGACGAGTTTGGTGGAGTTTTTACTGCTTCTTCCAACTCCTATCGCACTGACTGTAACTTGACACTCTCTGGCTGCGTCTTGCCTCATTCGCATACTCACAGTGATTGGATGTTTACGGAGGGGCGCGGAGTCCTGACAGCAGGCTGTGTGAAGACACACACTGCACCGACATGAGAGAAGAGACGGGGCTGATTAACGTGTGTTTCTATCAGCGGATTTCTCACTTCTAAAAGTTTGATTCGAGGGGGCGTTGCCCTCTCCTGCCCCTGCGTAGAGCCGGCACTGGGTCACTTAACAGGTCCACTGACTGATCCGTTGATGCACAGGAAGGCAGTTCACTCATTGACTCGTTAGCGAATGGGAAAGCCAGGATTCGTTCCCTCACTGATCCGTTCTCACGGTGAACTGGAAATGCGAATCGCTCAGTGAGTGATTCGTTCACTCACAGATTCGTTCGTTGGTGAACGGGAAATGCAATTCACGACTCGTTCGTGAACGGGAAGTTACGTCACTGACTCGTAAAGTCCCTCCTCCATCTAACGCTTGCTGGCGCTGCTGATTGTTCTTCACGAGTGAGTGAGTGAGTGAGTGAGTGAGTGAGTGAGTGAGTGAGTGAGTGAGTGAGTGACAGACAGCATTGCTGCTATGCCATTGCCACCCGACACACGTTATGCCGACTCGGCACGTTCGACTCGAACGGGAAGTTGCGTCACTGTAAAGTCCCTCCTCCATCTAACGCTCGCTGGCGCTGCTGATTGGCTGATTTTCTTCTTCGTTTTGTTTTACGGCGAGGTAGCACCAGCTTCAATGGGCATTACTGACATCTACTGGTTGAAGTTATACATGAAAGGAAAAAAAGAACGAATCATTTTAGGAAGTGATTCGTTCACTCTCGTTCACTGAAAGGATTCGCTCCTTTTGAACGAATCGTTCACTCACGAGCCAACACTATGAGGAGCTATACCTCACTTGTTTGATCCCGCTTTAACAATCGAAGAGCCACGGGAGCAAGCTGCGCCAGTCATTGACGGTATGGTGAGAATTTCATCACTTGACAGTGTATTCTGTTAAATACTATATACTAAGTATATCATACTGGCACTATATAATATATATACTAAGTTAGTAGACTTAGCAATCGGAGGCGCCTCTCAGCTTCGCTGAGCGAGAGTGCTCTTCCTGCACTGTATTGCTGTGTGATCTTCTCACAACATGAATCATGATAGGCGGTATTAAATTAAAATGTCCATTGTGCCGTGTAACATTGTTTCTTTTACAAAGTTATTTTGACGTGCGGGCTCAATGTTTGTGTAACCGTGGCGCGGACTTTGCCAGCCGCACCTGCCCATTCGAATACGCGCCATAGCCAGGTCGCGCATTGAGGGGCACGGAAAATGATTAGGAAGTCAGAATCCTGAAACCCCGCTCCCCCCCCCCCCCTTCTTTTTTTTTCATCACTGATTCTGAAAGTCAGATTTCCGAGGAAAAAAGTCAGCATCCTGTCACCCCCTTTTTTTGTTTCTTCACTGGCCCTGATCTTCGTGCGTACAAATGCAATCTGGCCTCGTTCACATTTGTGTACCTCTGTTGCGAACGGAGCAGGAAAGCAGATGCTGGAGTATTTCATTCGGCAAGACCAATTGATTTACTTAGAACGTTTGGTTATGCTTGATGTGCTCATTGTCACAAGGTAAAATGTTAGGGGCAAACACAAGAGATATATATATATATATATATATATATATATATATATATATATATATATATATATATATATATATATATATATATATATATATATATATATATATATATATATATTTCAGAAGTGCCTTTTCAGTCCAAGAGCATGTTCCAGCCTTGCTGCCCCACGCAAGTTTTCTTAAACACATAAAGTTGTAGTTTTTATTTTTCTAAACAAAAGAAGAACGGATAAGAATAACTTTAAGGCACTGGACCAATAAGAGTAGTAGTATCGGGACGGATGGACAAAGTGTTCTGCGCCTGGGATGGAATGCCCACCCACCTCCAGCCTTTTCAAATGCCTTTAATAAATTCATTTTGCTATCTCATGTATTTAATATTATTAGTAGATTGAATATCACTACTCAAAGTTAAATATTTTTCAGCCTCTGTTAAACCGGAAGTGTTGTACTTATTTTTGTCTTATTACAGTCCAAGGTTTGAGACCACTATACCTCTAAAGGAAAGTGTGTAGAGAAGCTTACCACCAATATCTTCAGCAGAGGTGCAAGTAAAATGGCATGCGGTAAAGCATGCCAGAACCAAAGAGTGGTTGTATGTACAAAAGTACACTGATTCTCAGTTGGTTTAAAGCACACAAAGAGCAATTATTTTCCTATCTCTAGTCTAGTTTACTTCACTTACTGTTTATTTCTATGAAATGATACATTCCGTAATACAGACAGCTCTTCCAAAAGTCATTCACATAGACCGAGCACTTGTTTGTACCCTTACTTGCCCCCAAAAAAATGGTTTGCCTGTTTGCACCATTTGTTTAACTGTTCTAACCATAAACAGTACTTAAAATTCAATTGTGAATCACATAACATCACGAATATGTATACGTTAGACAACATAAACAGACTACTACAGTACCTGTTTTTTTCTGAAAGTGTATGGTATAAGTTAGAAAGAGATGCATTTCCTGTTCTTAAAAAAAAATCTGCTACAGTGACATGTTTGTTCTCACAGTAGAGCCCAGATTTAAACCCACAATGTTTTAACTGTGAGGCAGATGTTCTAACTATGCAGTCGTCCACCATAATGCTTTCCTGAATCAAACCTATTACAATTCACATATATTGTATAAACTAATATAAGCTCGAAATAAGAAAATCCCAGAAAACATTAACAATCTGTTTCGGAATAAAGTAGGGAATTATTACCATTTGAGGTGTCATCAGAACTTCAAAATATGAAATTATACACAACCAGGAAAAGTTTGTCTATTTGTAGTTTGACAATGTGTAACAATGAGAAAGGAATTAAAAGAATGTCCAAAACCAGTTGAAACAAAATACTATGCATGAATAAATATAAACTAAATAAAACTTCTTTTTTTTCATAACAGATCAACATAATGTCTACCAATGGATATACATCCACTAAGTTTCTTAATGTTGATAACAACCGCTTCTATTTTCAAGGTCAGTTCAATTCTTTATTGCTTGCAAGTATCCTGGTGTACAATCACGACAAAAAAAACACTAATTCCATTGAAGTTGCCACATTGTTTAAAATGTAGAGAAATACAGAATTGTTTGCAAACCATTTTGAACTGATAATCAACTGAATACATTACAAAGACAAGATTACTAATAACACAAAAAATAATACTGGGTTTATCATCTGTTGGTCAATTACTTTTGTTTTGTAATGTAATTCTTTTTTTTTTTAAACAAAATGCCTGAATTCCTGTCCTTGTCTGTGTTGCAGCTCCAGTTGACGTGGACGAGCAAGGTAAAGAAAGTTATAGAACAATACGGATGACTATTGTCTACATATTGTTTTAGCTGTACTTATGCAAGCGGACGCAGTATTCCTTCCATTATGATTTTCAGTATATTTGTTTTTTTTTTACAGATGGGGCTACCTTGAGGAGGTCTGAACGGTCCTTTAATAGATTGATTAGAAATAACGAGAACAAATATCTGCTTTTAGTGGAAGGCTGCCAATTTGAAGTCCAAAACTTAACTAGACAGCAACAATGCAATTCTGGTAAGAAGTCATTCCGTTGTTGCGCCGTGGCCTTCTGGCATTTTGATTTAAAGCAGAAAACAATTCATTCTGTAACTTTTACTTTCATTTTTTTACTTCTAAAACTCATTACAGGTATTCCAAATGAATCAATGGAAATTAAAATAACCAAAATGTTAATGTATTGATAATATTATTGATATTAACTGAATTGGGATTGCCTTTTTTGCAGTTAAATTGTACTAAGAAAATTAGCAGTAAAAACAACCCCCTAAAAAAAAAACACTTAACTAGCTGATGAATTAAGATGGCAATTTAAGGTTTACACACACCATGATAGGATATCAGAACAAACATATCTGGTATGTCAAAAAATCTTTAAACTAATTATCCTTTTTTTGTCTTTAGATTGCAAATTCACCTTCCATTTTTTTGAAAACTCCAGTCTTGAACATACGGTGCGCATGCCTGTCATGCTGTATGCTATTGGAAACAGCGGTAAGATTGTAGTTTGCTGTGGTGACCACAAAAAAGTTTACCCAAAGGCTATGGTGAGTATTAACCATTCCTAGAAATGTCTCGAGTCTTAGTGCCACAATTTGATCTTCAAGCCATTAATAACCCAATGTGCTTGTTTTTTTTAACCACAGGATATTCCAGACAATATAGAAGATGATAAACATGAAGCTTTGTTCTACATGATTCAACTAAGTGGAACAAACAAATACATGTTAGAGTCCTCCCGTTACCCAAAAGAGTGCTTGGGTCTTCAGCCACAGAGAGATGATCTTTCTCACCTCACCTTGGTCATTAAGACTTATGAAGAAGATGAGCGATGTGTGATAACACTTTTGTAATTCTTCATGTTTTAAGAGACAGACGAATTGTTCGGTTCTTAATTTAATAAATTAAGAATAATCTTAAATCTGATGATACGTAAATACTAGGGGTGTAAATCGCGGGTTTTGTCACGATACGATATCATATCGATACAAAGAACTACGATACGATATTTGCCGATATCTTAAAGCCTGCTGCAATTCATTCACGATATATCGCGATATAGTGCTCTACGATCGATTTTTTTTTTTTAAATAAAAAATATAGAACAATATCCTGATTTATTTTGCGTGAACTCATACGCAAAATCAAAAAGGTACTGCAAACTCTTTATTTAGGAAATTACAAGAGTATTGTAGTATACAAAGTGCTTATTTTAACACTGAACTTTGATGTCGTGTTTTTTCTTTAAATGTGCGGCGAGATTTGTGCTCCCTGAATATTTCATCACCGCATGGCAGGATTTACAAACTGCACGTGTCTTGTCCGTTGAGCCATCTTTTCTTTGGAATCCAAAGTGCTTCCAAATGAATGACTTGAAGCCTAAAGGGGAGCAAATTTCCTCGTCTTTTTGAACACTAGCCATAGCACCAGCCCAGGAGCCGCGTACTAGTTGTCAACTCCCCTTTCACGTGCCTGCTCTGCTCACAACACAACAACGCCGCGCGCACTGCTCCCGGAAAGAGGAAGTAAGCAACAATGAACTGGAAACCAAAATAAAGTCGCGTCTAATGTCCGAGGTCAAACACGGCGATATAAATCGATGTTTACGTTTAGCATCGCTGCCAATAAATCGTAGAGCATTATATCGATTAATCGATGTGTATCGATGAATCGTTACACCCCTAGTAAATACGTAAATACACTGCTTGTTTGCATATGCATGATTGATTGCATGCTAAATGCTATAAATACTTTCCAGATTCACTGTGCAAATAAACAGAGGAGAAAATATTTCATTTTGCAGCTATGACAGTGGTTCTTAACCTGGGTTTGATCGAACCGCGTGTGTTTCATGGGTCTCAATCAAGTTTTCATATGCGAAACTCAAACTGGCAGACATGCTGGAACTCAAAAGGGGTTTTCCCCCAAAGTCACACCAATAGGTTTTGAGTCAGGTGAAGCCCAGATGAATTATTATTAGGTATGCCTATTCGCTTTCTTATTTATGAATACCATAAGATTCTGATCAACAATCCTGCAAAATGTGTCAACAATGACAAATAGCTCAAGACAAGCAGAGGGCTTGGTCTGGGTTCAACTCAAAGGCTTTAAAATAAATGGAATTGTCATGCATGAGCGATGTCAGTGAAATGCTTAAATTTTTATTTTGAAGTGTTTTTTTTACGGCAAGGCTGAGAGACTTAGTGTAAAGGACAGGAACAAGTACATATTTTTTCGTTGGAAGAGGATGGCAATAAACCTTTGACCAATATGAAGCATCTCAAATTCAACATAAAATATAACATAGCACATATCAGATGGATTAAAGATCAAAAGGTATGTACACGGAAGACAGAATCCTCTTGTGGAAAAAATAAATTAGATGTCAAATAAGACTATTCTGGTCTGTATGATGTGACAGATGTTTTGTGTAAAAATATGAAACTTTGTGAGCTATGATTCACGAAAATATGATACGACAGTACAGACTAAGAATTGCCCAACTTCATTACATGTTCCTTGCAGGTAAGAAATTTAACAACCAGTAATTCAGTTGAAGAAGAAAAAAAGATTTATATGAAGTACAGTTACACACATGTAAATCGCCGGAAATATTGTCAAAGCTGTATATTTATAATAATTGACATGAAACATATTTGGGTCATTCATCTGAGCTGCCCAGTCCATATCCATTATCATTTGCTCCAAAGCAGGGTGATGGCTTTGCAGATGCCCACGTCGTTGTAGTTGAAGTAGCAAAGGCCGGCGAATGTGACCGTGGACAGGAGAAAGAGACCCGCATTGGCTATTTTGATCTTGGTGTCACCATGAACGTAATCTGTCAACACCTGCCCGAGACCCCTAACAGGACAAAAATGTGAAAGGTGGGAGTTAATAACAAATTTCTTCATTCATTCATCTTCTGAAGCGCATGATGATAATATCTGGCCCCAAACCTCCCATTGGATTACTTTAAATGTTATGTTACAGTCTGTCACAATGTCAGCCTTATATAAAAAAAAAAAAAAAAACTATCAATTTGACACCTTTGCCCTCCAAGTTGGTGACCTCCATGGGTTCACTCATTGCCGACATTCTCCAGCGCTTGAAGCTTTCTAATCCGATCAGGCACAGACTACACGCAAGAAATTTTCTCGCCGTCATGTTACACCTCATGGCACCGCTGCTGCCAGCAAATGACATGAAGATATTTGTCTCACTGGTTGCGGTCAAAGAGGACGCAACCCGGCCTTCTAAGATACCCACCTGGCCTGAAGGCCTTGGCTTAGAAGGATTTATCACCACTCATGATTGGGATTTGTGGCCTGCGCCTGCCAGGCTGTCTAGTGGTTGCTCTAACTGATGGAGCAGCACATTGCTCAGACACTAAGCTCAAAGCATCTTCACGGGTCTGCAACTAGCTGGAACTAATCAGGACTTGACCGATTTCTGCTGACAGCGGTGCTGTGACTGTCTGGCCTTTTTTTTATTTCTTCCTTTTCCCGGTTTGAATGTTTGCTGAACAGACCTGAGCAAGGCCCAAGGATGCATCACTCATCCCTCTGTTTGACTTGCAAAAGGCAGACTTTGTCCGGAGCCTTGCCAAGCATACTGAAACATGATCCTGGCCCACTTTCTTCCCGACAGTCAGATGAAGGTTTAGTCCAAAACATAGTCTTATTGTCAAATACCTTTGTTGTTGATTTTGGCATTGGCAGTAGTTATCCAACCCCCAGTTCCGTATTTAGGGGATTGTACACTGTATTCACAATTTTTAATGGCTCATTAAATACAACCAGCCAAGAACAAGTTTGTCAAAAATTAAATCAGACTCAGTTCACTTAGTTTAGTCGAAGGTCAGTCAAACGTGTCAAATTTTAACTTGTCGAGTTTTGAATTTTCGGTAAAATTGAGGATGCCATTCAGACAGGTGTTCAGCCATATTGGATTTGTTCCCTTGTCTGCCATCAGAAAAACGCTGCCCACAGAGCACTGCGGCTGCTTTTAAAGTACCGTTTTTTTCCATGTATAATGCGCCCCCATGTATAATACGCACCCTAAAAATGGCATATTGATGCTGGAAAAAAGCCTGTACCCATGTATAATACGCACCCAAATTTTGACTCCTACTTAAGTCCGTGAACGTAAAATTATTTCAGAAAAAAGATCGTCTTTGGGAACAACCGGATGTTATTCTGCCGGTCAGTATCACTGCACATGCGCTAGCATACTCAATAGCGAAGAAATGTTTCGGATTTGCGTAGGGTACATTGTGACAGCAAACGAGCAGGTGATCTAGCAAGCGTCTGATACGAGACCATTGTGTTCGTATGGAGTGTGTTTGAAGTGAACAGCAGAGAAGAAAGCGTATCTGTAATGGCGGCCTCCGTATGATATCCGGATTTAAAAAAATAAAATAAATAAATAATAATATATATATTTTGTTGTACCCATGTATAATGCGCACCCCATATTTTAGGACAATAAATTAGTTACATTTTGCGCATTATACATGGAAAAAAACGGTACAAACCGGATTCGGTTGAAGTTGGGAAATAGTGTAAAATGTAAATAAAAACAAAATACAATGATTTGAAAATCCTTTTCAACCTACATTCAATTGAATACACTACAAAGACAACCCTATTTAATGCTGAAATTTATTTATTTTATTTTTCAAATAATTATTAACTTAGAATTCCATGGCTGCAACACGTGCAGTAGAAGTTGGGAAAGGGCATGTTTACCACTTCGTTACATCACCTTTCCTTTTAATAACACGCAAACGTTTTGGAAGAGAGGAGACTAATTCTCTTAGCTTCTCATGTGGAATTCTTTCCCATTCTCGCTTGATGAACCGCTTCAGTTGTTCAACAGTCCGGGGTCTTTCCTGTCGTATTTTACGCTTCATAATGCGCCACAAATTTTCAATGGGAGACAGGTCTGGACTGCAAGCGGGCCAGGGGATAACCTGGACTCTGTCCGGAAGAAGGCCCAGCAGAGGCTGTACTTCCTGAGACAGCTCAAGAAGTTCAACCTGCCGCGAGAGCTTCTGAAGACCTTCTACACTGCCATCATCCAGTCTGTCCTCTGCACCTCCATCACTGTCTGGTTTGGATCGGCCTCCAAACAAGACAAGCACAGACTACAACGGACAATCAGAACTGCAGAAAAGATCATTGGAATCAACCTCCCATCTATCCAAGACTTGTACCTGTCCAGGACCAGGAATCGGGCAAGGAACATCTCTACAGACCCTTCTCACCCGGGTTGCAGTCTGTTTGAACTACTCCCCTCCGGACGGAGTTATAGAGCTCGGTACGCCAAAACCAGCAGACACAGAGACAGCTTCTTCCCCCAGGCTGTTGCTCTGATGAACTCACACCACTCATAGAGTCTCAGAGACATTACTGTGCAATAACATCCTGCTCCTCACACCTTTTTGAATTTGTCTACACTGTTTTTGCCATTATTCACATGTCCTGAATGTTGTTAGTCACCTAAATGTTGAACAGAGGGTGTGTTTCTACCGAAGTCAAATTCCTTGTTTGGCACGCTCAAACATGGCGAATAAAAAACTCTTGAATCTTGAATCTTTTACTTTGAAGCCACGCTGTTGTAACACGTGCAGAATGTGGCTTGGCATTATCTTGCTGAGATAAGCAGTGGCGTCCATGAAAAAGACATTGCTTGGATGGCAGCATATGTTGCTCCAAAATCTGTATGTACTTTTCAGGATTTATGTTGCATTCACAGAAATGTAAGTCACCCATGCCGTGGGAACTAATGCACCCCCATACCATCACAGATGCTGGCTTTTGAACTTTGCGTTGATAACAGTCCGGATGGTCCACTTCCTCTTTGGTCCGGAGGACACGACGTCCAGTGTTTCCAAAAACAATTTGAAAAGTGGACTCATCAGACCACAAAACACTTTCTCATTGTGCATCAGTCCATTTTACATGAGCTCGGGCCCAGAGAACCCGGCGGCGTTTCTGCATGTTGTTCATAAATGGCTTTTGCTTTGCATGGCAGAGTTTCAACCCGCACTTACTGATGTAGTGATGAACTGAATTTACTGACGTCAGGCCTAGAGAACAAAATCTTACTCGCATCTCGTTTAAATATCCTTCGATAGATACGCACCCTGATCGACCGATTACACTTAAACTCGGTTTTATGAATATTAGATCGCTTCATACGAAAGCAGTTCTCGTTAATGACCTCATCAGCAACGCATAAGAATGGAAATACCATAGATCTGGTATTATCCCGAGGACTTGCAACCTCAAATATAGCAGTACTGCCATACACTACTGTTTTGTCTGATCATTATTTAATAAAATTTGAAATTCTGATTCCTTGTCAAAGACAAGAGAGCAATCAGAATTATAGGAGCCGTAATTTTAACTCCATGACTGTAACTGCGCTATCTGAGATACTGTCGCCGGCAACCGCTATATTTCCCGCATACACCGGCTCTATCGATAATCTTACAAATGAATTCAATGCGACATTGTTAAATGCCATTGACTCTGTGGCGCCGTTACGTCTGAAAACTCGCCGCAGATTGCCTACTCCATGGTTCACAGATGAAACGCGTACGCTTAAGCAATTATGTAGAAAGCATGAGCGCAGATGGCGTCAAACCAAACTTGAGGTTTTCCATCAGGCATGGCAGGATAGCCTCCTGAAATATAAAGATGCGCTTATCATAGCAAAAACTCGGTATATTTCGATAAGTTATTAATCTCAATAAAAACAATCCAAAACACCTATTTGATACAGTGGCAAAGCTGACTCTACGCCTGCCGACTCCCGATAGTTCCTTCCACTCAGCTGACGAGTTCATGAAATTTTTTGCTCAAAAGATTGAATACATTAGGGACGAGATCAAGAATACCATTCCAATCGCTCGGTCGAGCCCGCCATTTACCAACGCTGATGATCATGCAACAACCCTCAACTTTTAAAAGCGTGTCCCTTGAAAGGCTTACACAATTGGTTAGTGCGGCTAAACAAACATGTTTACTCGACCCTCTTCCAGCCAAACTACTTAAAGAATTACTTCAAATTTTAGGACCGTCCGTCTTAAATATAATCAATCTGCCAGTCTCCTCTGGGATAGTGCCAACAGCCTTTAAAACCGCTATCAGTAAACCGTTATTTAAGCGACCAAATCTTGACCCGGACTGTCCAGGGCTCGAAGCTTATTTTTTGCCCAAGTTGCCCTCGGGCAAGTTGGAGAAAATTTTACTTGCCCGAAACAAAATTTTACTTGCCCGAATTTTTTTGGAGTGGATTTTTACTTGCCCGACACATTTTTGCAATAAAAAAGACAACACTATAAGTTTTGCCTTCATATGTTTTTATTCCATCAAATTGTGCCTGCAGCCTGTTTTAATACAGTGTAGAACTTTTGATGCAATTAAACCACACTAGTCTACTGTAGTACCAAAATTCATTCAGTCCCTCCTGGCCCTCTGCCTTTCCATGTATTCTGCCCTCCTGGCCCTCTGCCCCTCCTCCCTCGCCCAAAAGGCATCCACCGTCCAACCGGAAACAAGCTCTGCTGGTGCGCAGGCGCAGAAGAGCCAGGGACGGGACAGGTAAGGGAGCATGCATTTAATTACGAAGCGCTTTGCCGTTATCAATGTATTGCAGACTTACACGAGAAACTAACCGCTCCCTAGAAAACAAAATGTCGGACCAGAAGCGGCAGAAGTTGCGAGAAATTATGCACAAAATCGTCTTTTTACAGCTTGAAAACATGGTATTATGGCAGGGCAAGTTCGGGCAAGTGAGGAAAAATTCTACTTGCCCGTCTGCCATCGCTACTTGCCCCGGGCAATCGGGCAATTGTTAGTTTCGAGCCCTGCTGTCTCAGTAATTATAGGCCAGTTTCAAACCTCCCATTCATAACAAAACTTCTTGAAAAAGTAGTAGCGCAGCAGCTTATTGATTACATGGTCGCCAATAATCAATATGACTCTTTTCAGTCTGGTTTTAGAGCTAATCATTCCACTGAGACAGCACTTGCTAAATTGACTAACGATCTCCTCATAGCTATGGATTCAAACACTTCATCTGTACTACTCGATCTTAGTGCTGCCTTCGACACTGTAGACCTCGATATTTTATTAGGGCGTCTTAAAAGTTGTGTTGGTATTTCAGGGTCAGCACTAGGCTGGTTCCATTCCTATCTATCAAACAGAACGCACCGAGTGGTCCATGGCAATGCGTCCTTGGAGCTCTATAATTTTACGTGTGGTGTCCCACAGGGATCGGTTCTCGGACCAATTCTATTTAATATTTATATGATTCCGCTTGGGGACATAATACGTAAATATAATATTAGTTTTCAATGCTACGCGGATGACACCCAATTATATATGCTAGGGGTGTAACGATTCATCGATACACATCGATTAATCGATATAATGCTCTACGATTTGTTGGCATCGATGCTAATCGTAAACATCGATCTATATAGCCCGTTTTTGACCTCGGACATTAGACGCGACTTTATTTTGAAAGTTCATTGTTGCTTGCTTCCTCTTTCCGGGAGCAGTGCGCGGCGTGTTGTGTTGTGAGCAGAGCAGGCACGTGAAAGGCAAGTCGACAACTAGTACGCGGCTCCTGGGCTGCTATGGCTAGTGTCCAAGAAGACGAGGAATTTCGCTCCCCTTTGGGCTTCAAGTCATTCGTTTGGAAGCACTTTGTAATTTCCTAAATAAAGAGTTTGCAGTACCTTGTTGATTTTGCGTATGAATTGTTATAAATCAGGATATTTTTCTATAGCGATCGTAGAGCACTATATCGTGATGTATCGTGACTGAATCACAGCAGGCTTTAAGATATCGGCAAATATCGTATCGTGCGTCTTTGTATCGATATGATATCGTATCGTGACAAAACCCGCGGTTTACACCCCTAACTGGACGTGTTGCAGCCATAAAATTTTAAGTTATTCTTTGGCAAAAAACAATTAAGTTTATCAGTTGGAACATTAAATATGTTGGCTTTGTAGTGTATTTAATTGGATATGTATTTTGTTTTCATTTACATTTTACACAATTTCCCAACTTCAACCGAATCCGGTTTGTACTACTATCAAAACTATGTGGTATTGTTTCTTTTTTTTTTTTAAAGGTAGGGTTGAGATGCTTTTCTAGTACTGAAATGTAGTTTGTAGTCCATTATGTCATTTATCAATGTGTGTTAGAATCGATTGTCACTGTGGGTTCATATTTGATTCCCACTCCCAATTTGTTCCGCTCCTTGCATCTTACCAGTGTCCATGAAGGGTGAGTGCAGCAGCCAGAGAGTAGTCAATAGCAGGGCCAGGGTGAAAATAGGCAACAGGCCCCATGGCCAGCAACAGGATGCTCAGCACTCGCTCAGCTGTCCAGTGCAGAGAGGCAGCTTTGGAGTCGGCGCTCGCTTTAAAATAGAAGAAACAGGCGCAATTCAAATACACTCATTTACACAGGACAACATGGATGACTTCACACAGCCACATAGAATCATGGGTGGGTTGAAGTGAAGCAAGATACGTTTCTAACACTAGAAAATTGTAAAAAGCTCAATTTACAATGATCCCTTAGTATGACATTTTAAAGTCACGAACAGGGTGCAGTGTGAAAATGCTGCATATTCAGTTATTTCCATATTTGTGGGTTTTTATTTGATTTTTTTTTTAAAGAAAGGGAAAGTGAAAGTCAGTTTTTTAGAAATCTTTGAGTAGGGAGGTACAACTTAAAAAAAACGAGATAATGTGGTTGCACAAATGCGCATACCCTCGACTAACTACTAATGAGGCTGTGTTTACAATACCATACAAAAGTTATGTTAAATGGGAGTCAGCAGATGTCTACCACCTCTTTAAATGCCTCCAAATAAAGGTCGAATGTCTTTTCCTCACATTCCAATGGACTATAGAACACAGTAATATAAGAGTAACACATCGAGTGGATAAAATACAGTGAGGCACAACAGTAACATTGCCAAAAATGTGATGGGGATCCAAAATTGTCAAAAAGACGAGAAGTGGTTGCCCGACAAAAGAATATTATGTAGAAAGAAAAAAACTCAAAACCCGCCTATATTATGAAATGTCACACTTGAACAAATAGTTGTTGTGGTCTGATGAATCAGAGGTTGAACATTTTGCTGTTGAACACTGCTTCACACCAATAAAACAATAAAACATATTGCTTGATGGCTCGAGGCTGCCAGTACAGACTTTCAGGCCATGAAAAAAGCAATAAAACAACAATTTTTACACTTTAACCAAGAACCGTGTTAATGAACAACCACTCCCCCACTATTAGTCCGGTATGTCAAGATTCCACTGAACAGACAAGACTTGTATACTGACCATTTAAGGTTTGAGATGCATGAATCCTTGCAGTGAGCAGATAAGTCTGCTCCTGATGTTTGTGTGGTACCACCAACGGCCTTGCCAGCAAGGTGCTTTGGTAGATCAGAGCTGGGAGGAAAGAAAAAAAAAAAATAAAAAATAAATAAAATAACATGTATTATAAACACAGTATTAAAACAGATCATTAATAAGACAACTGTTTTAAAAAAGTGAACACAAACATATTCAGTCACAGAGATTAACTCGATTATCACTTCCTAATATATATATAAAAAAAACACAATATCACGATAGTGGCACATGCAATGATTTTCTAATGCAATTGTATGTTTTTATCTGAATGAGGAGGCTTGTATCTGAATGAGGAGGATTTTAAACTCGTCAGACGAAAACTTAAATGAGCATTGCCAGCCGACAGTTGAATATTGGCCAAGGGGACTGCAATTAATTTGCTGAGAATACATTGACCTTGCTTATTTTGACACACGAAAAAAATACTTATTTCGATACACGTAGTACAGAATCATCAATTATTGCTCCAAAGGTGTGACTCATAGTCTTCTAGTTGACACAGTGCATGTCTTCGTAACACTCGGATCACTCAAAAACCCTTTCTGAGAACGGTAATCTGTGCCGGGATGAAAAAAGAATCTTAACATATTGAACAGGACCTATGATTTATCCTGTGATTCCTGACAGCTTTCCAGAAACGCTGTATTTCTTTATTCGTGGATCACGTATAATAGTTGATTACTGTTAATGTTGTTAACTTCCTATACGGCGATATAAAATGCCTTTGGGGGTAATTCAAATCATATGGGAAAAGCTTGCTTCACTAAAAAGTCATGAACTTGAGTACGGCGTCACTGATTTCTGGGTAGCATGTTTCAACACATTAGAGCCATCAGACACGGGAACTATTAAACAGCATAGCTGTTGAAAGGTCTGCCTAATGCGCGCACAAATTCAAAACAGGCAAAACATTGTAAAATAGGCTCGTATTCTTACGATGAACTCCTCTGCGACAAACAGAACTTAACCGAACGATAGCCGCCATGATGATCAACCCAGCAAGGTCATCACAAGCTACCCGGAAGTTGTTGCTAAGGCATCCTAATACAAAGGTTGTTTACGTGAGTTGAGATAGACCTTGCCTAAATGTATACCTACTAAACGTTAATCAAAGCAAATTTTGAAAGCTAATCATAAATATGATCCAAAATACATTTATATATTTAATAACTAACCATGAATTGTTTATTAGTTAATTGTGCTTCCCGAAAATTGTAATACAACAGTTAAACATCACGTTGCTTTTCGACATGGTTCCCTCTTGAAACATTTAACGCGCTTTGATATATTTGCCATACGTCATCAGAGAGGAGCTGATTTACAAACGAGACGGAAAGGCGCGAGTGATGTAAAGTGACGCATCCCATAACTTGTATGTCCGTTGTCCGCGCAAAATTGAAGTAGCGATCGCGCGCATGCGCAGCCAGTTAGAAGGTCACTTTACCGATGGTCACTCGTAACCGTTTCTACTTAAACGCACTGCTCTCTATTTGAGATCAGTTTTAGAACCGCAATGGACGGTTTTGACAATCTCAGTGCATCGGAGAAAGCGGAAGCGACAGAGCTTCAGCGCTTGATCGCCGTCGAACAGCAGAAGGCTCAGTTCCAGGCCCAGGTTTGTATCCCAACGTGGACCCAACACTGCAGCCCTATGAACATGACTATCACATGGAGATTTTTGACAAGGCGGTTGGAACCGTGCAAATCACGACAAATTTGTTGCAACACTTAACCCAGTCCATCTGGTGTCACTGTAATAAAGTACTTTTAGGACGATCACTATTTTAGAAAGTGCATTACGTACGTCTTTGCAGTAATATTTCATGTACTTATGAACTGTGTTTTGGTAAACTGCTGTGTAAGAAAGAACATTTTCGAATACATTGTAACTCAGGTTATTGTGTATACACTGTAAATTGCACTGAAAAGATGCTCCTCCATACCAGTCCAATTTGAAAACATTGACACGCAAGTCACAGTTACACACATGCTTAATACTACTTAGTTGTAAAAGAAAATACGTGCGTCTGTTTTTTGTCATGTTACGAATTTACATTTCCATAATTTCTGCCTGTTTCAGGTGCACAACTTCACAGATGTGTGCTGGGACAAGTGCGTGGATAGCCCAGGAACCAAATTAGACTACCGGACAGAGACTTGCCTTGTGAGCTGTGTGGAGCGATTTATCGACACCACCTTGACCATCACCAACCGCTTCACTCAAATGGTGCAGAAAGGCACTCATTGAATGATGGACTGCAAATACCTTTGTTGGGCTCTATTTGCATATGTTTTGTATTGCTAACATGTTAGGATGCAAAGAGTGACGTGTCTGAGCTGCTGTCACGCATGTTTGTGACCGTTTCATGTTTGAATGGAGTGGTCATTGAATATGATCAATAAACAGTAAACTGGCTGTTACTGTAAGAGAGTAAATCTTGTCAGGATTCATTTACGTAGAACTGTTGGAAAATTTTAACGTATAAGAGGCAAGGGCCTTCCGGCTTGCATCAACCATTACTAATTACCTGTGTCCAACTTCTTTAATGCGTGTTCGTTTTTCTTCTAAGGACAAAGATATCCACATAAATCAGACTCACACCAGATTAGTTAAATTACATTAAGTCTGCTTTCAGGAAAAAGACTGTTCGGCGCCGGGCATTCTCCCCTAACACATGGAAGGACCGGTCCCCATAAAACAACTCACACATTTTTATGCACTTCACTTGGTTTCGTAACAAGAGGTGGAGACGATTAGTCTTGTCCTTCTTTGGATATTTTAAAGTCTAGTTCTCCCCTCACCCAGATGGCCTGCTACATCTTGTCCAATCCTTGGGAGCGCTTGTACTTTTGCTGGCGCCAATTTGTGTAAACCGTCTCATTTCTTCATCTCCTAGGTCATGGTGAACTGTCTTGTCCGACGATCAACTCAATACAATATTAATCCTGGTTAATGTTTTTTGCTATGTTCTCATTATCCATGCCAGAGCTCTCTTTCCACATTTCCATTCTCCATGCGCGAGTATAACATTCATTTTCAAAACATCTTGCCTATTGTCCGATTTAGCTAGAGATTTAGCTAGAGTTCATCTACGTCGTAGATGAACTCTAGCTAAATCGGACATTTTTTTAATCCAGATCCACAGAACTCCAATGAATGTGCTTTGGGGTATGATTCCCTCAACAGTTCAAAGGCACCTGCATATGAATAAATAATGCAGTATATCAGGGGTGACCAACCTGTGGCTTGCTCGCCACGTTCATATCAACATTTGTGGGGGGTTTATATTGCGTGTTTGCTTCGATTGAGTTCAATATTCTATTTTCGTCAAATGCTGCGTGTTCGCTTCGCTTGAGTTCAATATGGTATTTTCTTCAAACGCGCATGAGGTGAAATCCCGCAAAGGAGGGGCAAACCATTTAAAACCGAGCAGCCGGGGTGGGGGGTAGTTCATGTGTGCTCATGTGTATGATGTGGCTCTTTACGGTAACACAGTAAAACATGTGGCTCTTAGTCTCTGACTTGTTGGCCATCCCTGCAGTATATCATAGTTTAGTAAATTATTGGGAATGACAATGTCCTGGAAAGGAGAGGGATGAAGATTAGCTGAAAGAAGACAGAATACATATGTGTGAATGAAAGGCAGCTAAGTGGAATGGTGAGGCTACAGGGAGTAACGATCCAGAAGGTGAAGGATTTTAAGTACTTAGGGTCAACAGTCCACAGCGACCGAGAGTGTGGAAAAGAGGTGAAGAAGTGCATCCAAGCAGGGTGGAACGGGTGGAGAAAAGTGTCAGGGGTGGTGTGTGATAAAAGAGTTTCAGCAAAAATGAAGGCAAAGGTGTACAAGACAGTTGTGAGACCAGCGATGCTATATGGTTTCGAGACAGTGGCACTGGCGAAAAGACAGAAGACAGAGCTGGAGGTGGCAGACATGAAGATGCTGAGGTTCTCTTTGGGAGTTATGCGGTTGGACAAGATCGGGAACGAGTACATCAGAGGGACGGCGCATGTTAGGTGTTTCAAAGATAAAGCCAGAGAAGCCAGACTGAGACGGTTCGGACATCAGAGGATCCCTATCAGAGGAGGGATAGTGAATATATTGGTAGAAGGATGCTGAGGATGGAACTACCAGGTAGGAGGTCAAGAGGAAGACCAAAGAGGAGATTTATGGATGGAGTGAAAGAGGACATGAAGTTAGTTGGGGTGAGAGAAGAGGAGTCACAGGATAGGGTGAGAGAAGAGGAGTCACAGGATAGGGTGAGATGGTAACAGATTGTTCGCTGTGGCGACCCCTGAGGGGAAAAGCCCAAAGGAAAAGAAGATAATATTATTGCAGGTGCTTTTTTTTTACTGAACATCATCTTTTCAAAAAGTTGACAACAAATAGTTCACACAACAAAAATATGTAAGAACATACAGTATCATATCAAACAAAACATTAGCATGTCCACAGAACATTAGAACTGCATTTAGAAGGCATCTATAGTAACAAGGTGGTGCAGAACTACATCGTATTGTTGCAGTTTTGATTGTCAATTTATGATAAGGAAATCAAAGTATTAGAAACACATCTCAAATAATTCAGTTATATCTCTTTTGCCCATGCAAACTGAAGCTAAAATGTAATTGTTGTTTTTGACACATTACCCTGATGTAACTGACAAAATGTATTATTTTGTTTTCATCGGGAGAACCTTTTATACAGTTCTAGCATTTAATGTTATATTAGAGAGTGCAGAAGATTCTGCTCAACATAACTCGTGGCGTTAACGTAAAACTTTTACTTACTACAGAAAACACACACTAAATTGTTAAATACAAATCTTACCTTTGTAAATCTGGAAACTTTTAAGGTACAATATAACTGCTGTAAATGTTTGCGATAACAGCACACGTAAACGTAATGCATGGTCAAGTTACAAATGACTCATGTTCACACCGAAGCGCAAAGACAAGCCTTCAATTAACGTGAGATTGCGTGTCTAGTCAATGTCAGTCTTGTGAACTGCATTGTAAAGTCAAATCAATGTCACTAACATACTCATTATAAATATCACATTGTAATTTATGTAATCTTAGATATCATAAAGTGTTTCATATTATAATCCCTGCTATAAGATAAAATCACCACCATCTGGAACATGTTTAACAATTGATTCTATAGACTGAAATATTTCAGGTGTTTGAATTCTCAAACTTCTGAATTAGAAAGTTAGAGCAAACAGCCATTGTAAAGTGATTACTGATATATTTGAATACAAATGATTTAAATACAACAACTTTATGTATCTATAAAACACATCTGACTGAAATAAAAAAGATGACTGGATTTAAAATTCCCCCTCCCCAATTAACGAGGGTTAAATTGTGAGGCTATTAATATTTTTAGCTGCTCTAAGAGCAGATTTCATAGAAGTTTCTATCCAGCCATGAGGTAAAGCTGTGTGTTCCCCTGCAAAGTGCACTCGTCCCTCACTTTGGAATAGCTCTCTGGCATAGCGGCCCTGGTAGGGTGTGAAAAGCGCAAACGCTCCCAGACTATAGGGGTCCAAGTCCCACTTCTTCACCAGTCCACCAGTAAAAAGAGACCTGATATCTGCACCATGGATTTTAACCAAGTCATCAAGGATCACAGCTTTTAGCTCATCTTCGCTCACACCTTGAAAGAGGGTGGAATCATCAGAGCAAGTGTAAGATGCCAGCAGGGCCCCCGCATCCGTTCCTGGGAAACCGTGGCTGGGGTAATAAATGAAGCGAGACGGTCGGTCTGTGATGCTCTTCCCTCCCCTGATGCCCTCTTTCTCCCAAAAGCGCTCCCTGAAGCTGAGTATCACTTTGGTGGCGCTCATGTAGTGAACTGAGCGCAGGGCTTCCATCTTGTCACTAGAAAGTGCTGGCTGGAAGTCAAGGAAGAGAGTAGCCTTGGCTGTGGCTGTAACCAGGGCCTGGTCGACTGTCAGGTTGGTCAGGGAGCCTGGATTACGCAGATCTTGGTACGACACTGTCACGCTTCTGCCTCCTGATTGGTTGATGAGTTTCACTTTGGAGCTTAGGATGGTTGTGGCGTTTAACATCCTGTACAAAGCTGTTGTGAGGTGATCAAAACCATCGGTCACTTCATAGTACCTGGGAAGCATCCAGAGTTTTAAATGATTCATTACTTGTTTCTGTATGAGCACATGAGCTACAGCGGGTATAAAAAAATCTACACACCCCTGTTCATATGACAGGCTTTTGTGGTAATACAAAGTAGAACAATGACAAGATATACCATTTCAAAATGTTTTACATCATTTATGTGACATATATCCTGTGCAACTCTAAAAAGGAATAAACAAAACATTGCAGATCATGGGTATAAAACTCAAGGCCAAGGGGTCAGATCCGGCCCCCCCAAATCATTTTCTGTGGCCCATGAAAGCAAATTAGGTGTAGCAATTCCATGTTACTTGCCAAAGTTCAAAATTGCAAATTGTGTTCACTTTTAAAAACCTTTTACTTTTAAAAATGTAATACCATTTGACCAAACTTTTTTTTTTTTGGCCTGTGATTATAAATCTAGCTATTTATCAATTCAATCAAATCCTATGCCACTATTTTATTGTATAATATAGAATATACTGCAGTCTGTATTGAAAATATAAAACATCTCCACATAAAATATTACTTATTATTTATTTAAATATTTTCTTACTCAGTGTTGTCATTGATGTCGGACTGCATGTACAACATCTCTTTCATGGAGGTGTAAAAGAGGCTGTTTTCATTCAAGATGTCTCCAATCATCCGCAACGCACCACGACTCAGATTGCCCTCTTTCACCAAGTATTCCTATTGCCAAACAAAAAATGATAATAATTATTTTAATTAAGTCTAATCTTTCTTTGGTCACAATCAACCTAAATTAACCTAGTTAATATGCTGTAAATAATCCTTACTTTGACTGTGTAGGAATCATATTTTGCTAGGGTTGCACTGCAGCCATTTGTCTGAAGATCATCTCTCACCTGTGCAAAGATTGAAATATTTAGTACGAGAACTCATTCTCATTGTGGAAATGGAAAACCAAAAGAGCCTACTATAGTTGATAGTACACTATTATAGCAGGAATGTTCAGGGTTGGCTGTTTCAGTTTATCAGCCCTGTGATGGACTGGTGACCCGTCAGTCAGTTTGGGTAGGCTTCATGCATAGGATTAGCGCCACAGAAAATTGATGACTGGATTGACTCAGAGAGCCCAGACCGGGGGTCGGGAACCTATAGCTTGCGAGCCAGATATGGCTCTTTTGGCGACGTTAAAAACGTTATTAAAAAGAATACATTAGTACACTCAAAAAAACGTTGGTCTTAATTAAAATACATGCATTTAATTGTATTTAACCTATCGTTCTTTTAAAATGGTATGGCTCTCACGGGAAATTATTTTTGAAAAATGGGCATTTATGGCTCTATCTGCCAAAAAGGTTCCCGACCCCTGGCCCAGACTCTCAACTAACCTTCCACAGAGTCTCACTGAAGAGCTGCCCAGCTGATTTCCCCCTTTCTCCCTCAGTTAGTGTGTAGTTAAGCGCATCATTGTTGTTTGCCACAGCAAAGTTTTTATGAAGTTTGCCATTTAGTAAAAAGTAGGTGTTCCTGTCATCTTGGATAAAATGGTTCAAGGGAATTTGCAATTTGGAAGCAAAGGAGAGCAGAATCCTGTAAAAAATAGAACATATTACAGCAAATTCAACATAGGATAGAATGTGAAGGTGTAGAAGTTGTTATGCACTTGATTTAAAGTACCGTATTTTCCAGACTATAAGGCGCACCGGACTATAAGGCGCACCTTCAATGAATGGCTCATTTTAAAACTGTGTCCTTATATAAGGCGCACCGGACTATAAGGCGCACCATTAATGCCTCATGTCAGATTTTAAATCCAAATCAAATCATTGTCCATTTTATCTTTTTTATTTCAACTTCAGACGTAACAAATTACTTTACAATCACAAAATAATGATCCATAGTCTTTTTGATTCATGATTCATAGTCAGCGGGCCACTTATGATTGATTTCATGACACAATCCTTCGGGCCAGTTTCAATTTAGGAATTTGGTCCATATATAAGGCGCACCGGACTATAAAGCTTTTGAGAAATTTTTAGGTTTTTAGGTGCGCCTTATAGTCCGGAAAATACGGTACAACATATATCATTTCAATTCTTTAATTTTGGTCTCTTCATCTACGCGATGAGTCTTACAACAACAAAAATCATTATTGACATAATACGACTGCCTCAAATGCACCTTCTATCTATTGTTTCATTTTTTTTGAGGGTCCCGGTAAACGTTCACACTCATATTCGGACCTGTGGAGAATTCACAGTACTGTGGTCCCCACAGAGGGCCCGAGAATTTCCTGACTGAGGCAGACGTACGACCCACTCACTACCCACGATTCTGTTGCTACAAGAGCGTGCGCGTCAGCCCTGCCTGCATTCTCATTTGACATCTAGACGTTGTATATATTCAATTATTTTTTTCACCTTCCATCAGAATCCACCTTGGTAATTTGAGAGAATGACTCAGAGTTGTCAGAATTTAACCAAGAAAATCTTGAGAGGCAACCGAGCAAAGACAGCTGTGAACGCCCCTGCGTCACGGCTTTCCTTCTGCGGCCTTCTTCCAGGCGTCCAGAGCATCTTGATAAATAAGTTTGGTAAGCTTGCTTAATTACAACCAGTGTAACAAAAAATGCCTTTAGACACAGTTTTTCTTGTTAAATAACATACATATGTTTTCCTTTTGAGCACCACAGGTATACTTTAATATCCAAAGAGAATTGAACATTTATTATTTCTTTTCACACAAAAAAGTCAGCGTTATACTTTAAACTGTAAAAGCAGAAATATGTTAAAAAATCAACCGGAAATTTATAATGAACAAAATGAAGCAGTGTCAAAAAGTGCAGCACTCACTTCTGAAAGCTGGGGATCCGCATGGCACCCAATTCTGCATACCAGCCTTCTCTTGTGTTCCTGAACGTCTCAATGCGTCCTCCAACACGGTGACTGGCTTCTATTACGGTCACCTTGTCGTGCATCGGGTCACATTATCAGCCTTCTCACGATTACATAAAGCAAAAGGGCTTTTACACAAGGGAGGCCTTCGTCACTTTACCTTATGGCCAGCATCTTCCAAAAATTTGGCTGCGGTGAGTCCAGCAATGCCCCCACCAATAATTGCTATGTGTTGAGGTGTCTTTGTGGCAGGTAGTCCTTTATCCACAATATCTAGGAGCTCACTATAGTCTGTGTCTTGAAGGCATTCATACAGGGGGTCTCCAGTGATCCCGCTCACTACGTACACCACAACCCCCAATAGAACTAAAGCAACTGACAGAGACGGAGAACAAGTCAGTTTGAGTTGTCAAATTGTGAACTCATAAATACAGGCATGTAAAATAAAATTAATAATTATATATATATATATATATGTATATATGTATATAAAAAAATATATAAAATATATATATGGAATTTATTTCAAGCGCTCTATTTTACATTAATACACAGCTTAATACTTACAAAATTTGCACAGTGACATGTGTGTTATGATCTTGACAATGGAACACAGTCTGGACTTTCTTGTGCGGATTTTGTGAAAAGAAAACGAAGCCTATAAAGACAAGCATATAATTGATTACGAGGTAATGAAGACATGTGAAATGATGTCATTTCAAAAGCTATCCTTGGATTACAGACACACAAATCAAATGAAGACAAAGTCTGCATTTAACTTACCTTTAACAAAGGTAATGTCTCATAAGTTGTCAACCGCTTATTCATGACCGAGGATGCAAGTGTCCCTGCTGAGCGAAGCTCTTAACACATTTGCACTCTAAACCAAGGTGAGCTGGCGAACCTGTATGTTTGGTATGTATGAATTTGCGTATATTAATGAGAGCCCTTAGGGCTTTAAAGTCCTTGGCGAAAGATTTTCCCACACCAGCTCAAGAGTCAACCACACTGAACAAATAAGATTAGTGAGGTTATAGCCTGCTAGTCAGCACAACCCATTTCCCCCATCTTCACTCATTTTAAAACCTGACTTTGCTCATGGAGTATTATTCAAAAGTACTCTCACTTTTACGTTCAGAATCATTTTCAGTATAGGGTAAAAATCTTTAAATCCTTTTTACCCTTGGTGCGTGAATCAAAAGGCATGAGCATACATTATACAACTATAATACAACAATACCATTGAAAGGATTTAAATAAAAACACATATTATCTGTTTATTTATACCTTACAAATAAAAGTTCTGGATTTTACAGACCTGGACTTCTTGGTTACTTGTGCATCATTCAATCTAGAGAGACACTTTATATGGTTCAGATGCTTGTGGAGTGGAATGGATTATATAGTACTTCTGTACACAACCAGTTATGAAACTATCTTGCAATGTAAGGTAAATCTAGTGCTGAACACAGCATTGTTTGAGGTCAAAGGCAGGTTTTTATTTTACAATATTGTCAGTAAAGAAAGAACACGTGGGACAGTGGCCAAATCCTTTGTTAATGTATAACGTGTATGCTGTGCGTTCACATTTTCTAAATAATCTCTATATGCTGTATTAATATTTGTCTTTTTCTGATAGCTATTAGTTCAAAAAGGTCAGCATTTTGCTAAAAACTAATTGCTAATTTTCATTTCAAGTCAAGGAAACCTACGTACTTGGGAGGCGACATGAGATGAAGTATAAGCACAAGGGGTGCAACTTTTAGTAATTTGCAGCCTTCTGCGTCAAGCTGCTTTGACCATAACTGTGTGGGGCAGTAGTGTACTCGGTATTGAGGACTTGGTAAGCTTGGACACAAAGACTACCGATGGCACTTTGAGAGGATGAGGTGCAGGGGGTAACTCTTCTAAAAATGTATTGTTTGTCTATAGATTACATCTTCTCCACAAAACAAAAAATACTCATCTCCTTTAGTTACATGTCTTGACCTAGATTGCAGCGGTGAAGAGTCACATGACTTAAAGAGGCAGTAAAGCGGGCCCAACATTAGCACTTATATGATAGGTCTGCATTTAAAAAAATATGTCAATGCTCCAATTCCCCCTGAAAAAAACGGAGAAGTGATTAAACGATATTTTGAAACAGAGTGGCAGTATACACAAACGCACGCCACAAACACACACACACACACACACACACACACACACACACACACACACACACACACACACACACACACACACACACACACACACACACACACACATCCATGCACGCACACACGCGCACACACACGCACACACACACACACAAATTCGGTGGCAGAGCATATGTGGGCCTCTCCGACGCCCTACGTTTTATTGCAACGGCGTTTTTAGAGTACATACTTTCATTAATGTTAAGTAGAGCAACATCGGCCGTTCGGATGGAGCCCACCTGCTTGCGCAGTGTGCGTTCCCCACAATATAAACTGTTGACGTCACTGTAACGTCGGGGGAGATGAGCAGGAGAAATTACAGATCGATGGCACGCAGAATATACAGTAACGTTGAAAATCGGCAGTCGAAATTTTGCAAGTATTTAAACTTTATTACACGAAGATCGTCAATAATTCAAACACCATTGGTTATCCAGGATACAGTACAATAAAAACCGTGTTTGCCATACATAAATGGTCGTACATTATTGTATGTAATGTAATGTAATGTAATGTGACGTAACGTAACGTAACGTAACGTAACGTAATGAACATATATTTTTAGTGGGCGGTTCATCCGGCAATGACGTCACGCTACAGGAAGTACACAGCTCACAAGAGGGGTCTTGTTCATTGAGTGATTGAAACAATTTGGATGTTACTGTTGTTCTGTTTTAAGTATACTAAGCATGCTGTAAGGTAAGCAATATCTATGTCGTTCTGACCAATTAAATGAAGGAACCACGTTATCGTTAGTTTATTTTTCGACCCCTGACAATTATTTCGTCATTTTGTTTCTTCGCCAGTGTTAACGTGAAAGGATATAACATTTAGATACATAACGGTTTTCAAATCTAACGTATAGCATCACAAGTGTAGATAAACGCGTCGCATATTTGCCCTGCGACACTACTACAATTGCAACGACTAGTTACATGTTAATATCAAAACGTTAACAATAAGAATAACACAATCCTCGTCTGTGTTCATGTGCGATTGAGTCTCATTTAAGCAACGAATAAGCTTAAATAGGCAATCGCTCTGCTAACTGTGGCATTCGATGTTCAAAACCGATTGATTATGGAATGGCTATTACCATGCTAGTAATGCCGTGGAACTCAGAAGGATGGATGGGGGAGTGTATGTTCATGTGGTCTTCAAAAACTTTGTATGAAAAATGGACTTGGAGTTGACAAAAAAGTGACACCAGGAGATGTGAATTTATTCTCCTAGTATTTTGACTTTTAAAGTATATCTGTTTTTCTCACACAATATAAGATGGTAGAATGTTTTGTTTTTCAGTGTGTGACCAATACCCATCTCATAGTGTCTCCCTCTTGTTTTTTAGGTCTGATGCATGATTGACAAGCATTCCTCAGTATGGCAGAGGTGCTGGGACAGAGGTGTTTATTGGGCCTTGGCGTACTGTTGGCTTGGCTTGTTCTTTTCCATCTGCTTGTTAACATCTGGCTGCTGTGCGTGTTCACCAGCCTGCTTGTGGTACTTGGGGGCTGGCTGGGCTCACAAGCCATCCTGGAATCCAACAGCGTGATTCACTTGGAGAGGTTTTTCACTCTGGAACAGGTAAAAATAATCACTTAAATACTCCAAGTAAGTAAGTGTTATACATTTGATTTGTTTTGAAAGTGACCTCAGCAATATATCCCATTGGCCCTCTTCTCTGATGAATCCCAATGCAAGTTTGGGATATATTTTAGTTGCATCCTCTGGACTCTGGATTGCTGACTTTCTGGAAGGACGTTATATGCGAGTGAAAGTCAACGACGCATACTCAGCGCCTGTGCTTATGTCTAGTGGAGTGCCACAAGGATCGGTCCTTGGACCCGAACTCTTCAAACTCTACGTCAACGATCTCCCGCAAGAACTGAACATTCAGTGTTTACTGTACGCGGATGATTTGAAACTTTGGGCTGAAGTTACTAGCGTCGAGGATGCTGACCGTTTCCAAGACGTGTTAGATAGGCTCCATTGTTGGACGGAAAAATGGCTGCTTCCAATAAACCATGCCAAATGTTCAGTGCTCTCCATGGGAACTCAGAATCCACTCAGGGCGTACCATATTGGAGGATATCTCCTTAAAAACACCACAAGTGAGAAGGACCTTGGTGTCATAGTGTCGTCAGACCTAAAGACTAGTCTTGACACCACGAAGAAGGTCACCGCTGCCACCAGGATGTTTGGATCCATCCGACGGTCGTTTGCCCGTATGACTCCTGCGATTTTCAGACCCCTGTTTATTTCTCACGTGCGTCCCATTCTTGAGTACGGACTGCCTGCAGTATTCCCATTGACCAAGTACGAAACCGATATGCTGGAGCGTGTTCAACGTCGCGGTACGAAAACAGTCGCAAAACTTCACCAGCTTTCCTACGAAGATCGACTGGAACAGTTGAATCTCTTCTCTCTGGCCTACCGTCGTCACCGAGGAGATTTGATATATACCCGGCGCATTCTCCGAGGCGAACTTGGTGAAGACCTGAGGGAGTATTTCATCTTAAATAATGATACTTCGACACGTGGTCACAGTTTGAAGCTATACAAACCGAGGAGGTTACGCATCCATGGCGACGCTACTCTCTCTACCCGTGTAGTTAATAGCTGGAACCGCCTACCCGAATCATGTATCACAGCCCAGTCAGAGGAAAGTTTCAAGAGAAGTATTGACGCAGTGTTTACAGACTGAATGGTGAAACTGCCGACCGCGGTATCGGTACCGACTTTTTCCGACATTTCAACCGCGGCTTGGTAGCATCCCTTCAACGTCCGGGAAGTGAAGGAGCTGACAAGGGACTCTTCCCTCTGCTTTCTACCTTTCAATGAATCAATGAAAAAAAATGAAAGTTAATAAAAAGCAAAACTGACAGCAAGTTTACATTACAAGCAGGGTTATACATTAAAAGGACAGTGTATAGAATGTTTGATTCTGTACTGTTCATTTGTTTTAAAAACCCACAATTAAAATCAATAATATGCAAAAAAATGTTATATCACATCAATGTACTTTTTTTTTTTAAATATCATTGTAGATCCAATAATTGCTAATTATATTACAAGCACAGGAGGCTGACATGTTTTGCTGGCATCTCTCTGATGCCCAAAGGAGACAAATCACTCAATTTGCTAGATCAATGATTACAGCATGTGTTGCAATGCACTTCATCAGTTGAGGGAATACCAGAAGACGTATGTGATGACATTTTGCTTTCACTTCTTCTAAAGACATTGGTGGTAGGCTTGTGAAGTGTGCTCTCTGATGCACTGTCAGGCACACACTTTGAATTTAGGTTGTTGCATTCTGTTTGTTCACCACTAGATAGCATTAAAATATTCTGGTCAGGTAACCCCGGGTCAGTTGACAGGTCACAGGCCCCCTAAAATTCAACTTGCTTGAGTGGGCCAGTACAAATTTCATGAATAAATATGATGGAAGCAACAAGTTATTTTTGTCAATATTTAATATTCAATTCAGTTATGAAGGCATCAAACCTTCTGGAATGTGGCCAAAATATTCAGTTTGCTTTATGAGACCAATGAGACATTTTCCTCCTACATTCATTAGGGGGGGGGGGGGCATTTTTACAGCGTTTTTGTGATTTTATACTCAGGCTTGGTTGTTTTCGTGAGATACTGTAAGGATTCTTTCATGCCACTCAATCGTCCAAACACATTTGAATGTGAAGGAAGATTGTTGCTGGATGCGCTCAATGTTGTTGCTGTTCTCCTGGTATCCTCCCTGAACAGTTTTCTTCTTGTTTTTTTTCCCCCATCAGTTTTAGAAAGGCAACGAAGTTTGGCGATGCCACTGGTGCCCCTATTTTCTCTACTTGATGGCTGTCTTCATTGTGTTCTATGTACAATTTAATATCTTGAAAATTGTTTTGTATCTTTCACCAGACTGATGGCTTTGAAAAATTACACAGCTCTTGTGCTGTGGAAGTTTTTTGCGGATCATGGCTGCCAATGACAAAAATGAAAAAAATAAATGATACTAGGGCATCTGATCTTTATTTGGGGTTAATCATAGGCAGTTTGAATGGTGCCATATTTGTGCTGACTAATGTGTTGATGTAATCAATCAGTTTTGAACATAGCCAGTAGCTCAGTTTAACAAAATTGTTTTTGAAATGGGGTACATCTAGTTTTTTTTTTTAATTTTTTTTTTTTTTTATAAATCTTGTGTTTTTTTTGTTTTTTTTTAATATATCACACAAACCTGTTTTGACACTTAAGGCCTTATATACTACACCTCCAATTTCTCTCACTTGTTGCTCATTTTCAGATTCTTTCCACTGAGGAGGATGAGCATCTCTTGGACCAAGAAATCCACCATTCAGTGAGGAAGATTATCAGGGACTTTGTTTCTTCTTGGTACAAGACTGTTTCCTCTGAGAGTGGCTTTGAAAAGGAGGTTCAAGAGGCTATGATTTCTATGGGCATGGAGCTGAAGATCCGTGCAAAGCAATTAGACAGAAAGGTACTATCGGTATTTTGTGAGACAGTCACTATAGCTGGGTAATGGATATACTTGGCTTATATGCAAAAATGTTATACATATTGTGCAAACGTAATAAGAGTGTGCATTTCTACCATTTAATTTCACGCCTGTAACTCACCATAGTTCTGTCAAATGTAATCTAATACCCAAATACAGAATGCATTGAATTCTGTGGCAATAATATTGATGGCTATGAAACAGAAATGCACCATTTGTTTAATTTAGACTGTAAATTATTGTCTGTACTTAACAATTATTTTGTAACTAACACCCAGGTGGAAACTAGCTGGTTGATAAATGGGATTGAAGATTTATGGCTAGATCAATAGGCCATTCTCATTTATTGGTATTTTGTGTTGCTGCAGAGACTGAGCCAGAGGATCTTGGGAATGTTTGGCTGCCATCTGCAGGATTACCTTCGAGCCAAGGAGCTAGTTGCCCAGCGGCAGGGGTCTCCAACTACAAAAGTGAATAGTGAGAGGGAAAAGTTGTGGCAGGCCTATTCCAGGGTTACCACACCTCATTGTGTTATGACCAGCGAGACAGTGGAAGTCAATTACACAAGAACTCTGGTGGACTTATTGCTGCATGTTTTAGTACCCCCGCCTCACTTGGAAACAGGCACAGGACGATTTGTTGTTGGAGAACTCATCACCTGCAATGTCCTGCTCCCTCTTTTTGATAAAATGTCTGACCCCGACTGGTTGAATCTTTTCATGATAGACATATTTGGCAGTTCTAATAAATCAAGGGAGATGATTAAAGAAGAGACACAGGATTTGTCAGTACCGCTTCCCTGTGCCGAATTAGAGCTCACTTTACCACAAGAGACTACTAACGCCCAGCAAAGTAATGCTGATGTCCCTCCTCCAAAAGCTCAAACAGAAAGGGAACATTCTGTAGACATGATCTTGCCTGAACTCTCTATGCACGATGGGACGGATTCAGAGGAGGTCTATTGTCAACAGAACAATATTGAAGATACAAGTCAGACCTTAAGAAATTCTTTGAGAGGAATCAACTCGAATTCCTTTTATGAAGAAAATGATTCCGACTTGGAATCTCCATTAGGCAACTACAAACTGAGTTCCATCGACTCCTTGGTCATGACAGAAGAGGATGCTTTCTGTGACCAAACTAAGGAATGTGGAATTGAAAGCAACAATGGTCAAGACTCGGAGGGTCTTTGTTCCAATCAATTAGATGTTTTCTGCCCAATAGTCTTGTTGAATTCAGACACATCAGAGCACTCAAATTGCTCATTGGAAAGAATGAAAAATCGCTCAGTCAGCAGCCTTCAGAACTTGGAAAGTGAAGGTAGCTTCTCTTCAGAAAGCCAAGCAAAGGAGCTTCCTCTGGGTGTTGAACCAATGAGGAACACCAATGAACCAACTGTCATAAGCCCATTACATGGTTCGTCCCCCTTGCCTTCATTCAGTTTTGAGCCTCTAAGCAGCCCCGATGGACCGATAATTATCCAAAACCTTCGTATTACTGGCACAATCACAGCTAAGGAACACCGTGGGACTGGCTCACACCCGTACACACTTTACACCATCAAGGTAAGAACGGCATTTAAAACAGCAGCAGCAGCAACAACAAGTTGTCAGTTTTCAGACGTGACGAAATACAGTCATTCATTATGGTTCAATTGCAACAAACTTTTTTAGAGCAAACATGTTGAGGAAAAAAACCCAAGTCAAATTACCGGTAACTGCCAAATATTTACAAAGACTTATACATGATAGGAACAGATTGCCCTCCAGTGCAAATGTATTCTGCACTTACTGTATAACCTACATAGAGTTCCCAAAAGTACAAGGACAGAGACATTGCCAAAGTAATGAAGGCTGAATTCTGTCAGCCAGTCAAAAAGACACACAAGTTAAAACAAAAACAAAAAAAAAGTCAAATTGCCGGTAACTGCCAAATATTTACAAAGACCGATAGGAACAGATTGCCCTCCAGTGTAGGTGTCGTCAGGACTTACTGTATAACCTACATGGAGGTCCTACAACTACAAGGTGTGACCAGAGACATTGGCAAAGTAATGAAGGCTGAATCCTGTCAGCCAGTCAAAATGACGCACACGTTAAAACATCAAGCCTGAAACACCTGAAGCTAACCCAATGCACATATTTCACATCAGAAAAAAATTCATGGCGTACCACATAGCAAAACAATTCAGAGAAAGTGAATAGGCGCGTGTGTGTGTGTGTGTATATGTATATATGTTCTAGCTCTCTATCTCTCTATCTCTCTCTCTATCTCTCTCTCTGTCTCTGTCTCTCTGTCTCTCTCTCTGTCTCTCTCTCTGTCTCTCTCTCTGTCTCTCTCTCTCTCTGTCTCTGTCTCTCTCTCTGTCTCTCTCTCTGTCTCTCTGTCTCTCTGTCTCTGTCTCTCTGTCTCTCTGTCTCTCTGTCTCTGTCTCTGTCTCTCTCTCTCTCTGTCTCTGTCTCTGTCTCTCTGTCTCTCTGTCTCTGTCTCTCTGTCTCTCTGTCTCTCTGTCTCTGTCTCTGTCTCTCTGTCTCTCTGTCTGTCTCTCTCTCTCTCTCTCTCTCTCTATATATATATTAAAACAATAACTGAAACTAATCAGGAATACACTTTACACATTGTTAATGTGGTAAATTCTAACTGCAAACGTCTGGTTTTTAATGCAATATCTACATACGTGTATAAAGGGTAATTTCCAGAAACCGTCCCTCCAGTGCTCCATTGTGTTTGCTAATTTGGTTAGAAGGGTAATGCATGATTAGGGAAACCCTTGAAAACCCTTGTGCAATTGTGTTAGTTTTCACAGAAAACAAGACTAAATTGTCTGGGTGACCCTTAACTATACAGTATATAGATTTATGTCAAGCTGTATTTTTTATTGATGTCTTTCAGTATGAGACAGCGATGTGTTGTGATAACCCAGAGCGTATCCAGTCATTCTCAGAGGATGGAGACACATTGCACTCAAGTTTTGAAAGTCCATCTTCCATTCACCCAGTGGCCTACCATATGGTCAACAGACGATACAGTGAATTTCTTAACCTACAAGCACGCGTGGAAGAGAGAACAGAACTAAAGAAACTCATCAAAGGTAGGTTTAGAAGATTATTCGATTTTGAATTAGGCCTTCTAATCAAAATGTACAGTATGTATATTATTTCCTATTTATACTGTTTTGAAGGTGTAAAAGGTCCAAAGAAAATATTTCCGGACATGCCCTTTGGAAACATGGACAGTGACAAAATAGAGGCCAGAAAAGGAATGCTGGAAACCTTTCTAAAGGTGTGTTAGTCATTTATATTTCATTAAATCGAGCCCAATGTAAGGCTTATTTGTTTTTCGTAAAAAAAAAACAACAACAACTACATGTTTTTGATTTCCCCCAGCATCTTTGTACTATTCCTGAAATAGCCAACAGTGAACAGATGCAGGAGTTTCTGGCACTTAATACCGATGCCCGGATTGCCTTCGTCAAGAAACCTTTTATAGTTTCCCGCATTGACAAGGTTTGTTTGCATTGGCCTTAACTGAAGAGTTGCTGTGCACACTATAAAAATGCATGCAGTACACACATTAAATTACACTCATTTAAAGATAATGTTCTTTAGTCTGGCTAGACCAGTGGTTCTTAACCGGGGGTATGCTTCCTAGGGGGTGCGAGGATACCCTGGGGGAAATTTAAAATTTTGGGGGGATAATGGTCGGGTAACCGAAAAAAGTGAAAAATTCTGGAAATCAAGAAGTCATCGTGTTAATTAGCATTAGGGATAATGCTAATTAAGCCTTATAGTTGTAAAGTAAAGCAATTATTATTATAATAATTATTTAGGGTTAGGGTTTGGGGTGCGAGAACTGGTTGGTGAATTGAATGGGGTGCGGACAAGGAAAAAGGTTAAGAACCACTGGGCTGGACAGTCCAGTACTTCTTTGTAGGGTAGTAATGCTAAGTACCGTAATTTTTGGACTATAAGCCGCACCAGCTAAAATTTGGGGATATTTCAGTTTTTTTCTCATATGAGCCGCACCGGACTATAAGCCGCACGTGCGCACGAGTTATTTATAAAGAAAGACAGTACACAGAAAGCCTTTTTAAAGTTTTAATAACATACTTTAACATGTCTTTCTAAACGCTGCCTGTGACGCAGCAGTAGTACCGCAGCAACACGGAAGTGTGCACGCAAGTTATTAACAAAGAAAGACTGTACACAGAAAGCCTTTTTGAAGTTTTAATAACATACCTTAACATTTCTTTCCGAACACTGCCTGTGACGCGGCAGTAATACCGCAGCAACACGGAAGTAACACAGCACTAATAGGGCTGGATTAAAAAAAACATACCGGTAAAAGTCACTGAGACGCAGCGGTAATACAGCAGTAACATGGTAGCACAGCCCTAACCCAGCTGGTTAAAAAAACATACCAGTTAAAGTAAATAAAAGAGCCAGTAAAAGACCCGTCTTCATCTTTCTCCTGTGCACTGAAACCATCAAAGTCTTCCTCCTCAGTGTCCGATTGGAATAGGGTTAGAGAACCTTCGCCACACACTTTCTCAGTCTCTCTTTCGCCGTCGCTTTTATGCATTTCTTCTAGCATTTTCTATGATGAGGGTCTGTTCATGCTAATTTTATTTTATTTATTATTAATTTTATTCACGCACGAAGCGCTAAGTTACATTACTACATTACTAAGTTACTGCTCCAGAGTAGATGTGACTGGGAAATAAAAAAAAGGATGACGCAACACGATGTCCTCAACAATGGGCCAAATCGACTGCCTTTAACTTAAAAGCTAAAGGCTTTTAAGTTAAGCAGCCTTTAACTTAAAAGCTGGATAATATGCATTTCTTTTGTCCCCCGTAATGACGGTTTGTGTATTAAATAGGGGTCTAACGATTCATCGATACACATCGATTAATCGATATAATGCTCTACGATTTATTGGCAGCGATGCTAAACGTAAACATCGATTTATATCGCCGTGTTTGACCTCGGACATTAGACGCGACTTTATTTTTAAATCCAGTTCATTATTGCTCGCTTCCTCTTTCCGGGAGCAGTGCGCGCGGCGTTGTTGTGTTGTGAGCAGAGCAGAGCAGACACGTGAAAGGGGAGTCGACAACTAGTACGCGGCTCCTGGGCTGGTGCTATGGCTAGTGTCCAAAAAGACGAGGAAATTTGCTCCCCTTTAGGCTTCAAGTCATTCGTTTGGAAGCACTTTGGATTCCAAAGAAAAGATGGCTCAACGGACAAGACACTTGCAGTTTGTAAATCCTGCCATGCGGCGATCAAATATTCAGGGAGCACAAATCTCGCCGCACATTTAAAGAAAAAACACGACATCAAAGTTCAGTGTTAAAATAAGCACTTTGTATACTACAATACTCTTGTAATTTCCTAAATAAAGAGTTTGCAGTACCTTGTTGATTTTGCGTATGAATTGTTATAAATCAGGATATTGTTCTATATTTTTTATTAAAAAAAAAAAAAATCGATCGTAGAGCACTATATCGCGATATATCGTGAATGAATCGCAGCAGGCTTTAAGATATCGGCAAATATCGTATCGTAGTTCTTTGTATCGATATGATATCGTATCGTGACAAAACCCGCGATTTACACCCCTAGTATTAAAGCGTCCTGTCAGTAATATCCGTCTTGATCTCGTTCTGTCTCTATGTGTGGATTATACGGCACTATTTGCCTGGCGGATGGACATGCGATCAACACACCACTTTTCTTTCCAGTGACCATGTCACATATCCCTCCGCCCAGCACAACAGCGGTCCACAGCCTTTTTACGAGTGTATAAAAGTGATCAGGTCATCACAAAAATAACGGAAAAAAATACATCGATAACCCACACCGAACTATTAAGCTGCAGGGTTCAAAATTTGAGAAAAAAGTTGCGGCTTATAGTCCGAAAGGTACGGTAGTTGCCTTATTTTGCCATTGAAATAATTATCATTAGGTTGACTTGTCGTAGATGCAATATTAGGAGCTTGATGAATGCACATGCTGCAATGATTGCTTGTTTGTAATATTGTGTGTCGATGTAGATTGTGGTGAATGCAATCGTGGACACTCTCAAGACAGCGTTTCCTCGTTCAGAGCCTCAGAGCCCAACTGACGAAAATGAAGGCGAGCTGGATGTGGGGAAACTTAATACTGATAAAAAGAGCAGGTATGTGATTTGAGAAAAAAAATCCCCAAATAGAAAATGCCTTCAACATAACAAATGTAAATGTTGAGATGTGCATTATAAGATTTGCAACCTTCCTTCTCTGTACAGCAGTGTTTCCCAACAACTGTGCCGCGGCACACTGGTGTGCCGTGAGAGATATTCAGCGCTGCCATGGGAAATTGTTCAATATTATTGTAAATAGGATCGCCAAACCACTGGTTAGTTACCGTAAGGCGTAGTCAGCCGCTTGCTAATCGCACATGCGTGGCCAATCGGAGGATCTCGAGATTTCATGTTGTGTCGGTCTGATTGAGCTGCATTGGCACATATGCATCCACTTTGTGGATGAAAGTCAAGCAATAACCCAAATGTTATTTTGCAATGACAAAATGCAGTTGCGGTTTTAATGGTAAGCGATAGTACCCCCCACTTCTGAAGGAATTTATGGCTTCCTTACCACTAGTGAGTTAGAGTATTGCTCTCAATCAATGAAAGACAAAGCCACAAACAGAAACGTGTCAGGGATTTGTCAATTGCTTGAAGCTAAATAAGTATTCAATCAGATCTACTATCCCCTCCCAAAGGTGAAGTCAAGCCCCAAATTTTCTGAACAATATGTTGTATGTTCACTCGACTAAACATGGCATTCTGATTAATATTACGTTTGTGGAATATGAGTTAAGTAGGCAAATTCACCTGTGTTTATCCACCTCAAGGGTCAGCCGTTTTGCCACTTGCTGTTGACTAAAAATGACATCATAGTTGCCAGAGCCGTGATTGGTTGTGACCTGAGCACGAGCATCTGTGATGTATTTTCAGTCGATAGCAAGTGGCAAAGCGGCTGACCCCTGAGATGGATAAAAAAAACTGATTTTAACAGTTTAATTTATATTCTACAATTAGTTCAACTAGTTATGCTGCACAGGACATATTACAAAGAAACTTTTGGGGATGACTTCTTTAACTCTTCAGACTCTCTTTTTATCTCTGTCTATTATCTCTGGTGTTGCTGTGATCTACAAGCATCATTTCTGTTATGCTCTACTGACATCATTTCACGTCTACCCATACCACCACCTGCACTTTCTCTTTGAAGTAGTCCAGTAGTTTTTTGCTGCTACATTTTTGTAGTTATAAGAGATTACTTTATAGGTCATCTAGAGTTCTGCTCCAAATGAACCCAAATGAAATTACGACACAAACCAGCACAAACGATGCACAAACAAACAGCTTGACGCAGGTACAGTTCACTCATGAATGTGAACTTGACTACACTAATATTTACGTTGCTTTTTCAACTCATGAAACACGCAGTTTGATAGTTACATATGACTTTGAATTATCATTAATACTTACATAACACACAGAATACAATTTTGTGTACCTGTCAACATAAACTATTATAAGATGAAAAGGGATTTTCTTTTCCTCTTTTTAGGTCACGGCTGAAATTTTCCAGCAAAAGCATCCCATTCATGAATGGCTCTGATATAAGAGCACCTGTCCTGTTTAGCCTGGAACAAACTCATACAGTAAGCCACAAATCATTTTGACTTTTCCACAGTGGCATTTTATTGTTTTGGTAATGTTTTTTTTTATTTTATTTGCTGTACACTCACAGGTGTTTAATGGGATGTCTTTGGAGGACCTGCAAAACTTTATCTGTAGAGAAGAGAATCTGTCTGCCACATCTTTGCCAAATTGCAGGGACAGTCCAATTGTCACACAATACAGACAGAACGACTGTACCATCAGAAAGCAAAGACAAGGACATGGTAAGGGCGCGGGGCTCCCATTGTAATGGCATTATTGTTGTTATCAACACTTTGGACAAGTTGACTATGCAAAAACTACACAAATCTAAAAATAATTACCGTATTTTCCAGAGTATAAGTTGCACCAGCCATAAAATGCTTAATAAAGAAGAAAAAGACATACATCGCACCGGAGTATAAGTTGCATTTTTGGGGGAAATTTGTTTGATGAAATCCAACACCAAGAACATATGTCATCTTGAAAGGCAATTTGAAATGAAAATAGAATACGCAACAACAGGCTGAATGGTACGGTATGATAACGTTACATAAACAAGGAATTGAGAATGTGCCTGACATAATATATTAAGAGTTATTCAAATAACCATAGCATAATTAACATGCTAACCAGTTTATCGAACCACCGTGTCACTCCAAATTATTAAATCCAACAAAATCTTCATCCTCTGTGTCACTTATAAACAACTCCCCTAACTCCGGAAGTAGAAGATGCAGTGCTTCCTCTTCTATGTGGTTTACGTCAGACTCATCATCAGTTTCAGTTCCAATTATTCCACAGGCCTAGAGCACCCTCATGCGGTGTAGTGTGAAAAGAACATGTGAAAAATATACCATAATTTTAGGACTATAAATTGCTCCGGAGTACAAGTCGCATCAGCCATACAATGCCCAAAAAAGTGAAAAAAAACATATATAAGTCGCATTTTGGGGGGAAATTTATTCGACAAAATCCAACACCAAAAACAGTCATGAACGAGCAACAACAGGCTTAACGATAGGTATGCTAATGTGACATAAACACAAACGAAGAGCAATAATTTCACACATAAGTCACTCCTGAGTATACGGCGCACCCCCACACCGCAATTTATAGTCCAGAAAATACGGTAGTTAATGGTATCGTTGTTATGGCTGGTAAATGTGAGTGCATGTAATTCCACCTGTGCCTCCCTAGTTAGTTTTAGTTTAATTAGCCAATTATGTAGGGCTGCTCAATTAATCGAAGTTTGATAATAATCATGATTTTGGCTCCAGACAATCTCTAAATTCATATAATCGAGGACAAATTATTTGGAGTTTTTGTTCTGAGACGTGCATGCGCAACTCAACTGATACGCCCGCCCCCTCGTGTGAGTGAAGAGTGGAGATCCTGGCCATGTTAACAGTCAGTGTTGTACCTGAATGCGTTCAATGAACTAAAGTTCACGAACTCGTTCATATTTTGAACCAACGTAAACTGAACGTATAGCACATTTTTGCTCCGTGGGCGTTCTTGTGAACGTGTTCATTTTGGGGCCATTGAATGGTTTTGAAGGGCAGTTTACTTTCATTCAAGGATGCCAGGTTTTCTCTTCTTAGACTTCAAAATAAAACCCCGCTAAACACACTGAGGCTTGGATAGGCGGGGGAAAGGATTTGACAATCCCAGTCACAGTCGCACATGATGACGGACGCTCCATTTAATGAAAATTTATGTCACGCGATGACCTCTTTGGACACACTATTCCAAAGTACAGTCCATGGGACATTTATGACCTGCCATTTGTGTTTCAGTGGCATGTGGCTGATGCTACAAATGACATTTTACACACAACACAGCGCTATTTAAAAAGTAAAAAATGCTTTAAAGATTTAAGTTTGCTTTCATTTTGATTTTGGCAATTTAGTTTGAACACCAAACTGAATTTGGTGATTCGGTTGCTGCTTAGTACAGTGGTGGATCTAATTTAGTGGGCCACACCAAAATTCAGAAAAATCCTAAAATATTTGCTACATTTAACAGACAGCTATGATGTTAATTTTTCCGAAGTAACTATAATATATATGAAAACAATACATAATTTCTTGATGTAGTTGTTTTAACTTGCTTTGATAAATTATTATTAAGGAAGTCAAAGTGGTCCTCACATCCATCTATTTGTCTTCATGCAGCACTTGGAGGAAAATGTTTGAATATCCCTAAAATACATAATCCAGTTCCACAAAACACTATGGAACAATATTTCATCTCAAACGTTTAATCGTTGGAGGTGAAGTATTGTAATTGTTACACTAGAGGGCAGTGTTATTGAAGAGATAAAGTAGAGAAACCATGGTTGTAAGCCATCATGCCTTGCCATGTTCAATATGAAGCAATCTTCTTATATTTGGATTGGATATCAATAATGGCAAATGATATTTTGTATGGTGCGGGCACAGGTGCAGCTGAGATGGCATTGGCTGACGTCACTTTGAACATCCTGTGTCTGATCATGAGAGAGCAGTGGAGTTGGCTGTGCACTGAGAACATTCAAAGGACCATCAGGTTGCTGTTTGGGACCCTTATTAACAGGTGATATTAATTGAAGAAACTAATTCAGTAAGAAGCATATTTTTTTTAAATCGAGAATAGTCAAACTATACTACCAACAAATAATATACTTGAGTTGCTTCAGCCAAATGAATAAAATAATAATAACTACTTTCTGTATTTTAACATAAAATAATGTACAATTTAGTGACGTTAATAAATTGTGTCATCATTCACATCAGAGTTCCAATCAATCAAAGAAATCCACGGTGAGCAAATGTAGAGTGAGTGAGAGAAGCTAGGGGTTCAAGTGATATTTATTTGGCTTTGGCTAATAAATTGGATTTGAAAAATGACATCAATTGAATGTGAAAGTAAATTAAAATAAATTGGATTTGAAAAATGACAATTCAATGTGAAAGTAAATGAACATTTTGAAAGTTGACTTGCCCACACTTAGATGTGTTTAGAGAATTATTTTGATTTATCTGCTACATTTATAGCAACTTCCATGCAGAAATTAAGGTTAATCACTGAAAGCAAAATGTTTAGGGTCTCAATGATTGTATATGTAGACAGGAAATGGTTTTTTTTTTCTTTTTTTATAAATGAGATTAACTCTGTGGTACTAACACAGAAAATAACACTTTCAAGCAGGGATGAGCAACTTCTAAACATTGGAAGATTCCGCAATATTTCACCAGTGCTTACTGGGCTGTCACATTGGACTTCCTAACCAGATGTATGACAAAAATGTAATTTTAATGAGAACAAAATATGTTTTGAACATTCCAGCTAGAATTTAGACTTCACTTACGTTGGATCACTCTTGGCTTTCAGTATAGATGTTTTTTCAAGAATTATTTTTCTTTCAGCAAAGAGAATTGCTGGAAACTACGTTTGAACTCTGACGGTAGATTTTGCCAGGTCGAAACCTGAAAAAACGTTTTTCCTAGTGGAGATTCGACAGAGAGGGAAGATGTTTACAAGCCAGAGAGACACAGCGGACATTATGGGTGTTGGGAGAGTTTATCGGGTTGATGAAAACTGAATTACTGGCCGCTGCAATGTTTTTCCAAAAATAACCCAGGTTAGTGGAGGTTGCTTTGATTTTTGATATTTTTATGATCTCCATTTTAGATTTGTTGTAAAATAAAAACTGCAATGAAACACGGTCTGTACATTACAGCACCGTTGACCTTGAACAAGTTGGCCCGTGATAAACTACCCAAACATTTGTTTCGATAGGTATGTCAAATAGCTGCCAGTAAGCTAATATGCCGACAGTGCCGTCCACTTCTGGCCTTCTAGTCTAATAGTGTATGTATGACCTGATGCTCCCTAGGGTGTCGGTACCAAAATATTGTTGCTTCATTTTGATACGGTGTCCGCTATTTTAAATAGTTCCAACGGCCAAGCATGACAGGCCTTGTGCTTTTGTTTGACCTCGCCTATATTAGGCAGCAGTCTGTCAGCGCTTCAGTGACAGCTTTGTGTGGCAGGTTTTTCCTCTCATTTATCATATCGTTGGACAGCGCACGGGAGCATCTTCTCCCCCTACATTTAAGAATGGGTGGGATTTTTCTTCTTAGAATGCTATCAGGAAGGAACACTGTTTGCAGCTGTGGAGACAATCTGGCTTGTTGTTATGATCCTAATTTTACAATAAGGTTTTCAGAGTAACCCCTTTGGCATGGGCTGTGATTACTTAATAGAGTTGCCTAAATTTGATTCCAAATCCTGGCACAAACATAAACAAACCTTAAAGTAGTTCACTGGGTTTCAACATGTAGTGGTCCCCCCCCTTCCAATATTTGAGATCTAGTCAGCGATCTAGTTAATTCATAGTAAACTTATTTAGTGTTTCATTTCCAAGTTATGTAGGAAGTATATCAATTTACCCCTCTCTGGCTTTGTGTTGGAATGTGTGTTTGCTTCCTTTACAGTACAATATATTTATCCTCTCTGAAGTTCAAATGGTCCTGCAGTGCCCCGAGTCCTCTTCTGCACCTGTCTCTAAATGACTGAGTGATTCTTTATTTTTACTTCCTAAAATGGCATAGTAATGCTCATATAAACACTTCAAATTGGACTGCGAGTCTTTGATGACAACTTGATATCCTAGGTGAGGATGAGTGGAGGATTTAAAGCCTGTCAGCAGTTGTCCTTTGGGAATGACCTCAATCCTTCAGTGCCCCCCCCCACTGTTTGTGGAGGGATGTTTCTCTGGCATTGAGTTTTTGCTTGAGGTTCAATTGCTGTAAATGAATGTGACATCTAAGGAGTCAATGACCATAACATTGGTTTTGAACTAAAAACCGCAAAACCCCGTTTCTGAGTATGTGGTTATTCGCCAACACGAGGTAGAAGACCTCTATATATTAAGGCCATATAAACATGCGTTCTTTCTCAAATTATAGGCAATGTCTAATTTGCTCATTATAGTAATTGGTCATGCTTACTTTTTACACGATGCACAGGTTTATTTAATTGGGATGGTAAAAAGGTGCTTATTAGTGGAGAAGAAAAAAGCAAGGTGTGATATTAATGACCTTAGACACAACACAACTGTGTCTCTTCTAATACCATGTTGACCAGATCAATTTGAAGTAACAGGTCGTTTACTGTTTAGTCAGCTGCAGACTTGGGAAAGTTGAGGAAAAGCCCAGATTCACCAAATTTACCACATCCCAAAAAATGTATTACCATGTACCGTTTTTTTCCGTGTATAGTGCGCCCCCATGTATAATATGCACCCTAAAAATGGCATGCTGATGCTGGAAAAAAGCCTGTACCCATGTATAATACGCACCCAATTTTTATGATTTTTTTTTTATGAATTGTTTTTTTTTTTTTTTTTAAGTCCCAATGATCGTCACACACGCAGGGAGGCAATGGGTCCCATTTTTATAGTCTTTGGTATGGTCTTAACTAGGCTGGATGTAATTTTTTTTGTTGCCGTTGATTTCTCCGACTGCCCATAAACGCACCACCGCGCTCCGTGCGCGCACAGGAAAGAGGCGTGCGGACGTGAAAAAGGCGGCTCTGTATGGGAGAGACGTTGAAGAGGAATAAAAACACCCTTGGAAACCCAAACTTGGTGATTTCAAGTTTCATTTCGAGGGACATTTGTCACGTCTCGTCCCCAGTTTTGCTATGTGTCTAGGTTGCCATAGTTTCTGTTCGCCTCGCCCCTCTCTTCCTGTGTCACCTCAATCGATGTAACGTGTTTTGTATTTAAGTCCTGTCTGCCCCTCGCTCACCGTCGGATCATTGCATGTGTTACTGTCATGATGTCTGTTTGCTTTCTGTTCCTGTCTTTGGTAATGTCACCCTGTCTTTTTGTTCCACGACTAAAAAAAAAAAAGAAAAAAAAAAAATTTAAAATTTTTTGTACCCGTGTATAATGCGCACCCCAGATTTTAGGACAATAAATTCGTTAAATTTTGCGCACTATACACGGAAAAAAACGGTATCTGTTTTTGATTTACAGTATTAGCAGGCTTCTTAGTGTAGCCATTTGTGTTTGGGTTTGATGAGGCCTGATTTGTTACCTGTCATATGAATCACGGTCTTCCAGACGGGATTTTAACAGCAGTAGTTCCAAGAGTCTATGATTTTGGACACAGTGTTTCAACTGGCACTTCTTACTAAGAGTACTTTTTTTTCCCACCATACGCTAACTCAACATGCTTGTCAGTAAAATGGTAAGTTAAAGAGGATTCCCTGGAAATCTGGTCTTTATTATTTGATGAGTTGGTTTTTGCAGTTCAGATGCTGTTTATTTATTTTTAAGGTTTTGGCTCGTTCATTGGTTATATTGGGTCATTAATCTCAGTCCTAATGGCAGCAGGAATTCATTCCCTGGCAATTTTTGTCTGACCAGTAAACTATACGTAACAAATGTGCAATTGATGACAAGATGCGACGAGAGAATTGGATAAAAAGATGGTTGTTACATAAGATGTGTGATCCATCAGCTTTGTTAGACTGAGGAGGTGTGACATCTCCGTACATGCTGTTCCTCGGGCATACCTAGACACTCTCCTCAATGTGGAAGCACGCTGTTTTTGTGGTTTGTGTCAGGTCAGAGTTAAAGCAATAATCACGAAAGACATGCTGAGATGAGATTGCCAATTTTAGTCACATTGTCCTGTCAGTTGTTTGAATCATACTAGTATATAAATCCCAGATTATTTTACTGACATGAACACATACATAGTAGATTCCGTCAAGGTTTGTTTGACTTATTGGTCATTATGTTTATAGCATTCTGGAGTCATTTCTTTATGCTGCAACTGATTATAAATATTCAGTGTACAAATTCAATTAGCTTGCTAGTATGTACTGCTGATGTTAGAATAAAGCAAAAATAATTATTTAAAGGCCAATTTATATGCTAGTAAGTGAATTCTTGTTAAGGTTATGAAATACACACAACGCTGTTGTCACAACATGTCACAACAAGTGAATACGACACCTAATTATCGTTAATCGAGTTACATGAAAAGCAAGTAGGACGTAACCAGACACCCCTTGGATGCTTGCAAAACGATCTTGATGAGGGATAAATACTGTGTTGTAAATAAAACGGGCGCGTTATGAAGTCATGCAGCAGCTCATAGGCCCCCCTCTACTCTCTAGTGTCCGTTTTCGCTACGCACCTGAGTCGGGGCCCTGAGATGTGCCTTCGAAGTTATGGTTCATCTTCTGTCTCCAGAGACATACTTGTGCAATGACATTATGTGTTGGCTTATTTTAGCTCAAACAGAACTGCGTTTTACTTGTCTGTGTTTACCATAAATGGCAGAAGAAATCAAAGGAACAGTTGTTTGTCAGCTCGGCACATAGTATGTATACTGTAGACCAGGGGTGGGCAAACTACGGCCCGCGGGCCACATCCGGCCCACAGGACCGTTTAATCTGGCCCGCCAACCCTGAACAAATTGTATTATTGTAACTTTTTTTTTTTTTGGGTCATTTTGCCTGCAATGACTGCGTTTCCCCAGTAGATGGCGAAGTGCTCGCCTGCGCATTTACCACCGGAAGCTTGGTGCACACTCACAAGTGCGTGTACGTACTTAGTAGTACGGACATGGCGCACTCTCGCTCTATTCGTATCAGCCCCGAATTTAGAGCGTGGGCTTTGACGACAGCATTCTTGTAATTTGCGCGCTGAGCTTTCTGATGCAGTTTTGCGCTAAAGCCACCCACAAACCTTCCCCTGGAATCCTTCCATTAAAATGAGTCGCCCAAGGAAAAGCAAGGTGGACACAGTGCCGAGCGTTTAAAAGAGAGTGGCCAATTTGGCTCGACGTACGCGACGTGACGTTCAGCCACATGAACGTCAACATCAACCCGTCACAGATCGAGGTAAACGGACCAACACCTCGGATCTCTCCTAAGAATTGCCACAATAAATTTTACTCCAGACTATGACTCACTAGCAAAAAAGGGAGACCAACAACACTGTTCCCACTGAAAATCAAATCAGCAGTCATTGGGCAGTAGGCGGGGGACACCCTGAACTGGTTGCCAGCCAATCGCAGGGCACACAGAGACGAACAACCACTCGCACTCACACTCACACCTAATTTGGAGTGCTCAATCGGCCTACCAAGCATGTTTTGGGGATGTGGGAGGAAACCGGAGTGCCCGGAAAAAACCTACGTGGGCCCGGGGAGAACATGCAAACTCCACAGAGGGAGGGCCGGAGGTGGAATCGAACCCGCGCCCTCCTAACTGTGAGGCGGTTGTGCTAACCAGTAGGGGTGTAACGATACATCGATACACATCGATTAACCGATATAATGCTCTACGATTTATTGGCATCGATGCTAAAGGTAAACATCGATTTATATCGCCGTGTTTGACCTCGGACATTAGACGCGACTTTATTTTGAAATCTAGTTCATTGTTGCTTGCTTCCTTTTTCCGGGAGCAGTGCGCCCGGCGTTATTGTGTTGTGAGCAGAGCACGCACGTGAAAGGGGAGGCGACAACTAGTACGCGGCTCCTGGGCTGGTGCTATGGCTAGTGTCCAAAAAGACGAGGACATTTGCTCCCCTTTAGGCTTCAAGTCATTCGTTTGGAAGCACTTTGGATTCCAAAGAAAAGATGGCTCAACGGACAAGACACGTGCAGTTTGTAAATCCTGCCATGCAGTGATCAAATATTCAGGGAGCACAAATCTCGCCGCACATTTAAAGAAAAAACACGACATCAAAGTTCAGTGTTAAAGTAAGCAATTTGTATACTACAATACTCTTGTAATTTTCCTAAATAAAGAGTTTGCAGTACCTTGTTGATTTTGCGTATGAATTGTTATAAATCAGGATATTGTTCTATATTTTTTATTAAAAAAAAAATCGATTGTAGAGCACTATGTCGTGAATGAATGCCCGGTACCAAGTGACCCACAGTCCGGTACCGGTCCACGGCCCGGTGCCTGGGGACCACTGCCCTGAACCAAGACAGTGTTAATATAAATTTGTGTGTACCGTATCTGATGTTCTGGGCCACAGCTTAGATGCCATGTTTATGATTTGAACTTCGTATAAATCAAGGCGCCATGACATGTCCCAATCAAACTGCATGTGTCCACATTCAAACCACAAATGAAATGGAAGGGGCATTTATGACTCAAGCTTTTCACCATGGCCTGATTAAAGGTGGCAATGGTGAACCAGACTGCCTGATTGAGCTGTATGCTTCGCTGGGTGCAGACATCACAGCGAGGTGAAAACCACTTCAGTAGGTGTTAGTTAAAGAGGAAGTCAACCTCAAAATGTTCTTTCTAAACTGTGATGTCATTTTCAGTCGACAGGAAGTGGCAAAATGGTCACCGCTGAGATGGAAAAAACGGGTGAATTTTACTACTTGACTCGTATTCCCAAAACGAAATGTCAATCACAATGCAGCGTTTCGACTAGTGGAGGAACATACAACATATTATAATAAAGACATTTTGGGGGTTTACTTCCCCCTTAAAACTGTTAGTCTTTCAACTGCATTGGCTGGTACGTTTAGTGGACTTTTTATTAGGTACACTTGAACAATCAAATACTTGTACAAGAAGTAGTACCGGTATATCACTAAATTGATGCAATTTACTTTTGAACCACAACAGAGTAGATCATTTGTCAAGCCAAACTGATTATTAATAGGTTGTTAAATGTGTTACTTTGATAAAGATATTGTTCGGTCATGTTTTATTTTAAATACATTTGCGTGCCCCTATGATCCTAGAAGCCATGTTGTCTGGGGCTTCATGCCCCTGGTAGGGTCACCCATGGCAAACGGGTCCTAGGTGAGGGGCCAGACAAAGCATGGCTCACACAAGCCCCTTATGATGAATAACATAAATGGATTTTGTTGGAATGGAAATTTCTGAAGGCACATCCGTACAGTACCACTATGGACACGAATCATGGCGATAATGTCTGTCTGACTGCCCCAACAAGCAGCACTTACTATTTCAAATTCAAGCAAGTGTTCGAGTTGGGTCAATGGAACGGACTCGGCGTGCAGGTCTTCCTTCTTACGAGCATTGCCAGTTCCCTGATGGACCATACCTGCCACGTCAAGATTTTGTGCAGTCTTCTTAAATACAAATTTCAGCCATTGAAACTGAACTCCGCCTATCACGTATTTAAATGTCAAAGGGATGATGTGACGTCAGGAATTTATTGGGGTTAATGAATGGCTATAATCGTTGTCAATTCATGCGATCGTTATCAGTGGGAACAGCTGTTTTCTGAGAAATTCACTGCCGCGACAACCCCAAAAGGAAGCACTTGTGAAAAGAAAAACATTGGTGTTTCAATTTGAGGTCATCACAAAGTGACTACGCGAGTATTTTTCAGTAATGCAAAAGCAGCAAAAATCATCCAGGAATTGAGTTCCCACCATGTCCCAAGGGCCGGGAACTTGATGTTTGTGCAGCAACAATTCCCCAAGAAAAGCACTTACTGCAGTAAAAATCCCAGTCAGTACAATTGCTTGGGGTGTGTTAATGACCAAGAACGTCATGCTATTGCAAATGAATGCTGAAACTCCCGACAATAGGTTGTGGGACAGGAAAATCGTCAAGGCCTCCATTTGACGTGGTCATGATTTGATATCATCAACTTTTGAAAAGACAGTTTGGAAAGTTCAAAGAGAAGCACTTACTGCTTTCAGAACGCAAGCGAGTTTGAGTAATCTTGCTGACATATTAGCGTGCTCAACTTGGTTGACGTCAAGACATTAAATTGAACAATCGTGGTAGAAGGAAGAACCAACAGAATGACCCCAACGAGAAGCACTTACCGCTTTCAGAACACGGGTGAGTGCTTCGGTTCGAGTAATCTTGCTGACAATTTAGCTTGGTTGGGGTCAAGACATTGCATTGAACTTGAATTTGGACCAATGGTAGATTGGGAAGTCAGCAAGACTACCCCAACGAGAAGCACTTACAGCTTTCAGAAACCAGTTGAGTGCTTAAGTCTGAGTAATCTTGCTGACAATTTAGCTTGGTTGCGGTCAAGACATTGCATTGAACAATTTTGACCAATGGTAGGTGGATTGGAAAGTCACCAGGACTACCCCAACGAGAAGCACTTACTGCTTCGAGAACACAAGTGAGTGCTTAGGTTTGAGTAATCTTGCTGACATATCAGCATGCTCAACTTGGTTGAGGTCAAGACCTTAAAGTGACCAATTTTGACCAAGGGGAGAAGGAAAACCAACAGAACTACCCCAACGAGAAGCACTTACTGCTTTCAGAACACAGGCGAGTGCTTAGGTTTGAGTCATCTTGCTGACAATTCAGCTTGGTTGGGGTCAAGACATTGCATTGAACAATTTTGACCAATGGTAGATTGGAAAGTCACCAGGACCACCCCAACGAGAAGCACTTACTGCTTTGAGAACACAAGTGAGTGCTTAGGTTTGAGTAATCTTGCTGACATATTCGCCTGCTCACCTGGAAATGTCTAAAGGCACATCCATCCATATAGTGCCACTGTGGAGACAAATCATGGCGATCATGTCTGTCTGACTGCCCCAACAAGTAGCACTTTACTATTTTCAAATTCAAGCACGTGTTCGAGTTGGGTCAATGCAACGGACTTGGAGATGAGGTCTTGCCAGTTCCCTGATGGGACCATACCTGCCACGTCAAACCTCTTCCTGATTCCTTGGGTAGAGAAGTTGTGCAGTCTTCTTAAATACACGTTTCAGCCATTGAAACTAAACTCCGCCTTTCACGCATATAAATGTCAAAGGGCTGATGTGACGTCAGGAATGTATTGCGGTTAATGAATGGCTGTAATCGTTGTCGATTCATGCGATAGCTGTCAGTGGGAACAGCTGTGTTGGATTTGGTCCACGACTTGGGAAGCGCGCTATCGCAGGATTTCTGTTTTTTGACCCCATTCCTTCCGCTGTCTTCTGAGAAATTCACTGCCGAGACAACCCCAAAAGGAAGCACTTGTGAAAAGAAAAACATCGGTGTTTCGATTTGAGGTCATCACAAAGTGACTGACTACGTGACTATTTTTCAGGAATGCAAAAGCAGCAAATACCATCCAGGACATTAAATTGAACAATTGTGACCAATGGTAGCTTGGAGAGTCACCAGGACTACCCCAACGAGAAGCACTTACTGCTTTCAGAACACAAGTTGAGTGCTTAGGTCGGAGTAATCTTGCTGACATATTAGCATGCTCAACTCGGTTGAGGGCAAGACATTAAATTGAACATTTGTGACCAATGGTAGAAGGAAGAACTACCCTAAAGAGAAGCTTTCAGAGAACGGGTGAATGCTTAGGTTTGAGTAATCTTGCTGACAATTTAGCTTGGTTGGGGTCAAGACATTACATTGAACAATTTTACCCAATGGTAGATTGGAAAGTCACCAGGACTACCCCCAACGAGAAGCACTTACTGCTTTCAGAACACAAGTGAGTGCTTCGGTTTGAGTAATCTTGCTGACAACTTAGCATGCTCAACTGGGAATTTCTAAAACACAGTTGTTTCCCCTCATTCTATATGGTCCAGATCACATCCATATAGTGCCACAATGGACGCAAATCATGGCGATCATGTCTGTCTGTCTGACTGCCCCAACAAGTAGCACTTACTATTTTCAGATTCAAGCCAGTGTTCGAGTTGGGCCAATGCAACGGACTTGGAGAGCAGGAGCAATTCCCCGATGGACATACCTGCCACGTCAAACTTCCTCGCGCTTCCTTGGGTAGAGAAGTTGTGCAATCTTCTTAAAAACAAATTTCAGCCATTGAAACTAAACTCCGCCTTTTGTTTAGTTGTGCAATGGTAGATTGGGAAGTCACCAAGACTACCCCAACAAGAAGCACTTACTGCTTTCAGAGCACGGGTGAATGCTTAGGTTTGAGTAGTCTTGCTGACAGTTTAGCTTGCTTGGGGTCAAGACTTTACATTGAACAATTTTGACAAATGGTCGATTGGAGTGTCACCAGGACTACCCCAACGAGAAGCACTTACTGATTTCAGAACACAAGTAGTGAGTGCTTAGGTTTGAGTAATCTTGCTGACAATTTGGCTTGGTTGGGGTCAAGACATTGCATTGAAAGATTTTGACCGACGGTAGAAGGAAAAACCAACAGAACTACCCCAACGAGAAGCACTTACTGCTTTCAGAACACAGGCGAGTGCTAAGGTTTGAGTAGTTTTGCTGACAATTTAGCTCGGTTGGGGTCAAGACATTGCATTGAACAATTTTGACCAATGGTAGGTAGATTGGAACGTCACCAGGACTACCCCCAACGAGAAGCGCTTACTGCTTTCAGAACACAAGTGAGTGCTTCGGTTTGAGTAATCTTGCTGACGTATTAGCATGCTCACCCGGAAATTTCTAAAGGCACATCCGTACAGTGCCACTATGGACACGAATTATGGCGATCATGTCTGTCTGACTGCCCCAACAACCAGCACTTACTATTTCCAAATTCAAGCAAGTGTTCGAGTTGGGTCAATGGAACGGACTCGGCGTGCAGGTCTTCCTTTTTATGAGCATTGCCAGTTCCCTGATGGACCATACCTGCCACGTCAAACCTCTTCCTGCTTCCTTGGGTAGAGAAGTTGTGCAGTCTTCTTAAATACAAATTTCAGCCATTGAAACTGAACTCCGCCTTTCACGCATTTAAATGTCAAAGGGATGATGTGACGTCAGGAATGTATTGGGGTTAATGAATGGCTATAATCGTTGTCAATTCATGCGATCGTTATCAGTGGGAACAGCTGTTTTCTGAGAAATTCACTGCCGCGACAACCCCAAAAGGAAGCACTTGTGAAAAGAAAAACATTGGTGTTTCAATTTGAGGTCATCACAAAGTGACTACGCGAGTATTTTTCAGTAATGCAAAAGCAGCAAAAATCATCCAGGAATTGAGTTCCCACCATGTCCCAAGGGCCGGGAACTTGATGTTTGTGCAGCAACAATACCCCAACAAAAGCACTTACTGCAGTAAAAATCCCAGTCAGTACAATTGCTTGGGGTGTGTTAATGACCAAGAACGTCATGCTATTGCAAATGAATGCTGAAACTCCCGACAATAGGTTGTGGGACAGGAAAATCGTCAAGGCCTCCGTTTGACGTGGTCATGATTTGATATCATCAACTTTTGAAAAGACAGTTTGGAAAGTTCAAAGAGAAGCACTTACTGCTTTCAGAACGCAAGCGAGTTTGAGTAATCTTGCTGACATATTAGCATGCTCAACTTGGTTGAGGTCAAGACATTAAATTAAACAATCGTGGTAGAAGGAAGAACCAACAGAACTACCCCAACGAGAAGCACTTACCGCTTTCAGAACACGGGTGAGTGCTTCGGTTCGAGTAATCTTGCTGACAATTTAGCTTGGTTGGGGTCAAGACATTGCATTGAACTTAAATTTGGACCAATGGTAGATTGGGAAGTCAGCAAGACTACCCCAACGAGAAGCACTTACAGCTTTCAGAAACCAGTTGAGTGCTTAGGTCTGAGTAATCTTGCTGACAATTTAGCTTGGTTGCGGTCAAGACATTGCATTGAACAATTTTACCCAATGGTAGATTGGAAAGTCACCAGGACTACCCCCAACGAGAAGCACTTACTGCTTTCAGAACACAAGTGAGTGCTTCGGTTTGAGTAATCTTGCTGACAACTTAGCATGCTCAACTGGGAATTTCTAAAATACAGTTGTTTCCCCTCATTCTATATGGTCCAGATCACATCCATATAGTGCCACAATGGACGCAAATCGTGGCGATCATGTCTGTCTGACTGCCCCAACAAGTAGCACTTACTATTTTCAAATTCAAGCCAGTGTTCGAGTTGGGTCAATGCAACGGACTTGGAGAGCAGGTCTTCCTTCCTATGAGCATTACCAGTTCCCTGATGGACATACCTGCCACGTCAAACTTCCTCGCGCTTCCTTGGGTAGAGAAGTTGTGCAATCTTCTTAAATACAAATTTCAGCCATTGAAACTAAACTCCGCCTTTTGTTTAGTTGTGCAATGGTAGATTGGGAAGTCACCAAGACTACCCCAACAAGAAGCACTTACTGCTTTCAGAGCACGGGTGAATGCTTAGGTTTGAGTAGTCTTGGTGACAGTTTAGCTTGCTTGGGGTCAAGACATTACATTGAACAATTTCGACAAATGGTAGATTGGGAAGTCACCAAGACTACCCCAACAAGAAGCACTTACTGCTTTCAGAGCACGGGTGAATGCTTTGGTTTGAGTAGTCTTGCTGACAGTTTAGCTTGCTTGGGGTCAAGACATTACATTGAACAATTTTGACAAATGCTCGATTGGAAAGTCACCAGGACTACCCCAACGAGAAGCACTTACTGATTTCAGAACACAAGTAGTGAGTGCTTAGGTTTGAGTAATCTTGCTGACAATTTGGCTTGGTTGGGGTCAAGACATTGCATTGAACGATTTTGACCGACGGTAGAAGGAAAAACCAACAGAACTACCCCAACGAGAAGCACTTACTGCTTTCAGAACACAGGTGAGTGCTTAGGTTTGAGTAGTTTTGCTGACAATTTAGCTTGGTTGGGGTCAAGACATTGCATTGAACAATTTTGACCAATGGTAGGTAGATTGGAACGTCACCAGGACTACCCCCAACGAGAAGCACTTACTGCTTTCAGAACACAAGTGAGTGCTTCGGTTTGAGTAATCTTGCTGACGTATTAGCATGCTCACCCGGAAATTTCTAAAGGCACATCCGTACAGTGCCACTATGGACACGAATCATGGCGATCATGTCTGTCTGACTGCCCCAACAACCAGCACTTACTATTTCCAAATTCAAGCAAGTGTTCGAGTTGGGTCAATGCAACGGACTCGGCGTGCAGGTCTTCCTTCTTATGAGCATTGCCAGTTCCCTGATGGACCATACCTGCCACGTCAAACTTCTTCCTGCTTCCTTGGGTAGAGAAGTTGTGCAGTCTTCTTAAATACAAATTTCAGCCATTGAAACTGAACTCCGCCTTTCACGCATTTAAATGTCAAAGGGATGATGTGACGTCAGGAATGTATTGGGGTTAATGAATGGCTATAATCGTTGTCAATTCATGCGATCGTTATCAGTGGGAACAGCTGTTTTCTGAGAAATTCACTGCCGCGACAACCCCAAAAGGAAGCACTTGTGAAAAGAAAAACATTGGTGTTTCAATTTGAGGTCATCACAAAGTGACTACGCGAGTATTTTTCAGTAATGCAAAAGCAGCCAAAATCATCCAGGAATTGAGTTCCCACCATGTCCCAAGCCGGGAACTTGATGTTTGTGCAGCAACAATACCCCAACAAAAGCACTTACTGCAGTAAAAATCCCAGTCAGTACAATTGCTTGGGGTGTGTTAATGACCAAGAACGTCATGCTATTGCAAATGAATGCTGAAACTCCCGACAATAGGTTGTGGGACAGGAAAATCGTCAAGGCCTCCGTTTGACGTGGTCATGATTTGATATCATCAACTTTTGAAAAGACAGTTTGGAAAGTTCAAAGAGAAGCACTTACTGCTTTCAGAACGCAAGCGAGTTTGAGTAATCTTGCTGACATATTAGCATGCTCAACTTGGTTGAGGTCAAGACATTAAATTAAACAATCGTGGTAGAAGGAAGAACCAACAGAACTACCCCAACGAGAAGCACTTACCGCTTTCAGAACACGGGTGAGTGCTTCGGTTCGAGTAATCTTGCTGACAATTTAGCTTGGTTGGGGTCAAGACATTGCATTGAACTTGAATTTGGACCAATGGTAGATTGGGAAGCCAGCAAGACTACCCCAACGAGAAGCACTTACAGCTTTCAGAAACCAGTTGAGTGCTTAGGTCTGAGTAATCTTGCTGACAATTTAGCTTGGTTGCGGTCAAGACATTGCATTGAACAATTTTACCCAATGGTAGATTGGAAAGTCACCAGGACTACCCCCAACGAGAAGCACTTACTGCTTTCAGAACACAAGTGAGTGCTTCGGTTTGAGTAATCTTGCTGACAACTTAGCATGCTCAACTGGGAATTTCTAAAATACAGTTGTTTCCCCTCATTCTATATGGTCCAGATCACATCCATATAGTGCCACAATGGACGCAAATCGTGGCGATCATGTCTGTCTGACTGCCCCAACAAGTAGCACTTACTATTTTCAAATTCAAGCCAGTGTTCGAGTTGGGTCAATGCAACGGACTTGGAGAGCAGGTCTTCCTTCCTATGAGCATTACCAGTTCCCTGATGGACATACCTGCCACGTCAAACTTCCTCGCGCTTCCTTGGGTAGAGAAGTTGTGCAATCTTCTTAAATACAAATTTCAGCCATTGAAACTAAACTCCGCCTTTTGTTTAGTTGTGCAATGGTAGATTGGGAAGTCACCAAGACTACCCCAACAAGAAGCACTTACTGCTTTCAGAGCACGGGTGAATGCTTAGGTTTGAGTAGTCTTGCTGACAGTTTAGCTTGCTTGGGGTCAAGACATTACATTGAACAATTTTGACAAATGGTAGATTGGGAAGTCACCAAGACTACCCCAACAAGAAGCACTTACTGCTTTCAGAGCACGGGTGAATGCTTAGGTTTGAGTAGTCTTGCTGACAGTTTAGCTTGCTTGGGGTCAAGACATTACATTGAACAATTTTGACAAATGCTCGATTGGAAAGTCACCAGGACTACCCCAACGAGAAGCACTTACTGATTTCAGAACACAAGTAGTGAGTGCTTAGGTTTGAGTAATCTTGCTGACAATTTGGCTTGGTTGGGGTCAAGACATTGCATTGAACGATTTTGACCGACGGTAGAAGGAAAAACCAACAGAACTACCCCAACGAGAAGCACTTACTGCTTTCAGAACACAGGTGAGTGCTTAGGTTTGAGTAGTTTTGCTGACAATTTAGCTTGGTTGGGGTCAAGACATTGCATTGAACAATTTTGACCAATGGTAGGTAGATTGGAACGTCACCAGGACTACCCCCAACGAGAAGCACTTACTGCTTTCAGAACACAAGTGAGTGCTTCGGTTTGAGTAATCTTGCTGACGTATTAGCATGCTCACCCGGAAATTTCTAAAGGCACATCCGTACAGTGCCACTATGGACACGAATCATGGCGATCATGTCTGTCTGACTGCCCCAACAAGCAGCACTTACTATTTCCAAATTCAAGCAAGTGTTCGAGTTGGGTCAATGGAACGGACTCGGCGTGCAGGTCTTCCTTCTTATGAGCATTGCCAGTTCCCTGATGGACCATACCTGCCACGTCAAACCTCTTCCTGCTTCCTTGGGTAGAGAAGTTGTGCAGTCTTCTTAAATACAAATTTCAGCCATTGAAACTGAACTCCGCCTTTCACGCATTTAAATGTCAAAGGGATGATGTGACGTCAGGAATGTATTGGGGTTAATGAATGGCTATAATCGTTGTCAATTCATGCGATCGTTATCAGTGGGAACAGCTGTTTTCTGAGAAATTCACTGCCGCGACAACCCCAAAAGGAAGCACTTGTGAAAAGAAAAACATTGGTGTTTCAATTTGAGGTCATCACAAAGTGACTACGCGAGTATTTTTCAGTAATGCAAAAGCAGCAAAAATCATCCAGGAATTGAGTTCCCACCATGTCCCAAGGGCCGGGAACTTGATGTTTGTGCAGCAACAATACCCCAACAAAAGCACTTACTGCAGTAAAAATCCCAGTCAGTACAATTGCTTGGGGTGTGTTAATGACCAAGAACGTCATGCTATTGCAAATGAATGCTGAAACTCCCGACAATAGGTTGTGGGACAGGAAAATCGTCAATGGTAGATTGGGAAGTCACCAAGACTACTCCAACAAGAAGCACTTACTGCTTTCAGAGCACGGGTGAATGCTTAGGTTTGAGTAGTCTTGCTGACAGTTTAGCTTGCTTGGGGTCAAGACATTACATTGAACAATTTTGACAAATGCTCGATTGGAAAGTCACCAGGACTACCCCAACGAGAAGCACTTACTGATTTCAGAACACAAGTAGTGAGTGCTTAGGTTTGAGTAATCTTGCTGACAATTTGGCTTGGTTGGGGTCAAGACATTGCATTGAACGATTTTGACCGACGGTAGAAGGAAAAACCAACAGAACTACCCCAACGAGAAGCACTTACTGCTTTCAGAACACAGGTGAGTGCTTAGGTTTGAGTAGTTTTGCTGACAATTTAGCTTGGTTGGGGTCAAGACATTGCATTGAACAATTTTGACCAATGGTAGGTAGATTGGAACGTCACCAGGACTACCCCCAACGAGAAGCACTTACTGCTTTCAGAACACAAGTGAGTGCTTCGGTTTGAGTAATCTTGCTGACGTATTAGCATGCTCACCCGGAAATTTCTAAAGGCACATCCGTACAGTGCCACTATGGACACGAATCATGGCGATCATGTCTGTCTGACTGCCCCAACAACCAGCACTTACTATTTCCAAATTCAAGCAAGTGTTCGAGTTGGGTCAATGCAACGGACTCGGCGTGCAGGTCTTCCTTCTTATGAGCATTGCCAGTTCCCTGATGGACCATACCTGCCACGTCAAACCTCTTCCTGCTTCCTTGGGTAGAGAAGTTGTGCAGTCTTCTTAAATACAAATTTCAGCCATTGAAACTGAACTCCGCCTTTCACGCATTTAAATGTCAAAGGGATGATGTGACGTCAGGAATGTATTGGGGTTAATGAATGGCTATAATCGTTGTCAATTCATGCGATCGTTATCAGTGGGAACAGCTGTTTTCTGAGAAATTCACTGCCGCGACAACCCCAAAAGGAAGCACTTGTGAAAAGAAAAACATTGGTGTTTCAATTTGAGGTCATCACAAAGTGACTACGCGAGTATTTTTCAGTCATGCAAAAGCAGCAAAAATCATCCAGGAATTGAGTTCCCACCATGTCCCAAGGGCCGGGAACTTGATGTTTGTGCAGCAACAATACCCCAACAAAAGCACTTACTGCAGTAAAAATCCCAGTCAGTACAATTGCTTGGGGTGTGTTAATGACCAAGAACGTCATGCTATTGCAAATGAATGCTGAAACTCCCGACAATAGGTTGTGGGACAGGAAAATCGTCAAGGCCTCCGTTTGACGTGGTCATGATTTGATATCATCAACTTTTGAAAAGACAGTTTGGAAAGTTCAAAGAGAAGCACTTACTGCTTTCAGAACGCAAGCGAGTTTGAGTAATCTTGCTGACATATTAGCATGCTCAACTTGGTTGAGGTCAAGACATTAAATTAAACAATCGTGGTAGAAGGAAGAACCAACAGAACTACCCCAACGAGAAGCACTTACCGCTTTCAGAACACGGGTGAGTGCTTCGGTTCGAGTAATCTTGCTGACAATTTAGCTTGGTTGGGGTCAAGACATTGCATTGAACTTGAATTTGGACCAATGGTAGATTGGGAAGCCAGCAAGACTACCCCAACGAGAAGCACTTACAGCTTTCAGAAACCAGTTGAGTGCTTAGGTCTGAGTAATCTTGCTGACAATTTAGCTTGGTTGCGGTCAAGACATTGCATTGAACAATTTTGACCAATGGTAGGTGGATTGGAAAGTCACCAGGACTACCCCAACGAGAAGCACTTACTGCTTCGAGAACACAAGTGAGTGCTTAGGTTTGAGTAATCTTGCTGACATATCAGCATGCTCAACTTGGTTGAGGTCAAGACCTTAAAGTGACCAATTTTGACCAAGGGGAGAAGGAAAACCAACAGAACTACCCCAACGAGAAGCACTTACTGCTTTCAGAACACAGGCGAGTGCTTAGGTTTGAGTCATCTTGCTGACAATTCAGCTTGGTTGGGGTCAAGACATTGCATTGAACAATTTTGACCAATGGTAGATTGGAAAGTCACCAGGACCACCCCAACGAGAAGCACTTACTGCTTTGAGAACACAAGTGAGTGCTTAGGTTTGAGTAATCTTGCTGACATATTCGCCTGCTCACCTGGAAATGTCTAAAGGCACATCCATCCATATAGTGCCACTGTGGAGACAAATCATGGCGATCATGTCTGTCTGACTGCCCCAACAAGTAGCACTTTACTATTTTCAAATTCAAGCACGTGTTCGAGTTGGGTCAATGCAACGGACTTGGAGATGAGGTCTTGCCAGTTCCCTGATGGGACCATACCTGCCACGTCAAACCTCTTCCTGATTCCTTGGGTAGAGAAGTTGTGCAGTCTTCTTAAATACACGTTTCAGCCATTGAAACTAAACTCCGCCTTTCACGCATATAAATGTCAAAGGGCTGATGTGACGTCAGGAATGTATTGCGGTTAATGAATGGCTGTAATCGTTGTCGATTCATGCGATAGCTGTCAGTGGGAACAGCTGTGTTGGATTTGGTCCACGACTTGGGAAGCGCGCTATCGCAGGATTTCTGTTTTTTGACCCCATTCCTTCCGCTGTCTTCTGAGAAATTCACTGCCGAGACAACCCCAAAAGGAAGCACTTGTGAAAAGAAAAACATTGGTGTTTCGATTTGAGGTCATCACAAAGTGACTGACTACGTGACTATTTTTCAGGAATGCAAAAGCAGCAAATACCATCCAGGACATTAAATTGAACAATTGTGACCAATGGTAGCTTGGAGAGTCACCAGGACTACCCCAACGAGAAGCACTTACTGCTTTCAGAACACAAGTTGAGTGCTTAGGTCGGAGTAATCTTGCTGACATATTAGCATGCTCAACTCGGTTGAGGGCAAGACATTAAATTGAACATTTGTGACCAATGGTAGAAGGAAGAACTACCCTAAAGAGAAGCTTTCAGAGAACGGGTGAATGCTTAGGTTTGAGTAATCTTGCTGACAATTTAGCTTGGTTGGGGTCAAGACATTACATTGAACAATTTTACCCAATGGTAGATTGGAAAGTCACCAGGACTACCCCCAACGAGAAGCACTTACTGCTTTCAGAACACAAGTGAGTGCTTCGGTTTGAGTAATCTTGCTGACAACTTAGCATGCTCAACTGGGAATTTCTAAAACACAGTTGTTTCCCCTCATTCTATATGGTCCAGATCACATCCATATAGTGCCACAATGGACGCAAATCATGGCGATCATGTCTGTCTGTCTGACTGCCCCAACAAGTAGCACTTACTATTTTCAGATTCAAGCCAGTGTTCGAGTTGGGCCAATGCAACGGACTTGGAGAGCAGGAGCAATTCCCCGATGGACATACCTGCCACGTCAAACTTCCTCGCGCTTCCTTGGGTAGAGAAGTTGTGCAATCTTCTTAAAAACAAATTTCAGCCATTGAAACTAAACTCCGCCTTTTGTTTAGTTGTGCAATGGTAGATTGGGAAGTCACCAAGACTACCCCAACAAGAAGCACTTACTGCTTTCAGAGCACGGGTGAATGCTTAGGTTTGAGTAGTCTTGCTGACAGTTTAGCTTGCTTGGGGTCAAGACTTTACATTGAACAATTTTGACAAATGGTCGATTGGAAAGTCACCAGGACTACCCCAACGAGAAGCACTTACTGATTTCAGAACACAAGTAGTGAGTGCTTAGGTTTGAGTAATCTTGCTGACAATTTGGCTTGGTTGGGGTCAAGACATTGCATTGAAAGATTTTGACCGACGGTAGAAGGAAAAACCAACAGAACTACCCCAACGAGAAGCACTTACTGCTTTCAGAACACAGGCGAGTGCTAAGGTTTTAGTAGTTTTGCTGACAATTTAGCTCGGTTGGGGTCAAGACATTGCATTGAACAATTTTGACCAATGGTAGGTAGATTGGAACGTCACCAGGACTACCCCCAACGAGAAGCACTTACTGCTTTCAGAACACAAGTGAGTGCTTCGGTTTGAGTAATCTTGCTGACGTATTAGCATGCTCACCCGGAAATTTCTAAAGGCACATCCGTACAGTGCCACTATGGACACGAATTATGGCGATCATGTCTGTCTGACTGCCCCAACAACCAGCACTTACTATTTCCAAATTCAAGCAAGTGTTCGAGTTGGGTCAATGGAACGGACTCGGCGTGCAGGTCTTCCTTCTAAAGGGAAATGTACTTTCGGCAGTTTACAAACACATTTGATTAAGGCTCCGTTAGACACATATAACCATATCAATATAATTTCTAGTAGTAGTGTGGTTGCTTAATAAGTGGAAAGGAATGTGCAGGCTACATGAATTTGTTTTCTTCAAAGTATTGTGGAACAGGAGGTCCGGAAAGGGAGCATATCTCAAGGCCGATGGGAACGCGAAAAACAACTCGTCTTTGTGGTCCAGACACCTGTGCTGAGCAGGGGAAAACCCAAACGAGGAGGAGATGACCACAGACCATCGACCAATCACCACACAATCTTTTGCATGTTTGAATATTCATATTGTGTTTCTTTAAAACTGGGCAACCCGGAAGAATGTGTCGTCTTTCTGGTCACGAAGGCACACGAGTTTTTGTGTTAAGGACCCAAAGACCCAGGCGCCTGTATTAGCTTGCTTTGTCAAGATTAAACAATTGGTAAATTCGGTCTGATTGATCTACTGGTCTTCTCTTTGACAGAACGAACTCGCAAAATTGTTAGGTGCGCCAGTGTGTGGATTAGAACATAGCAATTTTTGTGTTAAGTGTTGATCACAATTTGGAGTCAGATCAATAGCTAAAATCCGTATCCTAACACTTCTTATGAGCATTGCCAGTTCCCTGATGGACCATACCTGCCACGTCAAACCTCTTCCTGCTTCCTTGGGTAGAGAAGTTGTGCAGTCTTCTTAAATACAAATTTCAGCCATTGAAACTGAACTCCGCCTTTCACGTATTTAAATGTCAAAGGGATGATGTGACGTCAGGAATGTATTGGGGTTAATGAATGGCTATAATCGTTGTCAATTCATGCAATCGTTATCAGTGGGAACAGCTGTTTTCTGAGAAATTCACTGCCGCGACAACCCCAAAAGGAAGCACTTGTGAAAAGAAAAACATTGGTGTTTCAATTTGAGGTCATCACAAAGTGACTACGCGAGTATTTTTCAGTAATGCAAAAGCAGCAAAAATCATCCAGGAATTGAGTTCCCACCATGTCCCAAGGGCCGGGAACTTGATGTTTGTGCAGCAACAATACCCCAACAAAAGCACTTACTGCAGTAAAAATCCCAGTCAGTACAATTGCTTGGGGTGTGTTAATGACCAAGAACGTCATGCTATTGCAAATGAATGCTGAAACTCCCGACAATAGGTTGTGGGACAGGAAAATCGTCAAGGCCTCCGTTTGACGTGGTCATGATTTGATATCATCAACTTTTGAAAAGACAGTTTGGAAAGTTCAAAGAGAAGCACTTACTGCTTTCAGAACGCAAGCGAGTTTGAGTAATCTTGCTGACATATTAGCATGCTCAACTTGGTTGAGGTCAAGACATTAAATTAAACAATCGTGGTAGAAGGAAGAACCAACAGAACTACCCCAACGAGAAGCACTTACCGCTTTCAGAACACGGGTGAGTGCTTCGGTTCGAGTAATCTTGCTGACAATTTAGCTTGGTTGGGGTCAAGACATTTCATTGAACTTAAATTTGGACCAATGGTAGATTGGGAAGTCAGCAAGACTACCCCAACGAGAAGCACTTACAGCTTTCAGAAACCAGTTGAGTGCTTAGGTCTGAGTAATCTTGCTGACAATTTAGCTTGGTTGCGGTCAAGACATTGCATTGAACAATTTTACCCAATGGTAGATTGGAAAGTCACCAGGACTACCCCCAACGAGAAGCACTTACTGCTTTCAGAACACAAGTGAGTGCTTCGGTTTGAGTAATCTTGCTGACAACTTAGCATGCTCAACTGGATATTTCTAAAATACAGTTGTTTCCCCTCATTCTATATGGTCCAGATCACATCCATATAGTGCCACAATGGACGCAAATCGTGGCGATCATGTCTGTCTGTCTGACTGCCCCAACAAGTAGCACTTACTATTTTCAAATTCAAGCCAGTGTTCGAGTTGGGTCAATGCAACGGACTTGGAGAGCAGGTCTTCCTTCCTATGAGCATTACCAGTTCCCTGATGGACATACCTGCCACGTCAAACTTCCTCGCGCTTCCTTGGGTAGAGAAGTTGTGCAATCTTCTTAAATACAAATTTCAGCCATTGAAACTAAACTCCGCCTTTTGTTTAGTTGTGCAATGGTAGATTGGGAAGTCACCAAGACTACCCTAACAAGAAGCACTTACTGCTTTCAGAGCACGGGTGAATGCTTAGGTTTGAGTAGTCTTGCTGACAGTTTAGCTTGCTTGGGGTCAAGACATTACATTGAACAATTTTGACAAATGGTAGATTGGGAAGTCACCAAGACTACTCCAACAAGAAGCACTTACTGCTTTCAGAGCACGGGTGAATGCTTAGGTTTGAGTAGTCTTGCTGACAGTTTAGCTTGCTTGGGGTCAAGACATTACATTGAACAATTTTGACAAATGCTCGATTGGAAAGTCACCAGGACTACCCCAACGAGAAGCACTTACTGATTTCAGAACACAAGTAGTGAGTGCTTAGGTTTGAGTAATCTTGCTGACAATTTGGCTTGGTTGGGGTCAAGACATTGCATTGAACGATTTTGACCGACGGTAGAAGGAAAAACCAACAGAACTACCCCAACGAGAAGCACTTACTGCTTTCAGAACACAGGTGAGTGCTTAGGTTTGAGTAGTTTTGCTGACAATTTAGCTTGGTTGGGGTCAAGACATTGCATTGAACAATTTTGACCAATGGTAGGTAGATTGGAACGTCACCAGGACTACCCCCAACGAGAAGCACTTACTGCTTTCAGAACACAAGTGAGTGCTTCGGTTTGAGTAATCTTGCTGACGTATTAGCATGCTCACCCGGAAATTTCTAAAGGCACATCCGTACAGTGCCACTATGGACACGAATCATGGCGATCATGTCTGTCTGACTGCCCCAACAAGCAGCACTTACTATTTCCAAATTCAAGCAAGTGTTCGAGTTGGGTCAATGCAACGGACTCGGCGTGCAGGTCTTCCTTCTTATGAGCATTGCCAGTTCCCTGATGGACCATACCTGCCACGTCAAACCTCTTCCTGCTTCCTTAGGTAGAGAAGTTGTGCAGTCTTCTTAAATACAAATTTCAGCCATTGAAACTGAACTCCGCCTTTCACGCATTTAAATGTCAAAGGGATGATGTGACGTCAGGAATGTATTGGGGTTAATGAATGGCTATAATCGTTGTCAATTCATGCGATCGTTATCAGTGGGAACAGCTGTTTTCTGAGAAATTCACTGCCGCGACAACCCCAAAAGGAAGCACTTGTGAAAAGAAAAACATTGGTGTTTCAATTTGAGGTCATCACAAAGTGACTACGCGAGTATTTTTCAGTAATGCAAAAGCAGCAAAAATCATCCAGGAATTGAGTTCCCACCATGTCCCAAGGGCCGGGAACTTGATGTTTGTGCAGCAACAATACCCCAACAAAAGCACTTACTGCAGTAAAAATCCCAGTCAGTACAATTGCTTGGGGTGTGTTAATGACCAAGAACGTCATGCTATTGCAAATGAATGCTGAAACTCCCGACAATAGGTTGTGGGACAGGAAAATCGTCAAGGCCTCCGTTTGACGTGGTCATGATTTGATATCATCAACTTTTGAAAAGACAGTTTGGAAAGTTCAAAGAGAAGCACTTACTGCTTTCAGAACGCAAGCGAGTTTGAGTAATCTTGCTGACATATTAGCATGCTCAACTTGGTTGAGGTCAAGACATTAAATTAAACAATCGTGGTAGAAGGAAGAACCAACAGAACTACCCCAACGAGAAGCACTTACCGCTTTCAGAACACGGGTGAGTGCTTCGGTTCGAGTAATCTTGCTGACAATTTAGCTTGGTTGGGGTCAAGACATTGCATTGAACTTGAATTTGGACCGATGGTAGATTGGGAAGCCAGCAAGACTACCCCAACGAGAAGCACTTACAGCTTTCAGAAACCAGTTGAGTGCTTAGGTCTGAGTAATCTTGCTGACAATTTAGCTTGGTTGCGGTCAAGACATTGCATTGAACAATTTTACCCAATGGTAGATTGGAAAGTCACCAGGACTACCCCCAACGAGAAGCACTTACTGCTTTCAGAACACAAGTGAGTGCTTCGGTTTGAGTAATCTTGCTGACAACTTAGCATGCTCAACTGGGAATTTCTAAAATACAGTTGTTTCCCCTCATTCTATATGGTCCAGATCACATCCATATAGTGCCACAATGGACGCAAATCGTGGCGATCATGTCTGTCTGACTGCCCCAACAAGTAGCACTTACTATTTTCAAATTCAAGCCAGTGTTCGAGTTGGGTCAATGCAACGGACTTGGAGAGCAGGTCTTCCTTCCTATGAGCATTACCAGTTCCCTGATGGACATACCTGCCACGTCAAACTTCCTCGCGCTTCCTTGGGTAGAGAAGTTGTGCAATCTTCTTAAATACAAATTTCAGCCATTGAAACTAAACTCCGCCTTTTGTTTAGTTGTGCAATGGTAGATTGGGAAGTCACCAAGACTACCCCAACAAGAAGCACTTACTGCTTTCAGAGCACGGGTGAATGCTTAGGTTTGAGTAGTCTTGCTGACAGTTTAGCTTGCTTGGGGTCAAGACATTACATTGAACAATTTTGACAAATGGTAGATTGGGAAGTCACCAAGACTACCCCAACAAGAAGCACTTACTGCTTTCAGAGCACGGGTGAATGCTTTGGTTTGAGTAGTCTTGCTGACAGTTTAGCTTGCTTGGGGTCAAGACATTACATTGAACAATTTTGACAAATGCTCGATTGGAAAGTCACCAGGACTACCCCAACGAGAAGCACTTACTGATTTCAGAACACAGGTGAGTGCTTAGGTTTGAGTAGTTTTGCTGACAATTTAGCTTGCTTGGGGTCAAGACATTGCATTGAACGATTTTGACCGACGGTAGAAGGAAAAACCAACAGAACTACCCCAACGAGAAGCACTTACTGCTTTCAGAACACAGGTGAGTGCTTAGGTTTGAGTAGTTTTGCTGACAATTTAGCTTGGTTGGGGTCAAGACATTGCATTGAACAATTTTGACCAATGGTAGGTAGATTGGAACGTCACCAGGACTACCCCCAACGAGAAGCACTTACTGCTTTCAGAACACAAGTGAGTGCTTCGGTTTGAGTAATCTTGCTGACGTATTAGCATGCTCACCCGGAAATTTCTAAAGGCACATCCGTACAGTGCCACTATGGACACGAATCATGGCGATCATGTCTGTCTGACTGCCCCAACAAGCAGCACTTACTATTTCCAAATTCAAGCAAGTGTTCGAGTTGGGTCAATGCAACGGACTCGGCGTGCAGGTCTTCCTTCCTATGAGCATTGCCAGTTCCCTGATGGACCATACCTGCCACGTCAAACTTCTTCCTGCTTCCTTGGGTAGAGAAGTTGTGCAGTCTTCTTAAATACAATTTTCAGCCATTGAAACTGAACTCCGCCTTTCACGTATTTAAATGTCAAAGTGATGATGTGACGTCAGGAATGTATTGGGGTTAATGAATGGCTGTAATCGTTGTCAATTCATGCGATCGTTATCAGTGGGAACAGCTGTTTTCTGAGAAATTCACTGCCGCGACAACCCCAAAAGGAAGCACTTGTGAAAAGAAAAACATTGGTGTTTCAATTTGAGGTCATCACAAAGTGACTACGCGAGTATTTTTCAGTCATGCAAAAGCAGCAAAAATCATCCAGGAATTGAGTTCCCACCATGTCCCAAGGGCCGGGAACTTGATGTTTGTGCAGCAACAATACCCCAACAAAAGCACTTACTGCAGTAAAAATCCCAGTCAGTACAATTGCTTGGGGTGTGTTAATGACCAAGAACGTCATGCTATTGCAAATGAATGCTGAAACTCCCGACAATAGGTTGTGGGACAGGAAAATCGTCAAGGCCTCCGTTTGACGTGGTCATGATTTGATATCATCAACTTTTGAAAAGACAGTTTGGAAAGTTCAAAGAGAAGCACTTACTGCTTTCAGAACGCAAGCGAGTTTGAGTAATCTTGCTGACATATTAGCATGCTCAACTTGGTTGAGGTCAAGACATTAAATTAAACAATCGTGGTAGAAGGAAGAACCAACAGAACTACCCCAACGAGAAGCACTTACCGCTTTCAGAACACGGGTGAGTGCTTCGGTTCGAGTAATCTTGCTGACAATTTAGCTTGGTTGGGGTCAAGACATTGCATTGAACTTGAATTTGGACCAATGGTAGATTGGGAAGCCAGCAAGACTACCCCAACGAGAAGCACTTACAGCTTTCAGAAACCAGTTGAGTGCTTAGGTCTGAGTAATCTTGCTGACAATTTAGCTTGGTTGCGGTCAAGACATTGCATTGAACAATTTTGACCAATGGTAGGTGGATTGGAAAGTCACCAGGACTACCCCAACGAGAAGCACTTACTGCTTCGAGAACACAAGTGAGTGCTTAGGTTTGAGTAATCTTGCTGACATATCAGCATGCTCAACTTGGTTGAGGTCAAGACCTTAAAGTGACCAATTTTGACCAAGGGGAGAAGGAAAACCAACAGAACTACCCCAACGAGAAGCACTTACTGCTTTCAGAACACAGGCGAGTGCTTAGGTTTGAGTCATCTTGCTGACAATTCAGCTTGGTTGGGGTCAAGACATTGCATTGAACAATTTTGACCAATGGTAGATTGGAAAGTCACCAGGACCACCCCAACGAGAAGCACTTACTGCTTTGAGAACACAAGTGAGTGCTTAGGTTTGAGTAATCTTGCTGACATATTCGCCTGCTCACCTGGAAATGTCTAAAGGCACATCCATCCATATAGTGCCACTGTGGAGACAAATCATGGCGATCATGTCTGTCTGACTGCCCCAACAAGTAGCACTTTACTATTTTCAAATTCAAGCACGTGTTCGAGTTGGGTCAATGCAACGGACTTGGAGATGAGGTCTTGCCAGTTCCCTGATGGGACCATACCTGCCACGTCAAACCTCTTCCTGATTCCTTGGGTAGAGAAGTTGTGCAGTCTTCTTAAATACACGTTTCAGCCATTGAAACTAAACTCCGCCTTTCACGCATATAAATGTCAAAGGGCTGATGTGACGTCAGGAATGTATTGCGGTTAATGAATGTCTGTAATCGTTGTCGATTCATGCGATAGCTGTCAGTGGGAACAGCTGTGTTGGATTTGGTCCACGACTTGGGAAGCGCGCTATCGCAGGATTTCTGTTTTTTGACCCCATTCCTTCCGCTGTCTTCTGAGAAATTCACTGCCGAGACAACCCCAAAAGGAAGCACTTGTGAAAAGAAAAACATCGGTGTTTCGATTTGAGGTCATCACAAAGTGACTGACTACGTGACTATTTTTCAGGAATGCAAAAGCAGCAAATACCATCCAGGACATTAAATTGAACAATTGTGACCAATGGTAGCTTGGAGAGTCACCAGGACTACCCCAATGAGAAGCACTTACTGCTTTCAGAACACAAGTTGAGTGCTTAGGTCGGAGTAATCTTGCTGACATATTAGCATGCTCAACTCGGTTGAGGGCAAGACATTAAATTGAACATTTGTGACCAATGGTAGAAGGAAGAACTACCCTAACGAGAAGCTTTCAGAGAACGGGTGAATGCTTAGGTTTGAGTAATCTTGCTGACAATTTAGCTTGGTTGGGGTCAAGACATTACATTGAACAATTTTACCCAATGGTAGATTGGAAAGTCACCAGGACTACCCCCAACGAGAAGCACTTACTGCTTTCAGAACACAAGTGAGTGCTTCGGTTTGAGTAATCTTGCTGACAACTTAGCATGCTCAACTGGGAATTTCTAAAACACAGTTGTTTCCCCTCATTCTATATGGTCCAGATCACATCCATATAGTGCCACAATGGACGCAAATCATGGCGATCATGTCTGTCTGTCTGACTGCCCCAACAAGTAGCACTTACTATTTTCAGATTCAAGCCAGTGTTCGAGTTGGGCCAATGCAACGGACTTGGAGAGCAGGAGCAATTCCCCGATGGACATACCTGCCACGTCAAACTTCCTCGCGCTTCCTTGGGTAGAGAAGTTGTGCAATCTTCTTAAAAACAAATTTCAGCCATTGAAACTAAACTCCGCCTTTTGTTTAGTTGTGCAATGGTAGATTGGGAAGTCACCAAGACTACCCCAACAAGAAGCACTTACTGCTTTCAGAGCACGGGTGAATGCTTAGGTTTGAGTAGTCTTGCTGACAGTTTAGCTTGCTTGGGGTCAAGACATTGCATTGAACGATTTTGACCGACGGTAGAAGGAAAAACCAACAGAACTACCCCAACGAGAAGCACTTACTGCTTTCAGAACACAGGTGAGTGCTTAGGTTTGAGTAGTTTTGCTGACAATTTAGCTTGGTTGGGGTCAAGACATTGCATTGAACAATTTTGACCAATGGTAGGTAGATTGGAACGTCACCAGGACTACCCCCAACGAGAAGCACTTACTGCTTTCAGAACACAAGTGAGTGCTTCGGTTTGAGTAATCTTGCTGACGTATTAGCATGCTCACCCGGAAATTTCTAAAGGCACATCCGTACAGTGCCACTATGGACACGAATCATGGCGATCATGTCTGTCTGACTGCCCCAACAAGCAGCACTTACTATTTCCAAATTCAAGCAAGTGTTCGAGTTGGGTCAATGCAACGGACTCGGCGTGCAGGTCTTCCTTCCTATGAGCATTGCCAGTTCCCTGATGGACCATACCTGCCACGTCAAACTTCTTCCTGCTTCCTTGGGTAGAGAAGTTGTGCAGTCTTCTTAAATACAATTTTCAGCCATTGAAACTGAACTCCGCCTTTCACGTATTTAAATGTCAAAGTGATGATGTGACGTCAGGAATGTATTGGGGTTAATGAATGGCTGTAATCGTTGTCAATTCATGCGATCGTTATCAGTGGGAACAGCTGTTTTCTGAGAAATTCACTGCCGCGACAACCCCAAAAGGAAGCACTTGTGAAAAGAAAAACATTGGTGTTTCAATTTGAGGTCATCACAAAGTGACTACGCGAGTATTTTTCAGTAATGCAAAAGCAGCAAAAATCATCCAGGAATTGAGTTCCCACCATGTCCCAAGGGCCGGGAACTTGATGTTTGTGCAGCAACAATACCCCAACAAAAGCACTTACTGCAGTAAAAATCCCAGTCAGTACAATTGCTTGGGGTGTGTTAATGACCAAGAACGTCATGCTATTGCAAATGAATGCTGAAACTCCCGACAATAGGTTGTGGGACAGGAAAATCGTCAAGGCCTCCGTTTGACGTGGTCATGATTTGATATCATCAACTTTTGAAAAGACAGTTTGGAAAGTTCAAAGAGAAGCACTTACTGCTTTCAGAACGCAAGCGAGTTTGAGTAATCTTGCTGACATATTAGCATGCTCAACTTGGTTGAGGTCAAGACATTAAATTAAACAATCGTGGTAGAAGGAAGAACCAACAGAACTACCCCAACGAGAAGCACTTACCGCTTTCAGAACACGGGTGAGTGCTTCGGTTCGAGTAATCTTGCTGACAATTTAGCTTGGTTGGGGTCAAGACATTGCATTGAACTTGAATTTGGACCAATGGTAGATTGGGAAGCCAGCAAGACTACCCCAACGAGAAGCACTTACAGCTTTCAGAAACCAGTTGAGTGCTTAGGTCTGAGTAATCTTGCTGACAATTTAGCTTGGTTGCGGTCAAGACATTGCATTGAACAATTTTACCCAATGGTAGATTGGAAAGTCACACAATGGACGCAAATCATGGCGATCCTGTCTGTCTGTCTGACTGCCCCAACAAGTAGCACTTACTATTTTCAAATTCAAGCCAGTGTTCGAGTTGGGCCAATGCAACGGACTTGGAGAGCAGGAGCAATTCCCTGATGGACATACCTGCCACGTCAAACTTCCTCGCGCTTCCTTGGGTAGAGAAGTTGTGCAATCTTCTTAAAAACAAATTTCAGCCATTGAAACTAAACTCCGCCTTTTGTTTAGTTGTGCAATGGTAGATTGGGAAGTCACCAAGACTACCCCAACAAGAAGCACTTACTGCTTTCAGAGCACAGGTGAATGCTTAGGTTTGAGTAGTCTTGCTGACAGTTTAGCTTGCTTGGGGTCAAGACATTACATTGAACAATTTTGACAAATGCTCGATTGGAAAGTCACCAGGACTACCCCAACGAGAAGCACTTACTGATTTCAGAACACAAGTAGTGAGTGCTTAGGTTTGAGTAATCTTGCTGACAATTTGGCTTGGTTGGGGTCAAGACATTGCATTGAACAATTTTGACCAATGGTAGGTAGATTGGAACGTCACCAGGACTACCCCCAACGAGAAGCACTTACTGCTTTCAGAACACAAGTGAGTGCTTCGGTTTGAGTAATCTTGCTGACGTATTAGCATGCTCACCCGGAAATTTCTAAAGGCACATCCGTACAGTGCCACTATGGACACGAATCATGGCGATCATGTCTGTCTGACTGCCCCAACAAGCAGCACTTACTATTTCCAAATTCAAGCAAGTGTTCGAGTTGGGTCAATGCAACGGACTCGGCGTGCAGGTCTTCCTTCTTATGAGCATTGCCAGTTCCCTGATGGACCATACCTGCCACGTCAAACTTCTTCCTGCTTCCTTGGGTAGAGAAGTTGTGCAGTCTTCTTAAATACAAATTTCAGCCATTGAAACTGAACTCCGCCTTTCACGTATTTAAATGTCAAAGGGATGATGTGACGTCAGGAATGTATTGGGGTTAATGAATGGCTATAATCGTTGTCAATTCATGCGATCGTTATCAGTGGGAACAGCTGTTTTCTGAGAAATTCACTGCCGCGACAACCCCAAAAAGAAGCACTTGTGAAAAGAAAAACATTGGTGTTTCAATTTGAGGTCATCACAAAGTGACTACGCGAGTATTTTTCAGTCATGCAAAAGCAGCAAAAATCATCCAGGAATTGAGTTCCCACCATGTCCCAAGGGCCGGGAACTTGATGTTTGTGCAGCAACAATACCCCAACAAAAGCACTTACTGCAGTAAAAATCCCAGTCAGTACAATTGCTTGGGGTGTGTTAATGACCAAGAACGTCATGCTATTGCAAATGAATGCTGAAACTCCCGACAATAGGTTGTGGGACAGGAAAATCGTCAAGGCCTCCGTTTGATGTGGTCATGATTTGATATCATCAACTTTTGAAAAGACAGTTTGGAAAGTTCAAAGAGAAGCACTTACTGCTTTCAGAACGCAAGCGAGTTTGAGTAATCTTGCTGACATATTAGCATGCTCAACTTGGTTGAGGTCAAGACATTAAATTAAACAATCGTGGTAGAAGGAAGAACCAACAGAACTACCCCAACGAGAAGCACTTACCGCTTTCAGAACACGGGTGAGTGCTTCGGTTCGAGTAATCTTGCTGACAATTTAGCTTGGTTGGGGTCAAGACATTGCATTGAACTTGAATTTGGACCAATGGTAGATTGGGAAGCCAGCAAGACTACCCCAACGAGAAGCACTTACAGCTTTCAGAAACCAGTTGAGTGCTTAGGTCTGAGTAATCTTGCTGACAATTTAGCTTGGTTGCGGTCAAGACATTGCATTGAACAATTTTACCCAATGGTAGATTGGAAAGTCACCAGGACTACCCCCAACGAGAAGCACTTACTGCTTTCAGAACACAAGTGAGTGCTTCGGTTTGAGTAATCTTGCTGACAACTTAGCATGCTCAACTGGGAATTTCTAAAATACAGTTGTTTCCCCTCATTCTATATGGTCCAGATCACATCCATATAGTGCCACAATGGACGCAAATCGTGGCGATCATGTCTGTCTGACTGCCCCAACAAGTAGCACTTACTATTTTCAAATTCAAGCCAGTGTTCGAGTTGGGTCAATGCAACGGACTTGGAGAGCAGGTCTTCCTTCCTATGAGCATTACCAGTTCCCTGATGGACATACCTGCCACGTCAAACTTCCTCGCGCTTCCTTGGGTAGAGAAGTTGTGCAATCTTCTTAAATACAAATTTCAGCCATTGAAACTAAACTCCGCCTTTTGTTTAGTTGTGCAATGGTAGATTGGGAAGTCACCAAGACTACCCCAACAAGAAGCACTTACTGCTTTCAGAGCACGGGTGAATGCTTAGGTTTGAGTAGTCTTGCTGACAGTTTAGCTTGCTTGGGGTCAAGACATTACATTGAACAATTTTGACAAATGGTAGATTGGGAAGTCACCAAGACTACTCCAACAAGAAGCACTTACTGCTTTCAGAGCACGGGTGAATGCTTAGGTTTGAGTAGTCTTGCTGACAGTTTAGCTTGCTTGGGGTCAAGACATTACATTGAACAATTTTGACAAATGCTCGATTGGAAAGTCACCAGGACTACCCCAACGAGAAGCACTTACTGATTTCAGAACACAAGTAGTGAGTGCTTAGGTTTGAGTAATCTTGCTGACAATTTGGCTTGGTTGGGGTCAAGACATTGCATTGAACGATTTTGACCGACGGTAGAAGGAAAAACCAACAGAACTACCCCAACGAGAAGCACTTACTGCTTTCAGAACACAGGTGAGTGCTTAGGTTTGAGTAGTTTTGCTGACAATTTAGCTTGGTTGGGGTCAAGACATTGCATTGAACAATTTTGACCAATGGTAGGTAGATTGGAACGTCACCAGGACTACCCCCAACGAGAAGCACTTACTGCTTTCAGAACACAAGTGAGTGCTTCGGTTTGAGTAATCTTGCTGACGTATTAGCATGCTCACCCGGAAATTTCTAAAGGCACATCCGTACAGTGCCACTATGGACACGAATCATGGCGATCATGTCTGTCTGACTGCCCCAACAAGCAGCACTTACTATTTCCAAATTCAAGCAAGTGTTCGAGTTGGGTCAATGCAACGGACTCGGCGTGCAGGTCTTCCTTCCTATGAGCATTGCCAGTTCCCTGATGGACCATACCTGCCACGTCAAACTTCTTCCTGCTTCCTTGGGTAGAGAAGTTGTGCAGTCTTCTTAAATACAAATTTCAGCCATTGAAACTGAACTCCGCCTTTCACGTATTTAAATGTCAAAGGGATGATGTGACGTCAGGAATGTATTGGGGTTAATGAATGGCTGTAATCGTTGTCAATTCATGCGATCGTTATCAGTGGGAACAGCTGTTTTCTGAGAAATTCACTGCCGCGACAACCCCAAAAGGAAGCACTTGTGAAAAGAAAAACATTGGTGTTTCAATTTGAGGTCATCACAAAGTGACTACGCGAGTATTTTTCAGTCATGCAAAAGCAGCCAAAATCATCCAGGAATTGAGTTCCCACCATGTCCCAAGGGCCGGGAACTTGATGTTTGTGCAGCAACAATACCCCAACAAAAGCACTTACTGCAGTAAAAATCCCAGTCAGTACAATTGCTTGGGGTGTGTTAATGACCAAGAACGTCATGCTATTGCAAATGAATGCTGAAACTCCCGACAATAGGTTGTGGGACAGGAAAATCGTCAAGGCCTCCGTTTGACGTGGTCATGATTTGATATCATCAACTTTTGAAAAGACAGTTTGGAAAGTTCAAAGAGAAGCACTTACTGCTTTCAGAACGCAAGCGAGTTTGAGTAATCTTGCTGACATATTAGCATGCTCAACTTGGTTGAGGTCAAGACATTAAATTAAACAATCGTGGTAGAAGGAAGAACCAACAGAACTACCCCAACGAGAAGCACTTACCGCTTTCAGAACACGGGTGAGTGCTTCGGTTCGAGTAATCTTGCTGACAATTTAGCTTGGTTGGGGTCAAGACATTGCATTGAACTTGAATTTGGACCAATGGTAGATTGGGAAGCCAGCAAGACTACCCCAACGAGAAGCACTTACAGCTTTCAGAAACCAGTTGAGTGCTTAGGTCTGAGTAATCTTGCTGACAATTTAGCTTGGTTGCGGTCAAGACATTGCATTGAACAATTTTACCCAATGGTAGATTGGAAAGTCACACAATGGACGCAAATCATGGCGATCATGTCTGTCTGTCTGACTGCCCCAACAAGTAGCACTTACTATTTTCAAATTCAAGCCAGTGTTCGAGTTGGGCCAATGCAACGGACTTGGAGAGCAGGAGCAATTCCCTGATGGACATACCTGCCACGTCAAACTTCCTCGCGCTTCCTTGGGTAGAGAAGTTGTGCAATCTTCTTAAAAACAAATTTCAGCCATTGAAACTAAACTCCGCCTTTTGTTTAGTTGTGCAATGGTAGATTGGGAAGTCACCAAGACTACCCCAACAAGAAGCACTTACTGCTTTCAGAGCACAGGTGAATGCTTAGGTTTGAGTAGTCTTGCTGACAGTTTAGCTTGCTTGGGGTCAAGACATTACATTGAACAATTTTGACAAATGCTCGATTGGAAAGTCACCAGGACTACCCCAACGAGAAGCACTTACTGATTTCAGAACACAAGTAGTGAGTGCTTAGGTTTGAGTAATCTTGCTGACAATTTGGCTTGGTTGGGGTCAAGACATTGCATTGAACGATTTTGACCGACGGTAGAAGGAAAAACCAACAGAACTACCCCAACGAGAAGCACTTACTGCTTTCAGAACACAGGTGAGTGCTTAGGTTTGAGTAGTTTTGCTGACAATTTAGCTTGGTTGGGGTCAAGACATTGCATTGAACAATTTTGACCAATGGTAGGTAGATTGGAACGTCACCAGGACTACCCCCAACGAGAAGCACTTACTGCTTTCAGAACACAAGTGAGTGCTTCGGTTTGAGTAATCTTGCTGACGTATTAGCATGCTCACCCGGAAATTTCTAAAGGCACATCCGTACAGTGCCACTATGGACACGAATCATGGCGATCATGTCTGTCTGACTGCCCCAACAACCAGCACTTACTATTTCCAAATTCAAGCAAGTGTTCGAGTTGGGTCAATGCAACGGACTCGGCGTGCAGGTCTTCCTTCTTATGAGCATTGCCAGTTCCCTGATGGACCATACCTGCCACGTCAAACCTCTTCCTGCTTCCTTGGGTAGAGAAGTTGTGCAGTCTTCTTAAATACAAATTTCAGCCATTGAAACTGAACTCCGCCTTTCACGCATTTAAATGTCAAAGGGATGATGTGACGTCAGGAATGTATTGGGGTTAATGAATGGCTATAATCGTTGTCAATTCATGCGATCGTTATCAGTGGGAACAGCTGTTTTCTGAGAAATTCACTGCCGCGACAACCCCAAAAGGAAGCACTTGTGAAAAGAAAAACATTGGTGTTTCAATTTGAGGTCATCACAAAGTGACTACGCGAGTATTTTTCAGTAATGCAAAAGCAGCAAAAATCATCCAGGAATTGAGTTCCCACCATGTCCCAAGGGCCGGGAACTTGATGTTTGTGCAGCAACAATACCCCAACAAAAGCACTTACTGCAGTAAAAATCCCAGTCAGTACAATTGCTTGGGGTGTGTTAATGACCAAGAACGTCATGCTATTGCAAATGAATGCTGAAACTCCCGACAATAGGTTGTGGGACAGGAAAATCGTCAATGGTAGATTGGGAAGTCACCAAGACTACTCCAACAAGAAGCACTTACTGCTTTCAGAGCACGGGTGAATGCTTAGGTTTGAGTAGTCTTGCTGACAGTTTAGCTTGCTTGGGGTCAAGACATTACATTGAACAATTTTGACAAATGCTCGATTGGAAAGTCACCAGGACTACCCCAACGAGAAGCACTTACTGATTTCAGAACACAAGTAGTGAGTGCTTAGGTTTGAGTAATCTTGCTGACAATTTGGCTTGGTTGGGGTCAAGACATTGCATTGAACGATTTTGACCGACGGTAGAAGGAAAAACCAACAGAACTACCCCAACGAGAAGCACTTACTGCTTTCAGAACACAGGTGAGTGCTTAGGTTTGAGTAGTTTTGCTGACAATTTAGCTTGGTTGGGGTCAAGACATTGCATTGAACAATTTTGACCAATGGTAGGTAGATTGGAACGTCACCAGGACTACCCCCAACGAGAAGCACTTACTGCTTTCAGAACACAAGTGAGTGCTTCGGTTTGAGTAATCTTGCTGACGTATTAGCATGCTCACCCGGAAATTTCTAAAGGCACATCCGTACAGTGCCACTATGGACACGAATCATGGCGATCATGTCTGTCTGACTGCCCCAACAACCAGCACTTACTATTTCCAAATTCAAGCAAGTGTTCGAGTTGGGTCAATGCAACGGACTCGGCGTGCAGGTCTTCCTTCTTATGAGCATTGCCAGTTCCCTGATGGACCATACCTGCCACGTCAAACCTCTTCCTGCTTCCTTGGGTAGAGAAGTTGTGCAGTCTTCTTAAATACAAATTTCAGCCATTGAAACTGAACTCCGCCTTTCACGCATTTAAATGTCAAAGGGATGATGTGACGTCAGGAATGTATTGGGGTTAATGAATGGCTATAATCGTTGTCAATTCATGCGATCGTTATCAGTGGGAACAGCTGTTTTCTGAGAAATTCACTGCCGCGACAACCCCAAAAGGAAGCACTTGTGAAAAGAAAAACATTGGTGTTTCAATTTGAGGTCATCACAAAGTGACTACGCGAGTATTTTTCAGTCATGCAAAAGCAGCAAAAATCATCCAGGAATTGAGTTCCCACCATGTCCCAAGGGCCGGGAACTTGATGTTTGTGCAGCAACAATACCCCAACAAAAGCACTTACTGCAGTAAAAATCCCAGTCAGTACAATTGCTTGGGGTGTGTTAATGACCAAGAACGTCATGCTATTGCAAATGAATGCTGAAACTCCCGACAATAGGTTGTGGGACAGGAAAATCGTCAAGGCCTCCGTTTGACGTGGTCATGATTTGATATCATCAACTTTTGAAAAGACAGTTTGGAAAGTTCAAAGAGAAGCACTTACTGCTTTCAGAACGCAAGCGAGTTTGAGTAATCTTGCTGACATATTAGCATGCTCAACTTGGTTGACGTCAAGACATTAAATTGAACAATCGTGGTAGAAGGAAGAACCAACAGAACTACCCCAACGAGAAGCACTTACCGCTTTCAGAACACGGGTGAGTGCTTCGGTTCGAGTAATCTTGCTGACAATTTAGCTTGGTTGGGGTCAAGACATTGCATTGAACTTGAATTTGGACCAATGGTAGATTGGGAAGCCAGCAAGACTACCCCAACGAGAAGCATTTACAGCTTTCAGAAACCAGTTGAGTGCTTAGGTCTGAGTAATCTTGCTGACAATTTAGCTTGGTTGCGGTCAAGACATTGCATTGAACAATTTTGACCAATGGTAGGTGGATTGGAAAGTCACCAGGACTACCCCAACGAGAAGCACTTACTGCTTCGAGAACACAAGTGAGTGCTTAGGTTTGAGTAATCTTGCTGACATATCAGCATGCTCAACTTGGTTGAGGTCAAGACCTTAAAGTGACCAATTTTGACCAAGGGGAGAAGGAAAACCAACAGAACTACCCCAACGAGAAGCACTTACTGCTTTCAGAACACAGGCGAGTGCTTAGGTTTGAGTCATCTTGCTGACAATTCAGCTTGGTTGGGGTCAAGACATTGCATTGAACAATTTTGACCAATGGTAGATTGGAAAGTCACCAGGACCACCCCAACGAGAAGCACTTACTGCTTTGAGAACACAAGTGAGTGCTTAGGTTTGAGTAATCTTGCTGACATATTCGCCTGCTCACCTGGAAATGTCTAAAGGCACATCCATCCATATAGTGCCACTGTGGAGACAAATCATGGCGATCATGTCTGTCTGACTGCCCCAACAAGTAGCACTTTACTATTTTCAAATTCAAGCACGTGTTCGAGTTGGGTCAATGCAACGGACTTGGAGATGAGGTCTTGCCAGTTCCCTGATGGGACCATACCTGCCACGTCAAACCTCTTCCTGATTCGTTGGGTAGAGAAGTTGTGCAGTCTTCTTAAATACACGTTTCAGCCATTGAAACTAAACTCCGCCTTTCACGCATATAAATGTCAAAGGGCTGATGTGACGTCAGGAATGTATTGCGGTTAATGAATGGCTGTAATCGTTGTCGATTCATGCGATAGCTGTCAGTGGGAACAGCTGTGTTGGATTTGGTCCACGACTTGGGAAGCGCGCTTTCGCAGGATTTCTGTTTTTTGACCCCATTCCTTCCGCTGTCTTCTGAGAAATTCACTGCCGAGACAACCCCAAAAGGAAGCACTTGTGAAAAGAAAAACATCGGTGTTTCGATTTGAGGTCATCACAAAGTGACTGACTACGTGACTATTTTTCAGGAATGCAAAAGCAGCAAATACCATCCAGGACATTAAATTGAACAATTGTGACCAATGGTAGCTTGGAGAGTCACCAGGACTACCCCAACGAGAAGCACTTACTGCTTTCAGAACACAAGTTGAGTGCTTAGGTCGGAGTAATCTTGCTGACATATTAGCATGCTCAACTCGGTTGAGGGCAAGACATTAAATTGAACATTTGTGACCAATGGTAGAAGGAAGAACTACCCTAACGAGAAGCTTTCAGAGAACGGGTGAATGCTTAGGTTTGAGTAATCTTGCTGACAATTTAGCTTGGTTGGGGTCAAGACATTACATTGAACAATTTTACCCAATGGTAGATTGGAAAGTCACCAGGACTACCCCCAACGAGAAGCACTTACTGCTTTCAGAACACAAGTGAGTGCTTCGGTTTGAGTAATCTTGCTGACAACTTAGCATGCTCAACTGGGAATTTCTAAAACACAGTTGTTTCCCCTCATTCTATATGGTCCAGATCACATCCATATAGTGCCACAATGGACGCAAATCATGGCGATCATGTCTGTCTGTCTGACTGCCCCAACAAGTAGCACTTACTATTTTCAAATTCAAGCCAGTGTTCGAGTTGGGCCAATGCAACGGACTTGGAGAGCAGGAGCAATTCCCTGATGGACATACCTGCCACGTCAAACTTCCTCGCGCTTCCTTGGGTAGAGAAGTTGTGCAATCTTCTTAAAAACAAATTTCAGCCATTGAAACTAAACTCCGCCTTTTGTTTAGTTGTGCAATGGTAGATTGGGAAGTCACCAAGACTACCCCAACAAGAAGCACTTACTGCTTTCAGAGCACGGGTGAATGCTTAGGTTTGAGTAGTCTTGCTGACAGTTTAGCTTGCTTGGGGTCAAGACTTTACATTGAACAATTTTGACAAATGGTCGATTGGAAAGTCACCAGGACTACCCCAACGAGAAGCACTTACTGATTTCAGAACACAAGTAGTGAGTGCTTAGGTTTGAGTAATCTTGCTGACAATTTGGCTTGGTTGGGGTCAAGACATTGCATTGAAAGATTTTGACCGACGGTAGAAGGAAAAACCAACAGAACTACCCCAACGAGAAGCACTTACTGCTTTCAGAACACAGGCGAGTGCTAAGGTTTGAGTAGTTTTGCTGACAATTTAGCTCGGTTGGGGTCAAGACATTGCATTGAACAATTTTGACCAATGGTAGGTAGATTGGAACGTCACCAGGACTACCCCCAACGAGAAGCACTTACTGCTTTCAGAACACAAGTGAGTGCTTCGGTTTGAGTAATCTTGCTGACGTATTAGCATGCTCACCCGGAAATTTCTAAAGGCACATCCGTACAGTGCCACTATGGACACGAATTATGGCGATCATGTCTGTCTGACTGCCCCAACAACCAGCACTTACTATTTCCAAATTCAAGCAAGTGTTCGAGTTGGGTCAATGGAACGGACTCGGCGTGCAGGTCTTCCTTCTTATGAGCATTGCCAGTTCCCTGATGGACCATACCTGCCACGTCAAACCTCTTCCTGCTTCCTTGGGTAGAGAAGTTGTGCAGTCTTCTTAAATACAAATTTCAGCCATTGAAACTGAACTCCGCCTTTCACGTATTTAAATGTCAAAGGGATGATGTGACGTCAGGAATGTATTGGGGTTAATGAATGGCTATAATCGTTGTCAATTCATGCAATCGTTATCAGTGGGAACAGCTGTTTTCTGAGAAATTCACTGCCGCGACAACCCCAAAAGGAAGCACTTGTGAAAAGAAAAACATTGGTGTTTCAATTTGAGGTCATCACAAAGTGACTACGCGAGTATTTTTCAGTAATGCAAAAGCAGCAAAAATCATCCAGGAATTGAGTTCCCACCATGTCCCAAGGGCCGGGAACTTGATGTTTGTGCAGCAACAATACCCCAACAAAAGCACTTACTGCAGTAAAAATCCCAGTCAGTACAATTGCTTGGGGTGTGTTAATGACCAAGAACGTCATGCTATTGCAAATGAATGCTGAAACTCCCGACAATAGGTTGTGGGACAGGAAAATCGTCAAGGCCTCCGTTTGACGTGGTCATGATTTGATATCATCAACTTTTGAAAAGACAGTTTGGAAAGTTCAAAGAGAAGCACTTACTGCTTTCAGAACGCAAGCGAGTTTGAGTAATCTTGCTGACATATTAGCATGCTCAACTTGGTTGAGGTCAAGACATTAAATTAAACAATCGTGGTAGAAGGAAGAACCAACAGAACTACCCCAACGAGAAGCACTTACCGCTTTCAGAACACGGGTGAGTGCTTCGGTTCGAGTAATCTTGCTGACAATTTAGCTTGGTTGGGGTCAAGACATTGCATTGAACTTGAATTTGGACCAATGGTAGATTGGGAAGCCAGCAAGACTACCCCAACGAGAAGCACTTACAGCTTTCAGAAACCAGTTGAGTGCTTAGGTCTGAGTAATCTTGCTGACAATTTAGCTTGGTTGCGGTCAAGACATTGCATTGAACAATTTTACCCAATGGTAGATTGGAAAGTCACCAGGACTACCCCCAACGAGAAGCACTTACTGCTTTCAGAACACAAGTGAGTGCTTCGGTTTGAGTAATCTTGCTGACAACTTAGCATGCTCAACTGGGAATTTCTAAAATACAGTTGTTTCCCCTCATTCTATATGGTCCAGATCACATCCATATAGTGCCACAATGGACGCAAATCGTGGCGATCATGTCTGTCTGACTGCCCCAACAAGTAGCACTTACTATTTTCAAATTCAAGCCAGTGTTCGAGTTGGGTCAATGCAACGGACTTGGAGAGCAGGTCTTCCTTCCTATGAGCATTACCAGTTCCCTGATGGACATACCTGCCACGTCAAACTTCCTCGCGCTTCCTTGGGTAGAGAAGTTGTGCAATCTTCTTAAATACAAATTTCAGCCATTGAAACTAAACTCCGCCTTTTGTTTAGTTGTGCAATGGTAGATTGGGAAGTCACCAAGACTACCCCAACAAGAAGCACTTACTGCTTTCAGAGCACGGGTGAATGCTTAGGTTTGAGTAGTCTTGCTGACAGTTTAGCTTGCTTGGGGTCAAGACATTACATTGAACAATTTTGACAAATGGTCGATTGGAAAGTCACCAGGACTACCCCAACGAGAAGCACTTACTGATTTCAGAACACAAGTAGTGAGTGCTTAGGTTTGAGTAATCTTGCTGACAATTTGGCTTGGTTGGGGTCAAGACATTGCATTGAAAGATTTTGACCGACGGTAGAAGGAAAAACCAACAGAACTACCCCAACGAGAAGCACTTACTGCTTTCAGAACACAGGCGAGTGCTAAGGTTTGAGTAGTTTTGCTGACAATTTAGCTCGGTTGGGGTCAAGACATTGCATTGAACAATTTTGACCAATGGTAGGTAGATTGGAACGTCACCAGGACTACCCCCAACGAGAAGCACTTACTGCTTTCAGAACACAAGTGAGTGCTTCGGTTTGAGTAATCTTGCTGACGTATTAGCATGCTCACCCGGAAATTTCTAAAGGCACATCCGTACAGTGCCACTATGGACACGAATTATGGCGATCATGTCTGTCTGACTGCCCCAACAACCAGCACTTACTATTTCCAAATTCAAGCAAGTGTTCGAGTTGGGTCAATGCAACGGACTCGGCGTGCAGGTCTTCCTTCTTATGAGCATTGCCAGTTCCCTGATGGACCATACCTGCCACGTCAAACTTCTTCCTGCTTCCTTGGGTAGAGAAGTTGTGCAGTCTTCTTAAATACAAATTACATATCACATAATCACATATTAGCATGCTCAACTTGGTTGAGGTCAAGACATTAAATTAAACAATCGTGGTAGAAGGAAGAACCAACAGAACTACCCCAACGAGAAGCACTTACCGCTTTCAGAACACGGGTGAGTGCTTCGGTTCGAGTAATCTTGCTGACAATTTAGCTTGGTTGGGGTCAAGACATTGCATTGAACTTAAATTTGGACCAATGGTAGATTGGGAAGTCAGCAAGACTACCCCAACGAGAAGCACTTACAGCTTTCAGAAACCAGTTGAGTGCTTAGGTCTGAGTAATCTTGCTGACAATTTAGCTTGGTTGCGGTCAAGATATTGCATTGAACAATTTTACCCAATGGTAGATTGGAAAGTCACCAGGACTACCCCCAACGAGAAGCACTTACTGCTTTCAGAACACAAGTGAGTGCTTCGGTTTGAGTAATCTTGCTGACAACTTAGCATGCTCAACTGGATATTTCTAAAATACAGTTGTTTCCCCTCATTCTATATGGTCCAGATCACATCCATATAGTGCCACAATGGACGCAAATCGTGGCGATCATGTCTGTCTGTCTGACTTTCCCAACAAGTAGCACTTACTATTTTCAAATTCAAGCCAGTGTTCGAGTTGGGTCAATGCAACGGACTTGGAGAGCAGGTCTTCCTTCCTATGAGCATTACCAGTTCCCTGATGGACATACCTGCCACGTCAAACTTCCTCGCGCTTCCTTGGGTAGAGAAGTTGTGCAATCTTCTTAAATACAAATTTCAGCCATTGAAACTAAACTCCGCCTTTTGTTTAGTTGTGCAATGGTAGATTGGGAAGTCACCAAGACTACCCCAACAAGAAGCACTTACTGCTTTCAGAGCACGGGTGAATGCTTAGGTTTGAGTAGTCTTGCTGACAGTTTAGCTTGCTTGGGGTCAAGACATTACATTGAACAATTTTGACAAATGGTAGATTGGGAAGTCACCAAGACTACTCCAACAAGAAGCACTTACTGCTTTCAGAGCACGGGTGAATGCTTAGGTTTGAGTAGTCTTGCTGACAGTTTAGCTTGCTTGGGGTCAAGACATTACATTGAACAATTTTGACAAATGCTCGATTGGAAAGTCACCAGGACTACCCCAACGAGAAGCACTTACTGATTTCAGAACACAAGTAGTGAGTGCTTAGGTTTGAGTAATCTTGCTGACAATTTGGCTTGGTTGGGGTCAAGACATTGCATTGAACGATTTTGACCGACGGTAGAAGGAAAAACCAACAGAACTACCCCAACGAGAAGCACTTACTGCTTTCAGAACACAGGTGAGTGCTTAGGTTTGAGTAGTTTTGCTGACAATTTAGCTTGGTTGGGGTCAAGACATTGCATTGAACAATTTTGACCAATGGTAGGTAGATTGGAACGTCACCAGGACTACCCCCAACGAGAAGCACTTACTGCTTTCAGAACACAAGTGAGTGCTTCGGTTTGAGTAATCTTGCTGACGTATTAGCATGCTCACCCGGAAATTTCTAAAGGCACATCCGTACAGTGCCACTATGGACACGAATCATGGCGATCATGTCTGTCTGACTGCCCCAACAAGCAGCACTTACTATTTCCAAATTCAAGCAAGTGTTCGAGTTGGGTCAATGCAACGGACTCGGCGTGCAGGTCTTCCTTCCTATGAGCATTGCCAGTTCCCTGATGGACCATACCTGCCACGTCAAACTTCTTCCTGCTTCCTTGGGTAGAGAAGTTGTGCAGTCTTCTTAAATACAAATTTCAGCCATTGAAACTGAACTCCGCCTTTCACGTATTTAAATGTCAAAGGGATGATGTGACGTCAGGAATGTATTGGGGTTAATGAATGGCTGTAATCGTTGTCAATTCATGCGATCGTTATCAGTGGGAACAGCTGTTTTCTGAGAAATTCACTGCCGCGACAACCCCAAAAGGAAGCACTTGTGAAAAGAAAAACATTGGTGTTTCAATTTGAGGTCATCACAAAGTGACTACGCGAGTATTTTTCAGTAATGCAAAAGCAGCCAAAATCATCCAGGAATTGAGTTCCCACCATGTCCCAAGGGCCGGGAACTTGATGTTTGTGCAGCAACAATACCCCAACAAAAGCACTTACTGCAGTAAAAATCCCAGTCAGTACAATTGCTTGGGGTGTGTTAATGACCAAGAACGTCATGCTATTGCAAATGAATGCTGAAACTCCCGACAATAGGTTGTGGGACAGGAAAATCGTCAAGGCCTCCGTTTGACGTGGTCATGATTTGATATCATCAACTTTTGAAAAGACAGTTTGGAAAGTTCAAAGAGAAGCACTTACTGCTTTCAGAACGCAAGCGAGTTTGAGTAATCTTGCTGACATATTAGCATGCTCAACTTGGTTGAGGTCAAGACATTAAATTAAACAATCGTGGTAGAAGGAAGAACCAACAGAACTACCCCAACGAGAAGCACTTACCGCTTTCAGAACACGGGTGAGTGCTTCGGTTCGAGTAATCTTGCTGACAATTTAGCTTGGTTGGGGTCAAGACATTGCATTGAACTTGAATTTGGACCAATGGTAGATTGGGAAGCCAGCAAGACTACCCCAACGAGAAGCACTTACAGCTTTCAGAAACCAGTTGAGTGCTTAGGTCTGAGTAATCTTGCTGACAATTTAGCTTGGTTGCGGTCAAGACATTGCATTGAACAATTTTACCCAATGGTAGATTGGAAAGTCACACAATGGACGCAAATCATGGCGATCATGTCTGTCTGTCTGACTGCCCCAACAAGTAGCACTTACTATTTTCAAATTCAAGCCAGTGTTCGAGTTGGGCCAATGCAACGGACTTGGAGAGCAGGAGCAATTCCCTGATGGACATACCTGCCACGTCAAACTTCCTCGCGCTTCCTTGGGTAGAGAAGTTGTGCAATCTTCTTAAAAACAAATTTCAGCCATTGAAACTAAACTCCGCCTTTTGTTTAGTTGTGCAATGGTAGATTGGGAAGTCACCAAGACTACCCCAACAAGAAGCACTTACTGCTTTCAGAGCACAGGTGAATGCTTAGGTTTGAGTAGTCTTGCTGACAGTTTAGCTTGCTTGGGGTCAAGACATTACATTGAACAATTTTGACAAATGCTCGATTGGAAAGTCACCAGGACTACCCCAACGAGAAGCACTTACTGATTTCAGAACACAAGTAGTGAGTGCTTAGGTTTGAGTAATCTTGCTGACAATTTGGCTTGGTTGGGGTCAAGACATTGCATTGAACGATTTTGACCGACGGTAGAAGGAAAAACCAACAGAACTACCCCAACGAGAAGCACTTACTGCTTTCAGAACACAGGTGAGTGCTTAGGTTTGATTAGTTTTGCTGACAATTTAGCTTGGTTGGGGTCAAGACATTGCATTGAACAATTTTGACCAATGGTAGGTAGATTGGAACGTCACCAGGACTACCCCCAACGAGAAGCACTTACTGCTTTCAGAACACAAGTGAGTGCTTCGGTTTGAGTAATCTTGCTGACGTATTAGCATGCTCACCCGGAAATTTCTAAAGGCACATCCGTACAGTGCCACTATGGACACGAATCATGGCGATCATGTCTGTCTGACTGCCCCAACAACCAGCACTTACTATTTCCAAATTCAAGCAAGTGTTCGAGTTGGGTCAATGCAACGGACTCGGCGTGCAGGTCTTCCTTCTTATGAGCATTGCCAGTTCCCTGATGGACCATACCTGCCACGTCAAACCTCTTCCTGCTTCCTTGGGTAGAGAAGTTGTGCAGTCTTCTTAAATACAAATTTCAGCCATTGAAACTGAACTCCGCCTTTCACGCATTTAAATGTCAAAGGGATGATGTGACGTCAGGAATGTATTGGGGTTAATGAATGGCTATAATCGTTGTCAATTCATGCGATCGTTATCAGTGGGAACAGCTGTTTTCTGAGAAATTCACTGCCGCGACAACCCCAAAAGGAAGCACTTGTGAAAAGAAAAACATTGGTGTTTCAATTTGAGGTCATCACAAAGTGACTACGCGAGTATTTTTCAGTAATGCAAAAGCAGCCAAAATCATCCAGGAATTGAGTTCCCACCATGTCCCAAGCCGGGAACTTGATGTTTGTGCAGCAACAATACCCCAACAAAAGCACTTACTGCAGTAAAAATCCCAGTCAGTACAATTGCTTGGGGTGTGTTAATGACCAAGAACGTCATGCTATTGCAAATGAATGCTGAAACTCCCGACAATAGGTTGTGGGACAGGAAAATCGTCAAGGCCTCCGTTTGACGTGGTCATGATTTGATATCATCAACTTTTGAAAAGACAGTTTGGAAAGTTCAAAGAGAAGCACTTACTGCTTTCAGAACGCAAGCGAGTTTGAGTAATCTTGCTGACATATTAGCATGCTCAACTTGGTTGAGGTCAAGACATTAAATTAAACAATCGTGGTAGAAGGAAGAACCAACAGAACTACCCCAACGAGAAGCACTTACCGCTTTCAGAACACGGGTGAGTGCTTCGGTTCGAGTAATCTTGCTGACAATTTAGCTTGGTTGGGGTCAAGACATTGCATTGAACTTGAATTTGGACCAATGGTAGATTGGGAAGCCAGCAAGACTACCCCAACGAGAAGCACTTACAGCTTTCAGAAACCAGTTGAGTGCTTAGGTCTGAGTAATCTTGCTGACAATTTAGCTTGGTTGCGGTCAAGACATTGCATTGAACAATTTTACCCAATGGTAGATTGGAAAGTCACCAGGACTACCCCCAACGAGAAGCACTTACTGCTTTCAGAACACAAGTGAGTGCTTCGGTTTGAGTAATCTTGCTGACAACTTAGCATGCTCAACTGGGAATTTCTAAAATACAGTTGTTTCCCCTCATTCTATATGGTCCAGATCACATCCATATAGTGCCACAATGGACGCAAATCGTGGCGATCATGTCTGTCTGACTGCCCCAACAAGTAGCACTTACTATTTTCAAATTCAAGCCAGTGTTCGAGTTGGGTCAATGCAACGGACTTGGAGAGCAGGTCTTCCTTCCTATGAGCATTACCAGTTCCCTGATGGACATACCTGCCACGTCAAACTTCCTCGCGCTTCCTTGGGTAGAGAAGTTGTGCAATCTTCTTAAATACAAATTTCAGCCATTGAAACTAAACTCCGCCTTTTGTTTAGTTGTGCAATGGTAGATTGGGAAGTCACCAAGACTACCCCAACAAGAAGCACTTACTGCTTTCAGAGCACGGGTGAATGCTTAGGTTTGAGTAGTCTTGCTGACAGTTTAGCTTGCTTGGGGTCAAGACATTACATTGAACAATTTTGACAAATGGTAGATTGGGAAGTCACCAAGACTACCCCAACAAGAAGCACTTACTGCTTTCAGAGCACGGGTGAATGCTTAGGTTTGAGTAGTCTTGCTGACAGTTTAGCTTGCTTGGGGTCAAGACATTACATTGAACAATTTTGACAAATGCTCGATTGGAAAGTCACCAGGACTACCCCAACGAGAAGCACTTACTGATTTCAGAACACAAGTAGTGAGTGCTTAGGTTTGAGTAATCTTGCTGACAATTTGGCTTGGTTGGGGTCAAGACATTGCATTGAACGATTTTGACCGACGGTAGAAGGAAAAACCAACAGAACTACCCCAACGAGAAGCACTTACTGCTTTCAGAACACAGGTGAGTGCTTAGGTTTGAGTAGTTTTGCTGACAATTTAGCTTGGTTGGGGTCAAGACATTGCATTGAACAATTTTGACCAATGGTAGGTAGATTGGAACGTCACCAGGACTACCCCCAACGAGAAGCACTTACTGCTTTCAGAACACAAGTGAGTGCTTCGGTTTGAGTAATCTTGCTGACGTATTAGCATGCTCACCCGGAAATTTCTAAAGGCACATCCGTACAGTGCCACTATGGACACGAATCATGGCGATCATGTCTGTCTGACTGCCCCAACAAGCAGCACTTACTATTTCCAAATTCAAGCAAGTGTTCGAGTTGGGTCAATGGAACGGACTCGGCGTGCAGGTCTTCCTTCTTATGAGCATTGCCAGTTCCCTGATGGACCATACCTGCCACGTCAAACTTCTTCCTGCTTCCTTGGGTAGAGAAGTTGTGCAGTCTTCTTAAATACAAATTTCAGCCATTGAAACTGAACTCCGCCTTTCACGTATTTAAATGTCAAAGGGATGATGTGACGTCAGGAATGTATTGGGGTTAATGAATGGCTGTAATCGTTGTCAATTCATGCGATCGTTATCAGTGGGAACAGCTGTTTTCTGAGAAATTCACTGCCGCGACAACCCCAAAAGGAAGCACTTGTGAAAAGAAAAACATTGGTGTTTCAATTTGAGGTCATCACAAAGTGACTACGCGAGTATTTTTCAGTAATGCAAAAGCAGCCAAAATCATCCAGGAATTGAGTTCCCACCATGTCCCAAGGGCCGGGAACTTGATGTTTGTGCAGCAACAATACCCCAACAAAAGCACTTACTGCAGTAAAAATCCCAGTCAGTACAATTGCTTGGGGTGTGTTAATGACCAAGAACGTCATGCTATTGCAAATGAATGCTGAAACTCCCGACAATAGGTTGTGGGACAGGAAAATCGTCAAGGCCTCCGTTTGACGTGGTCATGATTTGATATCATCAACTTTTGAAAAGACAGTTTGGAAAGTTCAAAGAGAAGCACTTACTGCTTTCAGAACGCAAGCGAGTTTGAGTAATCTTGCTGACATATTAGCATGCTCAACTTGGTTGAGGTCAAGACATTAAATTAAACAATCGTGGTAGAAGGAAGAACCAACAGAACTACCCCAACGAGAAGCACTTACCGCTTTCAGAACACGGGTGAGTGCTTCGGTTCGAGTAATCTTGCTGACAATTTAGCTTGGTTGGGGTCAAGACATTGCATTGAACTTGAATTTGGACCAATGGTAGATTGGGAAGCCAGCAAGACTACCCCAACGAGAAGCACTTACAGCTTTCAGAAACCAGTTGAGTGCTTAGGTCTGAGTAATCTTGCTGACAATTTAGCTTGGTTGCGGTCAAGACATTGCATTGAACAATTTTGACCAATGGTAGGTGGATTGGAAAGTCACCAGGACTACCCCAACGAGAAGCACTTACTGCTTCGAGAACACAAGTGAGTGCTTAGGTTTGAGTAATCTTGCTGACATATCAGCATGCTCAACTTGGTTGAGGTCAAGACCTTAAAGTGACCAATTTTGACCAAGGGGAGAAGGAAAACCAACAGAACTACCCCAACGAGAAGCACTTACTGCTTTCAGAACACAGGCGAGTGCTTAGGTTTGAGTCATCTTGCTGACAATTCAGCTTGGTTGGGGTCAAGACATTGCATTGAACAATTTTGACCAATGGTAGATTGGAAAGTCACCAGGACCACCCCAACGAGAAGCACTTACTGCTTTGAGAACACAAGTGAGTGCTTAGGTTTGAGTAATCTTGCTGACATATTCGCCTGCTCACCTGGAAATGTCTAAAGGCACATCCATCCATATAGTGCCACTGTGGAGACAAATCATGGCGATCATGTCTGTCTGACTGCCCCAACAAGTAGCACTTTACTATTTTCAAATTCAAGCACGTGTTCGAGTTGGGTCAATGCAACGGACTTGGAGATGAGGTCTTGCCAGTTCCCTGATGGGACCATACCTGCCACGTCAAACCTCTTCCTGATTCCTTGGGTAGAGAAGTTGTGCAGTCTTCTTAAATACACGTTTCAGCCATTGAAACTAAACTCCGCCTTTCACGCATATAAATGTCAAAGGGCTGATGTGACGTCAGGAATGTATTGCGGTTAATGAATGGCTGTAATCGTTGTCGATTCATGCGATAGCTGTCAGTGGGAACAGCTGTGTTGGATTTGGTCCACGACTTGGGAAGCGCGCTATCGCAGGATTTCTGTTTTTTGACCCCATTCCTTCCGCTGTCTTCTGAGAAATTCACTGCCGAGACAACCCCAAAAGGAAGCACTTGTGAAAAGAAAAACATTGGTGTTTCGATTTGAGGTCATCACAAAGTGACTGACTACGTGACTATTTTTCAGGAATGCAAAAGCAGCAAATACCATCCAGGACATTAAATTGAACAATTGTGACCAATGGTAGCTTGGAGAGTCACCAGGACTACCCCAACGAGAAGCACTTACTGCTTTCAGAACACAAGTTGAGTGCTTAGGTCGGAGTAATCTTGCTGACATATTAGCATGCTCAACTCGGTTGAGGGCAAGACATTAAATTGAACATTTGTGACCAATGGTAGAAGGAAGAACTACCCTAAAGAGAAGCTTTCAGAGAACGGGTGAATGCTTAGGTTTGAGTAATCTTGCTGACAATTTAGCTTGGTTGGGGTCAAGACATTACATTGAACAATTTTACCCAATGGTAGATTGGAAAGTCACCAGGACTACCCCCAACGAGAAGCACTTACTGCTTTCAGAACACAAGTGAGTGCTTCGGTTTGAGTAATCTTGCTGACAACTTAGCATGCTCAACTGGGAATTTCTAAAACACAGTTGTTTCCCCTCATTCTATATGGTCCAGATCACATCCATATAGTGCCACAATGGACGCAAATCATGGCGATCATGTCTGTCTGTCTGACTGCCCCAACAAGTAGCACTTACTATTTTCAGATTCAAGCCAGTGTTCGAGTTGGGCCAATGCAACGGACTTGGAGAGCAGGAGCAATTCCCCGATGGACATACCTGCCACGTCAAACTTCCTCGCGCTTCCTTGGGTAGAGAAGTTGTGCAATCTTCTTAAAAACAAATTTCAGCCATTGAAACTAAACTCCGCCTTTTGTTTAGTTGTGCAATGGTAGATTGGGAAGTCACCAAGACTACCCCAACAAGAAGCACTTACTGCTTTCAGAGCACGGGTGAATGCTTAGGTTTGAGTAGTCTTGCTGACAGTTTAGCTTGCTTGGGGTCAAGACTTTACATTGAACAATTTTGACAAATGGTCGATTGGAAAGTCACCAGGACTACCCCAACGAGAAGCACTTACTGATTTCAGAACACAAGTAGTGAGTGCTTAGGTTTGAGTAATCTTGCTGACAATTTGGCTTGGTTGGGGTCAAGACATTGCATTGAAAGATTTTGACCGACGGTAGAAGGAAAAACCAACAGAACTACCCCAACGAGAAGCACTTACTGCTTTCAGAACACAGGCGAGTGCTAAGGTTTTAGTAGTTTTGCTGACAATTTAGCTCGGTTGGGGTCAAGACATTGCATTGAACAATTTTGACCAATGGTAGGTAGATTGGAACGTCACCAGGACTACCCCCAACGAGAAGCACTTACTGCTTTCAGAACACAAGTGAGTGCTTCGGTTTGAGTAATCTTGCTGACGTATTAGCATGCTCACCCGGAAATTTCTAAAGGCACATCCGTACAGTGCCACTATGGACACGAATTATGGCGATCATGTCTGTCTGACTGCCCCAACAACCAGCACTTACTATTTCCAAATTCAAGCAAGTGTTCGAGTTGGGTCAATGGAACGGACTCGGCGTGCAGGTCTTCCTTCTAAAGGGAAATGTACTTTCGGCAGTTTACAAACACATTTGATTAAGGCTCCGTTAGACACATATAACCATATCAATATAATTTCTAGTAGTAGTGTGGTTGCTTAATAAGTGGAAAGGAATGTGCAGGCTACATGAATTTGTTTTCTTCAAAGTATTGTGGAACAGGAGGTCCGGAAAGGGAGCATATCTCAAGGCCGATGGGAACGCGAAAAACAACTCGTCTTTGTGGTCCAGACACCTGTGCTGAGCAGGGGAAAACCCAAACGAGGAGGAGATGACCACAGACCATCGACCAATCACCACACAATCTTTTGCATGTTTGAATATTCATATTGTGTTTCTTTAAAACTGGGCAACCCGGAAGAATGTGTCGTCTTTCTGGTCACGAAGGCACACGAGTTTTTGTGTTAAGGACCCAAAGACCCAGGCGCCTGTATTAGCTTGCTTTGTCAAGATTAAACAATTGGTAAATTCGGTCTGATTGATCTACTGGTCTTCTCTTTGACAGAACGAACTCGCAAAATTGTTAGGTGCGCCAGTGTGTGGATTAGAACATAGCAATTTTTGTGTTAAGTGTTGATCACAATTTGGAGTCAGATCAATAGCTAAAATCCGTATCCTAACACTTCTTATGAGCATTGCCAGTTCCCTGATGGACCATACCTGCCACGTCAAACCTCTTCCTGCTTCCTTGGGTAGAGAAGTTGTGCAGTCTTCTTAAATACAAATTTCAGCCATTGAAACTGAACTCCGCCTTTCACGTATTTAAATGTCAAAGGGATGATGTGACGTCAGGAATGTATTGGGGTTAATGAATGGCTATAATCGTTGTCAATTCATGCAATCGTTATCAGTGGGAACAGCTGTTTTCTGAGAAATTCACTGCCGCGACAACCCCAAAAGGAAGCACTTGTGAAAAGAAAAACATTGGTGTTTCAATTTGAGGTCATCACAAAGTGACTACGCGAGTATTTTTCAGTAATGCAAAAGCAGCAAAAATCATCCAGGAATTGAGTTCCCACCATGTCCCAAGGGCCGGGAACTTGATGTTTGTGCAGCAACAATACCCCAACAAAAGCACTTACTGCAGTAAAAATCCCAGTCAGTACAATTGCTTGGGGTGTGTTAATGACCAAGAACGTCATGCTATTGCAAATGAATGCTGAAACTCCCGACAATAGGTTGTGGGACAGGAAAATCGTCAAGGCCTCCGTTTGACGTGGTCATGATTTGATATCATCAACTTTTGAAAAGACAGTTTGGAAAGTTCAAAGAGAAGCACTTACTGCTTTCAGAACGCAAGCGAGTTTGAGTAATCTTGCTGACATATTAGCATGCTCAACTTGGTTGAGGTCAAGACATTAAATTAAACAATCGTGGTAGAAGGAAGAACCAACAGAACTACCCCAACGAGAAGCACTTACCGCTTTCAGAACACGGGTGAGTGCTTCGGTTCGAGTAATCTTGCTGACAATTTAGCTTGGTTGGGGTCAAGACATTTCATTGAACTTAAATTTGGACCAATGGTAGATTGGGAAGTCAGCAAGACTACCCCAACGAGAAGCACTTACAGCTTTCAGAAACCAGTTGAGTGCTTAGGTCTGAGTAATCTTGCTGACAATTTAGCTTGGTTGCGGTCAAGACATTGCATTGAACAATTTTACCCAATGGTAGATTGGAAAGTCACCAGGACTACCCCCAACGAGAAGCACTTACTGCTTTCAGAACACAAGTGAGTGCTTCGGTTTGAGTAATCTTGCTGACAACTTAGCATGCTCAACTGGATATTTCTAAAATACAGTTGTTTCCCCTCATTCTATATGGTCCAGATCACATCCATATAGTGCCACAATGGACGCAAATCGTGGCGATCATGTCTGTCTGTCTGACTGCCCCAACAAGTAGCACTTACTATTTTCAAATTCAAGCCAGTGTTCGAGTTGGGTCAATGCAACGGACTTGGAGAGCAGGTCTTCCTTCCTATGAGCATTACCAGTTCCCTGATGGACATACCTGCCACGTCAAACTTCCTCGCGCTTCCTTGGGTAGAGAAGTTGTGCAATCTTCTTAAATACAAATTTCAGCCATTGAAACTAAACTCCGCCTTTTGTTTAGTTGTGCAATGGTAGATTGGGAAGTCACCAAGACTACCCTAACAAGAAGCACTTACTGCTTTCAGAGCACGGGTGAATGCTTAGGTTTGAGTAGTCTTGCTGACAGTTTAGCTTGCTTGGGGTCAAGACATTACATTGAACAATTTTGACAAATGGTAGATTGGGAAGTCACCAAGACTACTCCAACAAGAAGCACTTACTGCTTTCAGAGCACGGGTGAATGCTTAGGTTTGAGTAGTCTTGCTGACAGTTTAGCTTGCTTGGGGTCAAGACATTACATTGAACAATTTTGACAAATGCTCGATTGGAAAGTCACCAGGACTACCCCAACGAGAAGCACTTACTGATTTCAGAACACAAGTAGTGAGTGCTTAGGTTTGAGTAATCTTGCTGACAATTTGGCTTGGTTGGGGTCAAGACATTGCATTGAACGATTTTGACCGACGGTAGAAGGAAAAACCAACAGAACTACCCCAACGAGAAGCACTTACTGCTTTCAGAACACAGGTGAGTGCTTAGGTTTGAGTAGTTTTGCTGACAATTTAGCTTGGTTGGGGTCAAGACATTGCATTGAACAATTTTGACCAATGGTAGGTAGATTGGAACGTCACCAGGACTACCCCCAACGAGAAGCACTTACTGCTTTCAGAACACAAGTGAGTGCTTCGGTTTGAGTAATCTTGCTGACGTATTAGCATGCTCACCCGGAAATTTCTAAAGGCACATCCGTACAGTGCCACTATGGACACGAATCATGGCGATCATGTCTGTCTGACTGCCCCAACAAGCAGCACTTACTATTTCCAAATTCAAGCAAGTGTTCGAGTTGGGTCAATGCAACGGACTCGGCGTGCAGGTCTTCCTTCTTATGAGCATTGCCAGTTCCCTGATGGACCATACCTGCCACGTCAAACCTCTTCCTGCTTCCTTAGGTAGAGAAGTTGTGCAGTCTTCTTAAATACAAATTTCAGCCATTGAAACTGAACTCCGCCTTTCACGCATTTAAATGTCAAAGGGATGATGTGACGTCAGGAATGTATTGGGGTTAATGAATGGCTATAATCGTTGTCAATTCATGCGATCGTTATCAGTGGGAACAGCTGTTTTCTGAGAAATTCACTGCCGCGACAACCCCAAAAGGAAGCACTTGTGAAAAGAAAAACATTGGTGTTTCAATTTGAGGTCATCACAAAGTGACTACGCGAGTATTTTTCAGTAATGCAAAAGCAGCAAAAATCATCCAGGAATTGAGTTCCCACCATGTCCCAAGGGCCGGGAACTTGATGTTTGTGCAGCAACAATACCCCAACAAAAGCACTTACTGCAGTAAAAATCCCAGTCAGTACAATTGCTTGGGGTGTGTTAATGACCAAGAACGTCATGCTATTGCAAATGAATGCTGAAACTCCCGACAATAGGTTGTGGGACAGGAAAATCGTCAAGGCCTCCGTTTGACGTGGTCATGATTTGATATCATCAACTTTTGAAAAGACAGTTTGGAAAGTTCAAAGAGAAGCACTTACTGCTTTCAGAACGCAAGCGAGTTTGAGTAATCTTGCTGACATATTAGCATGCTCAACTTGGTTGAGGTCAAGACATTAAATTAAACAATCGTGGTAGAAGGAAGAACCAACAGAACTACCCCAACGAGAAGCACTTACCGCTTTCAGAACACGGGTGAGTGCTTCGGTTCGAGTAATCTTGCTGACAATTTAGCTTGGTTGGGGTCAAGACATTGCATTGAACTTGAATTTGGACCGATGGTAGATTGGGAAGCCAGCAAGACTACCCCAACGAGAAGCACTTACAGCTTTCAGAAACCAGTTGAGTGCTTAGGTCTGAGTAATCTTGCTGACAATTTAGCTTGGTTGCGGTCAAGACATTGCATTGAACAATTTTACCCAATGGTAGATTGGAAAGTCACCAGGACTACCCCCAACGAGAAGCACTTACTGCTTTCAGAACACAAGTGAGTGCTTCGGTTTGAGTAATCTTGCTGACAACTTAGCATGCTCAACTGGGAATTTCTAAAATACAGTTGTTTCCCCTCATTCTATATGGTCCAGATCACATCCATATAGTGCCACAATGGACGCAAATCGTGGCGATCATGTCTGTCTGACTGCCCCAACAAGTAGCACTTACTATTTTCAAATTCAAGCCAGTGTTCGAGTTGGGTCAATGCAACGGACTTGGAGAGCAGGTCTTCCTTCCTATGAGCATTACCAGTTCCCTGATGGACATACCTGCCACGTCAAACTTCCTCGCGCTTCCTTGGGTAGAGAAGTTGTGCAATCTTCTTAAATACAAATTTCAGCCATTGAAACTAAACTCCGCCTTTTGTTTAGTTGTGCAATGGTAGATTGGGAAGTCACCAAGACTACCCCAACAAGAAGCACTTACTGCTTTCAGAGCACGGGTGAATGCTTAGGTTTGAGTAGTCTTGCTGACAGTTTAGCTTGCTTGGGGTCAAGACATTACATTGAACAATTTTGACAAATGGTAGATTGGGAAGTCACCAAGACTACCCCAACAAGAAGCACTTACTGCTTTCAGAGCACGGGTGAATGCTTTGGTTTGAGTAGTCTTGCTGACAGTTTAGCTTGCTTGGGGTCAAGACATTACATTGAACAATTTTGACAAATGCTCGATTGGAAAGTCACCAGGACTACCCCAACGAGAAGCACTTACTGATTTCAGAACACAGGTGAGTGCTTAGGTTTGAGTAGTTTTGCTGACAATTTAGCTTGCTTGGGGTCAAGACATTGCATTGAACGATTTTGACCGACGGTAGAAGGAAAAACCAACAGAACTACCCCAACGAGAAGCACTTACTGCTTTCAGAACACAGGTGAGTGCTTAGGTTTGAGTAGTTTTGCTGACAATTTAGCTTGGTTGGGGTCAAGACATTGCATTGAACAATTTTGACCAATGGTAGGTAGATTGGAACGTCACCAGGACTACCCCCAACGAGAAGCACTTACTGCTTTCAGAACACAAGTGAGTGCTTCGGTTTGAGTAATCTTGCTGACGTATTAGCATGCTCACCCGGAAATTTCTAAAGGCACATCCGTACAGTGCCACTATGGACACGAATCATGGCGATCATGTCTGTCTGACTGCCCCAACAAGCAGCACTTACTATTTCCAAATTCAAGCAAGTGTTCGAGTTGGGTCAATGCAACGGACTCGGCGTGCAGGTCTTCCTTCCTATGAGCATTGCCAGTTCCCTGATGGACCATACCTGCCACGTCAAACTTCTTCCTGCTTCCTTGGGTAGAGAAGTTGTGCAGTCTTCTTAAATACAATTTTCAGCCATTGAAACTGAACTCCGCCTTTCACGTATTTAAATGTCAAAGTGATGATGTGACGTCAGGAATGTATTGGGGTTAATGAATGGCTGTAATCGTTGTCAATTCATGCGATCGTTATCAGTGGGAACAGCTGTTTTCTGAGAAATTCACTGCCGCGACAACCCCAAAAGGAAGCACTTGTGAAAAGAAAAACATTGGTGTTTCAATTTGAGGTCATCACAAAGTGACTACGCGAGTATTTTTCAGTCATGCAAAAGCAGCAAAAATCATCCAGGAATTGAGTTCCCACCATGTCCCAAGGGCCGGGAACTTGATGTTTGTGCAGCAACAATACCCCAACAAAAGCACTTACTGCAGTAAAAATCCCAGTCAGTACAATTGCTTGGGGTGTGTTAATGACCAAGAACGTCATGCTATTGCAAATGAATGCTGAAACTCCCGACAATAGGTTGTGGGACAGGAAAATCGTCAAGGCCTCCGTTTGACGTGGTCATGATTTGATATCATCAACTTTTGAAAAGACAGTTTGGAAAGTTCAAAGAGAAGCACTTACTGCTTTCAGAACGCAAGCGAGTTTGAGTAATCTTGCTGACATATTAGCATGCTCAACTTGGTTGAGGTCAAGACATTAAATTAAACAATCGTGGTAGAAGGAAGAACCAACAGAACTACCCCAACGAGAAGCACTTACCGCTTTCAGAACACGGGTGAGTGCTTCGGTTCGAGTAATCTTGCTGACAATTTAGCTTGGTTGGGGTCAAGACATTGCATTGAACTTGAATTTGGACCAATGGTAGATTGGGAAGCCAGCAAGACTACCCCAACGAGAAGCACTTACAGCTTTCAGAAACCAGTTGAGTGCTTAGGTCTGAGTAATCTTGCTGACAATTTAGCTTGGTTGCGGTCAAGACATTGCATTGAACAATTTTGACCAATGGTAGGTGGATTGGAAAGTCACCAGGACTACCCCAACGAGAAGCACTTACTGCTTCGAGAACACAAGTGAGTGCTTAGGTTTGAGTAATCTTGCTGACATATCAGCATGCTCAACTTGGTTGAGGTCAAGACCTTAAAGTGACCAATTTTGACCAAGGGGAGAAGGAAAACCAACAGAACTACCCCAACGAGAAGCACTTACTGCTTTCAGAACACAGGCGAGTGCTTAGGTTTGAGTCATCTTGCTGACAATTCAGCTTGGTTGGGGTCAAGACATTGCATTGAACAATTTTGACCAATGGTAGATTGGAAAGTCACCAGGACCACCCCAACGAGAAGCACTTACTGCTTTGAGAACACAAGTGAGTGCTTAGGTTTGAGTAATCTTGCTGACATATTCGCCTGCTCACCTGGAAATGTCTAAAGGCACATCCATCCATATAGTGCCACTGTGGAGACAAATCATGGCGATCATGTCTGTCTGACTGCCCCAACAAGTAGCACTTTACTATTTTCAAATTCAAGCACGTGTTCGAGTTGGGTCAATGCAACGGACTTGGAGATGAGGTCTTGCCAGTTCCCTGATGGGACCATACCTGCCACGTCAAACCTCTTCCTGATTCCTTGGGTAGAGAAGTTGTGCAGTCTTCTTAAATACACGTTTCAGCCATTGAAACTAAACTCCGCCTTTCACGCATATAAATGTCAAAGGGCTGATGTGACGTCAGGAATGTATTGCGGTTAATGAATGTCTGTAATCGTTGTCGATTCATGCGATAGCTGTCAGTGGGAACAGCTGTGTTGGATTTGGTCCACGACTTGGGAAGCGCGCTATCGCAGGATTTCTGTTTTTTGACCCCATTCCTTCCGCTGTCTTCTGAGAAATTCACTGCCGAGACAACCCCAAAAGGAAGCACTTGTGAAAAGAAAAACATCGGTGTTTCGATTTGAGGTCATCACAAAGTGACTGACTACGTGACTATTTTTCAGGAATGCAAAAGCAGCAAATACCATCCAGGACATTAAATTGAACAATTGTGACCAATGGTAGCTTGGAGAGTCACCAGGACTACCCCAATGAGAAGCACTTACTGCTTTCAGAACACAAGTTGAGTGCTTAGGTCGGAGTAATCTTGCTGACATATTAGCATGCTCAACTCGGTTGAGGGCAAGACATTAAATTGAACATTTGTGACCAATGGTAGAAGGAAGAACTACCCTAACGAGAAGCTTTCAGAGAACGGGTGAATGCTTAGGTTTGAGTAATCTTGCTGACAATTTAGCTTGGTTGGGGTCAAGACATTACATTGAACAATTTTACCCAATGGTAGATTGGAAAGTCACCAGGACTACCCCCAACGAGAAGCACTTACTGCTTTCAGAACACAAGTGAGTGCTTCGGTTTGAGTAATCTTGCTGACAACTTAGCATGCTCAACTGGGAATTTCTAAAACACAGTTGTTTCCCCTCATTCTATATGGTCCAGATCACATCCATATAGTGCCACAATGGACGCAAATCATGGCGATCATGTCTGTCTGTCTGACTGCCCCAACAAGTAGCACTTACTATTTTCAGATTCAAGCCAGTGTTCGAGTTGGGCCAATGCAACGGACTTGGAGAGCAGGAGCAATTCCCCGATGGACATACCTGCCACGTCAAACTTCCTCGCGCTTCCTTGGGTAGAGAAGTTGTGCAATCTTCTTAAAAACAAATTTCAGCCATTGAAACTAAACTCCGCCTTTTGTTTAGTTGTGCAATGGTAGATTGGGAAGTCACCAAGACTACCCCAACAAGAAGCACTTACTGCTTTCAGAGCACGGGTGAATGCTTAGGTTTGAGTAGTCTTGCTGACAGTTTAGCTTGCTTGGGGTCAAGACATTGCATTGAACGATTTTGACCGACGGTAGAAGGAAAAACCAACAGAACTACCCCAACGAGAAGCACTTACTGCTTTCAGAACACAGGTGAGTGCTTAGGTTTGAGTAGTTTTGCTGACAATTTAGCTTGGTTGGGGTCAAGACATTGCATTGAACAATTTTGACCAATGGTAGGTAGATTGGAACGTCACCAGGACTACCCCCAACGAGAAGCACTTACTGCTTTCAGAACACAAGTGAGTGCTTCGGTTTGAGTAATCTTGCTGACGTATTAGCATGCTCACCCGGAAATTTCTAAAGGCACATCCGTACAGTGCCACTATGGACACGAATCATGGCGATCATGTCTGTCTGACTGCCCCAACAAGCAGCACTTACTATTTCCAAATTCAAGCAAGTGTTCGAGTTGGGTCAATGCAACGGACTCGGCGTGCAGGTCTTCCTTCCTATGAGCATTGCCAGTTCCCTGATGGACCATACCTGCCACGTCAAACTTCTTCCTGCTTCCTTGGGTAGAGAAGTTGTGCAGTCTTCTTAAATACAATTTTCAGCCATTGAAACTGAACTCCGCCTTTCACGTATTTAAATGTCAAAGTGATGATGTGACGTCAGGAATGTATTGGGGTTAATGAATGGCTGTAATCGTTGTCAATTCATGCGATCGTTATCAGTGGGAACAGCTGTTTTCTGAGAAATTCACTGCCGCGACAACCCCAAAAGGAAGCACTTGTGAAAAGAAAAACATTGGTGTTTCAATTTGAGGTCATCACAAAGTGACTACGCGAGTATTTTTCAGTAATGCAAAAGCAGCAAAAATCATCCAGGAATTGAGTTCCCACCATGTCCCAAGGGCCGGGAACTTGATGTTTGTGCAGCAACAATACCCCAACAAAAGCACTTACTGCAGTAAAAATCCCAGTCAGTACAATTGCTTGGGGTGTGTTAATGACCAAGAACGTCATGCTATTGCAAATGAATGCTGAAACTCCCGACAATAGGTTGTGGGACAGGAAAATCGTCAAGGCCTCCGTTTGACGTGGTCATGATTTGATATCATCAACTTTTGAAAAGACAGTTTGGAAAGTTCAAAGAGAAGCACTTACTGCTTTCAGAACGCAAGCGAGTTTGAGTAATCTTGCTGACATATTAGCATGCTCAACTTGGTTGAGGTCAAGACATTAAATTAAACAATCGTGGTAGAAGGAAGAACCAACAGAACTACCCCAACGAGAAGCACTTACCGCTTTCAGAACACGGGTGAGTGCTTCGGTTCGAGTAATCTTGCTGACAATTTAGCTTGGTTGGGGTCAAGACATTGCATTGAACTTGAATTTGGACCAATGGTAGATTGGGAAGCCAGCAAGACTACCCCAACGAGAAGCACTTACAGCTTTCAGAAACCAGTTGAGTGCTTAGGTCTGAGTAATCTTGCTGACAATTTAGCTTGGTTGCGGTCAAGACATTGCATTGAACAATTTTACCCAATGGTAGATTGGAAAGTCACACAATGGACGCAAATCATGGCGATCCTGTCTGTCTGTCTGACTGCCCCAACAAGTAGCACTTACTATTTTCAAATTCAAGCCAGTGTTCGAGTTGGGCCAATGCAACGGACTTGGAGAGCAGGAGCAATTCCCTGATGGACATACCTGCCACGTCAAACTTCCTCGCGCTTCCTTGGGTAGAGAAGTTGTGCAATCTTCTTAAAAACAAATTTCAGCCATTGAAACTAAACTCCGCCTTTTGTTTAGTTGTGCAATGGTAGATTGGGAAGTCACCAAGACTACCCCAACAAGAAGCACTTACTGCTTTCAGAGCACAGGTGAATGCTTAGGTTTGAGTAGTCTTGCTGACAGTTTAGCTTGCTTGGGGTCAAGACATTACATTGAACAATTTTGACAAATGCTCGATTGGAAAGTCACCAGGACTACCCCAACGAGAAGCACTTACTGATTTCAGAACACAAGTAGTGAGTGCTTAGGTTTGAGTAATCTTGCTGACAATTTGGCTTGGTTGGGGTCAAGACATTGCATTGAACAATTTTGACCAATGGTAGGTAGATTGGAACGTCACCAGGACTACCCCCAACGAGAAGCACTTACTGCTTTCAGAACACAAGTGAGTGCTTCGGTTTGAGTAATCTTGCTGACGTATTAGCATGCTCACCCGGAAATTTCTAAAGGCACATCCGTACAGTGCCACTATGGACACGAATCATGGCGATCATGTCTGTCTGACTGCCCCAACAAGCAGCACTTACTATTTCCAAATTCAAGCAAGTGTTCGAGTTGGGTCAATGCAACGGACTCGGCGTGCAGGTCTTCCTTCTTATGAGCATTGCCAGTTCCCTGATGGACCATACCTGCCACGTCAAACTTCTTCCTGCTTCCTTGGGTAGAGAAGTTGTGCAGTCTTCTTAAATACAAATTTCAGCCATTGAAACTGAACTCCGCCTTTCACGTATTTAAATGTCAAAGGGATGATGTGACGTCAGGAATGTATTGGGGTTAATGAATGGCTATAATCGTTGTCAATTCATGCGATCGTTATCAGTGGGAACAGCTGTTTTCTGAGAAATTCACTGCCGCGACAACCCCAAAAAGAAGCACTTGTGAAAAGAAAAACATTGGTGTTTCAATTTGAGGTCATCACAAAGTGACTACGCGAGTATTTTTCAGTCATGCAAAAGCAGCAAAAATCATCCAGGAATTGAGTTCCCACCATGTCCCAAGGGCCGGGAACTTGATGTTTGTGCAGCAACAATACCCCAACAAAAGCACTTACTGCAGTAAAAATCCCAGTCAGTACAATTGCTTGGGGTGTGTTAATGACCAAGAACGTCATGCTATTGCAAATGAATGCTGAAACTCCCGACAATAGGTTGTGGGACAGGAAAATCGTCAAGGCCTCCGTTTGATGTGGTCATGATTTGATATCATCAACTTTTGAAAAGACAGTTTGGAAAGTTCAAAGAGAAGCACTTACTGCTTTCAGAACGCAAGCGAGTTTGAGTAATCTTGCTGACATATTAGCATGCTCAACTTGGTTGAGGTCAAGACATTAAATTAAACAATCGTGGTAGAAGGAAGAACCAACAGAACTACCCCAACGAGAAGCACTTACCGCTTTCAGAACACGGGTGAGTGCTTCGGTTCGAGTAATCTTGCTGACAATTTAGCTTGGTTGGGGTCAAGACATTGCATTGAACTTGAATTTGGACCAATGGTAGATTGGGAAGCCAGCAAGACTACCCCAACGAGAAGCACTTACAGCTTTCAGAAACCAGTTGAGTGCTTAGGTCTGAGTAATCTTGCTGACAATTTAGCTTGGTTGCGGTCAAGACATTGCATTGAACAATTTTACCCAATGGTAGATTGGAAAGTCACCAGGACTACCCCCAACGAGAAGCACTTACTGCTTTCAGAACACAAGTGAGTGCTTCGGTTTGAGTAATCTTGCTGACAACTTAGCATGCTCAACTGGGAATTTCTAAAATACAGTTGTTTCCCCTCATTCTATATGGTCCAGATCACATCCATATAGTGCCACAATGGACGCAAATCGTGGCGATCATGTCTGTCTGACTGCCCCAACAAGTAGCACTTACTATTTTCAAATTCAAGCCAGTGTTCGAGTTGGGTCAATGCAACAGACTTGGAGAGCAGGTCTTCCTTCCTATGAGCATTACCAGTTCCCTGATGGACATACCTGCCACGTCAAACTTCCTCGCGCTTTCTTGGGTAGAGAAGTTGTGCAATCTTCTTAAATACAAATTTCAGCCATTGAAACTAAACTCCGCCTTTTGTTTAGTTGTGCAATGGTAGATTGGGAAGTCACCAAGACTACCCCAACAAGAAGCACTTACTGCTTTCAGAGCACGGGTGAATGCTTAGGTTTGAGTAGTCTTGCTGACAGTTTAGCTTGCTTGGGGTCAAGACATTACATTGAACAATTTTGACAAATGGTAGATTGGGAAGTCACCAAGACTACTCCAACAAGAAGCACTTACTGCTTTCAGAGCACGGGTGAATGCTTAGGTTTGAGTAGTCTTGCTGACAGTTTAGCTTGCTTGGGGTCAAGACATTACATTGAACAATTTTGACAAATGCTCGATTGGAAAGTCACCAGGACTACCCCAACGAGAAGCACTTACTGATTTCAGAACACAAGTAGTGAGTGCTTAGGTTTGAGTAATCTTGCTGACAATTTGGCTTGGTTGGGGTCAAGACATTGCATTGAACGATTTTGACCGACGGTAGAAGGAAAAACCAACAGAACTACCCCAACGAGAAGCACTTACTGCTTTCAGAACACAGGTGAGTGCTTAGGTTTGAGTAGTTTTGCTGACAATTTAGCTTGGTTGGGGTCAAGACATTGCATTGAACAATTTTGACCAATGGTAGGTAGATTGGAACGTCACCAGGACTACCCCCAACGAGAAGCACTTACTGCTTTCAGAACACAAGTGAGTGCTTCGGTTTGAGTAATCTTGCTGACGTATTAGCATGCTCACCCGGAAATTTCTAAAGGCACATCCGTACAGTGCCACTATGGACACGAATCATGGCGATCATGTCTGTCTGACTGCCCCAACAAGCAGCACTTACTATTTCCAAATTCAAGCAAGTGTTCGAGTTGGGTCAATGCAACGGACTCGGCGTGCAGGTCTTCCTTCCTATGAGCATTGCCAGTTCCCTGATGGACCATACCTGCCACGTCAAACTTCTTCCTGCTTCCTTGGGTAGAGAAGTTGTGCAGTCTTCTTAAATACAAATTTCAGCCATTGAAACTGAACTCCGCCTTTCACGTATTTAAATGTCAAAGGGATGATGTGACGTCAGGAATGTATTGGGGTTAATGAATGGCTGTAATCGTTGTCAATTCATGCGATCGTTATCAGTGGGAACAGCTGTTTTCTGAGAAATTCACTGCCGCGACAACCCCAAAAGGAAGCACTTGTGAAAAGAAAAACATTGGTGTTTCAATTTGAGGTCATCACAAAGTGACTACGCGAGTATTTTTCAGTCATGCAAAAGCAGCCAAAATCATCCAGGAATTGAGTTCCCACCATGTCCCAAGGGCCGGGAACTTGATGTTTGTGCAGCAACAATACCCCAACAAAAGCACTTACTGCAGTAAAAATCCCAGTCAGTACAATTGCTTGGGGTGTGTTAATGACCAAGAACGTCATGCTATTGCAAATGAATGCTGAAACTCCCGACAATAGGTTGTGGGACAGGAAAATCGTCAAGGCCTCCGTTTGACGTGGTCATGATTTGATATCATCAACTTTTGAAAAGACAGTTTGGAAAGTTCAAAGAGAAGCACTTACTGCTTTCAGAACGCAAGCGAGTTTGAGTAATCTTGCTGACATATTAGCATGCTCAACTTGGTTGAGGTCAAGACATTAAATTAAACAATCGTGGTAGAAGGAAGAACCAACAGAACTACCCCAACGAGAAGCACTTACCGCTTTCAGAAACCAGTTGAGTGCTTAGGTCTGAGTAATCTTGCTGACAATTTAGCTTGGTTGCGGTCAAGACATTGCATTGAACAATTTTACCCAATGGTAGATTGGAAAGTCACACAATGGACGCAAATCATGGCGATCATGTCTGTCTGTCTGACTGCCCCAACAAGTAGCACTTACTATTTTCAAATTCAAGCCAGTGTTCGAGTTGGGCCAATGCAACGGACTTGGAGAGCAGGAGCAATTCCCTGATGGACATACCTGCCACGTCAAACTTCCTCGCGCTTCCTTGGGTAGAGAAGTTGTGCAATCTTCTTAAAAACAAATTTCAGCCATTGAAACTAAACTCCGCCTTTTGTTTAGTTGTGCAATGGTAGATTGGGAAGTCACCAAGACTACCCCAACAAGAAGCACTTACTGCTTTCAGAGCACAGGTGAATGCTTAGGTTTGAGTAGTCTTGCTGACAGTTTAGCTTGCTTGGGGTCAAGACATTACATTGAACAATTTTGACAAATGCTCGATTGGAAAGTCACCAGGACTACCCCAACGAGAAGCACTTACTGATTTCAGAACACAAGTAGTGAGTGCTTAGGTTTGAGTAATCTTGCTGACAATTTGGCTTGGTTGGGGTCAAGACATTGCATTGAACGATTTTGACCGACGGTAGAAGGAAAAACCAACAGAACTACCCCAACGAGAAGCACTTACTGCTTTCAGAACACAGGTGAGTGCTTAGGTTTGAGTAGTTTTGCTGACAATTTAGCTTGGTTGGGGTCAAGACATTGCATTGAACAATTTTGACCAATGGTAGGTAGATTGGAACGTCACCAGGACTACCCCCAACGAGAAGCACTTACTGCTTTCAGAACACAAGTGAGTGCTTCGGTTTGAGTAATCTTGCTGACGTATTAGCATGCTCACCCGGAAATTTCTAAAGGCACATCCGTACAGTGCCACTATGGACACGAATCATGGCGATCATGTCTGTCTGACTGCCCCAACAACCAGCACTTACTATTTCCAAATTCAAGCAAGTGTTCGAGTTGGGTCAATGCAACGGACTCGGCGTGCAGGTCTTCCTTCTTATGAGCATTGCCAGTTCCCTGATGGACCATACCTGCCACGTCAAACCTCTTCCTGCTTCCTTGGGTAGAGAAGTTGTGCAGTCTTCTTAAATACAAATTTCAGCCATTGAAACTGAACTCCGCCTTTCACGCATTTAAATGTCAAAGGGATGATGTGACGTCAGGAATGTATTGGGGTTAATGAATGGCTATAATCGTTGTCAATTCATGCGATCGTTATCAGTGGGAACAGCTGTTTTCTGAGAAATTCACTGCCGCGACAACCCCAAAAGGAAGCACTTGTGAAAAGAAAAACATTGGTGTTTCAATTTGAGGTCATCACAAAGTGACTACGCGAGTATTTTTCAGTAATGCAAAAGCAGCAAAAATCATCCAGGAATTGAGTTCCCACCATGTCCCAAGGGCCGGGAACTTGATGTTTGTGCAGCAACAATACCCCAACAAAAGCACTTACTGCAGTAAAAATCCCAGTCAGTACAATTGCTTGGGGTGTGTTAATGACCAAGAACGTCATGCTATTGCAAATGAATGCTGAAACTCCCGACAATAGGTTGTGGGACAGGAAAATCGTCAATGGTAGATTGGGAAGTCACCAAGACTACTCCAACAAGAAGCACTTACTGCTTTCAGAGCACGGGTGAATGCTTAGGTTTGAGTAGTCTTGCTGACAGTTTAGCTTGCTTGGGGTCAAGACATTACATTGAACAATTTTGACAAATGCTCGATTGGAAAGTCACCAGGACTACCCCAACGAGAAGCACTTACTGATTTCAGAACACAAGTAGTGAGTGCTTAGGTTTGAGTAATCTTGCTGACAATTTGGCTTGGTTGGGGTCAAGACATTGCATTGAACGATTTTGACCGACGGTAGAAGGAAAAACCAACAGAACTACCCCAACGAGAAGCACTTACTGCTTTCAGAACACAGGTGAGTGCTTAGGTTTGAGTAGTTTTGCTGACAATTTAGCTTGGTTGGGGTCAAGACATTGCATTGAACAATTTTGACCAATGGTAGGTAGATTGGAACGTCACCAGGACTACCCCCAACGAGAAGCACTTACTGCTTTCAGAACACAAGTGAGTGCTTCGGTTTGAGTAATCTTGCTGACGTATTAGCATGCTCACCCGGAAATTTCTAAAGGCACATCCGTACAGTGCCACTATGGACACGAATCATGGCGATCATGTCTGTCTGACTGCCCCAACAACCAGCACTTACTATTTCCAAATTCAAGCAAGTGTTCGAGTTGGGTCAATGCAACGGACTCGGCGTGCAGGTCTTCCTTCTTATGAGCATTGCCAGTTCCCTGATGGACCATACCTGCCACGTCAAACCTCTTCCTGCTTCCTTGGGTAGAGAAGTTGTGCAGTCTTCTTAAATACAAATTTCAGCCATTGAAACTGAACTCCGCCTTTCACGCATTTAAATGTCAAAGGGATGATGTGACGTCAGGAATGTATTGGGGTTAATGAATGGCTATAATCGTTGTCAATTCATGCGATCGTTATCAGTGGGAACAGCTGTTTTCTGAGAAATTCACTGCCGCGACAACCCCAAAAGGAAGCACTTGTGAAAAGAAAAACATTGGTGTTTCAATTTGAGGTCATCACAAAGTGACTACGCGAGTATTTTTCAGTCATGCAAAAGCAGCAAAAATCATCCAGGAATTGAGTTCCCACCATGTCCCAAGGGCCGGGAACTTGATGTTTGTGCAGCAACAATACCCCAACAAAAGCACTTACTGCAGTAAAAATCCCAGTCAGTACAATTGCTTGGGGTGTGTTAATGACCAAGAACGTCATGCTATTGCAAATGAATGCTGAAACTCCCGACAATAGGTTGTGGGACAGGAAAATCGTCAAGGCCTCCGTTTGACGTGGTCATGATTTGATATCATCAACTTTTGAAAAGACAGTTTGGAAAGTTCAAAGAGAAGCACTTACTGCTTTCAGAACGCAAGCGAGTTTGAGTAATCTTGCTGACATATTAGCATGCTCAACTTGGTTGACGTCAAGACATTAAATTGAACAATCGTGGTAGAAGGAAGAACCAACAGAACTACCCCAACGAGAAGCACTTACCGCTTTCAGAACACGGGTGAGTGCTTCGGTTCGAGTAATCTTGCTGACAATTTAGCTTGGTTGGGGTCAAGACATTGCATTGAACTTGAATTTGGACCAATGGTAGATTGGGAAGCCAGCAAGACTACCCCAACGAGAAGCATTTACAGCTTTCAGAAACCAGTTGAGTGCTTAGGTCTGAGTAATCTTGCTGACAATTTAGCTTGGTTGCGGTCAAGACATTGCATTGAACAATTTTGACCAATGGTAGGTGGATTGGAAAGTCACCAGGACTACCCCAACGAGAAGCACTTACTGCTTCGAGAACACAAGTGAGTGCTTAGGTTTGAGTAATCTTGCTGACATATCAGCATGCTCAACTTGGTTGAGGTCAAGACCTTAAAGTGACCAATTTTGACCAAGGGGAGAAGGAAAACCAACAGAACTACCCCAACGAGAAGCACTTACTGCTTTCAGAACACAGGCGAGTGCTTAGGTTTGAGTCATCTTGCTGACAATTCAGCTTGGTTGGGGTCAAGACATTGCATTGAACAATTTTGACCAATGGTAGATTGGAAAGTCACCAGGACCACCCCAACGAGAAGCACTTACTGCTTTGAGAACACAAGTGAGTGCTTAGGTTTGAGTAATCTTGCTGACATATTCGCCTGCTCACCTGGAAATGTCTAAAGGCACATCCATCCATATAGTGCCACTGTGGAGACAAATCATGGCGATCATGTCTGTCTGACTGCCCCAACAAGTAGCACTTTACTATTTTCAAATTCAAGCACGTGTTCGAGTTGGGTCAATGCAACGGACTTGGAGATGAGGTCTTGCCAGTTCCCTGATGGGACCATACCTGCCACGTCAAACCTCTTCCTGATTCGTTGGGTAGAGAAGTTGTGCAGTCTTCTTAAATACACGTTTCAGCCATTGAAACTAAACTCCGCCTTTCACGCATATAAATGTCAAAGGGCTGATGTGACGTCAGGAATGTATTGCGGTTAATGAATGGCTGTAATCGTTGTCGATTCATGCGATAGCTGTCAGTGGGAACAGCTGTGTTGGATTTGGTCCACGACTTGGGAAGCGCGCTTTCGCAGGATTTCTGTTTTTTGACCCCATTCCTTCCGCTGTCTTCTGAGAAATTCACTGCCGAGACAACCCCAAAAGGAAGCACTTGTGAAAAGAAAAACATCGGTGTTTCGATTTGAGGTCATCACAAAGTGACTGACTACGTGACTATTTTTCAGGAATGCAAAAGCAGCAAATACCATCCAGGACATTAAATTGAACAATTGTGACCAATGGTAGCTTGGAGAGTCACCAGGACTACCCCAACGAGAAGCACTTACTGCTTTCAGAACACAAGTTGAGTGCTTAGGTCGGAGTAATCTTGCTGACATATTAGCATGCTCAACTCGGTTGAGGGCAAGACATTAAATTGAACATTTGTGACCAATGGTAGAAGGAAGAACTACCCTAACGAGAAGCTTTCAGAGAACGGGTGAATGCTTAGGTTTGAGTAATCTTGCTGACAATTTAGCTTGGTTGGGGTCAAGACATTACATTGAACAATTTTACCCAATGGTAGATTGGAAAGTCACCAGGACTACCCCCAACGAGAAGCACTTACTGCTTTCAGAACACAAGTGAGTGCTTCGGTTTGAGTAATCTTGCTGACAACTTAGCATGCTCAACTGGGAATTTCTAAAACACAGTTGTTTCCCCTCATTCTATATGGTCCAGATCACATCCATATAGTGCCACAATGGACGCAAATCATGGCGATCATGTCTGTCTGTCTGACTGCCCCAACAAGTAGCACTTACTATTTTCAAATTCAAGCCAGTGTTCGAGTTGGGCCAATGCAACGGACTTGGAGAGCAGGAGCAATTCCCTGATGGACATACCTGCCACGTCAAACTTCCTCGCGCTTCCTTGGGTAGAGAAGTTGTGCAATCTTCTTAAAAACAAATTTCAGCCATTGAAACTAAACTCCGCCTTTTGTTTAGTTGTGCAATGGTAGATTGGGAAGTCACCAAGACTACCCCAACAAGAAGCACTTACTGCTTTCAGAGCACGGGTGAATGCTTAGGTTTGAGTAGTCTTGCTGACAGTTTAGCTTGCTTGGGGTCAAGACTTTACATTGAACAATTTTGACAAATGGTCGATTGGAAAGTCACCAGGACTACCCCAACGAGAAGCACTTACTGATTTCAGAACACAAGTAGTGAGTGCTTAGGTTTGAGTAATCTTGCTGACAATTTGGCTTGGTTGGGGTCAAGACATTGCATTGAAAGATTTTGACCGATGGTAGAAGGAAAAACCAACAGAACTACCCCAACGAGAAGCACTTACTGCTTTCAGAACACAGGCGAGTGCTAAGGTTTGAGTAGTTTTGCTGACAATTTAGCTCGGTTGGGGTCAAGACATTGCATTGAACAATTTTGACCAATGGTAGGTAGATTGGAACGTCACCAGGACTACCCCCAACGAGAAGCACTTACTGCTTTCAGAACACAAGTGAGTGCTTCGGTTTGAGTAATCTTGCTGACGTATTAGCATGCTCACCCGGAAATTTCTAAAGGCACATCCGTACAGTGCCACTATGGACACGAATTATGGCGATCATGTCTGTCTGACTGCCCCAACAACCAGCACTTACTATTTCCAAATTCAAGCAAGTGGCAGGCACTCGGCATCAACCACGAGATGGCCATGGACCGTTCCCGGTGGAAGAAGGCCATATCGAGAACCCAGTCCAACCCAGCGGCGCCTGGAAAGCGGACTTTAAACCGATGATGATGATGAAGTGTTCGAGTTGGGTCAATGGAACGGACTCGGCGTGCAGGTCTTCCTTCTTATGAGCATTGCCAGTTCCCTGATGGACCATACCTGCCACGTCAAACCTCTTCCTGCTTCCTTGGGTAGAGAAGTTGTGCAGTCTTCTTAAATACAAATTTCAGCCATTGAAACTGAACTCCGCCTTTCACGTATTTAAATGTCAAAGGGATGATGTGACGTCAGGAATGTATTGGGGTTAATGAATGGCTATAATCGTTGTCAATTCATGCAATCGTTATCAGTGGGAACAGCTGTTTTCTGAGAAATTCACTGCCGCGACAACCCCAAAAGGAAGCACTTGTGAAAAGAAAAACATTGGTGTTTCAATTTGAGGTCATCACAAAGTGACTACGCGAGTATTTTTCAGTAATGCAAAAGCAGCAAAAATCATCCAGGAATTGAGTTCCCACCATGTCCCAAGGGCCGGGAACTTGATGTTTGTGCAGCAACAATACCCCAACAAAAGCACTTACTGCAGTAAAAATCCCAGTCAGTACAATTGCTTGGGGTGTGTTAATGACCAAGAACGTCATGCTATTGCAAATGAATGCTGAAACTCCCGACAATAGGTTGTGGGACAGGAAAATCGTCAAGGCCTCCGTTTGACGTGGTCATGATTTGATATCATCAACTTTTGAAAAGACAGTTTGGAAAGTTCAAAGAGAAGCACTTACTGCTTTCAGAACGCAAGCGAGTTTGAGTAATCTTGCTGACATATTAGCATGCTCAACTTGGTTGAGGTCAAGACATTAAATTAAACAATCGTGGTAGAAGGAAGAACCAACAGAACTACCCCAACGAGAAGCACTTACCGCTTTCAGAACACGGGTGAGTGCTTCGGTTCGAGTAATCTTGCTGACAATTTAGCTTGGTTGGGGTCAAGACATTGCATTGAACTTGAATTTGGACCAATGGTAGATTGGGAAGCCAGCAAGACTACCCCAACGAGAAGCACTTACAGCTTTCAGAAACCAGTTGAGTGCTTAGGTCTGAGTAATCTTGCTGACAATTTAGCTTGGTTGCGGTCAAGACATTGCATTGAACAATTTTACCCAATGGTAGATTGGAAAGTCACCAGGACTACCCCCAACGAGAAGCACTTACTGCTTTCAGAACACAAGTGAGTGCTTCGGTTTGAGTAATCTTGCTGACAACTTAGCATGCTCAACTGGGAATTTCTAAAATACAGTTGTTTCCCCTCATTCTATATGGTCCAGATCACATCCATATAGTGCCACAATGGACGCAAATCGTGGCGATCATGTCTGTCTGTCTGACTGCCCCAACAAGTAGCACTTACTATTTTCAAATTCAAGCCAGTGTTCGAGTTGGGTCAATGCAACGGACTTGGAGAGCAGGTCTTCCTTCCTATGAGCATTACCAGTTCCCTGATGGACATACCTGCCACGTCAAACTTCCTCGCGCTTCCTTGGGTAGAGAAGTTGTGCAATCTTCTTAAATACAAATTTCAGCCATTGAAACTAAACTCCGCCTTTTGTTTAGTTGTGCAATGGTAGATTGGGAAGTCACCAAGACTACCCCAACAAGAAGCACTTACTGCTTTCAGAGCACGGGTGAATGCTTAGGTTTGAGTAGTCTTGCTGACAGTTTAGCTTGCTTGGGGTCAAGACATTACATTGAACAATTTTGACAAATGGTAGATTGGGAAGTCACCAAGACTACCCCAACAAGAAGCACTTACTGCTTTCAGAGCACGGGTGAATGCTTAGGTTTGAGTAGTCTTGCTGACAGTTTAGCTTGCTTGGGGTCAAGACATTACATTGAACAATTTTGACAAATGCTCGATTGGAAAGTCACCAGGACTACCCCAACGAGAAGCACTTACTGATTTCAGAACACAAGTAGTGAGTGCTTAGGTTTGAGTAATCTTGCTGACAATTTGGCTTGGTTGGGGTCAAGACATTGCATTGAACGATTTTGACCGACGGTAGAAGGAAAAACCAACAGAACTACCCCAACGAGAAGCACTTACTGCTTTCAGAACACAGGTGAGTGCTTAGGTTTGAGTAGTTTTGCTGACAATTTAGCTTGGTTGGGGTCAAGACATTGCATTGAACAATTTTGACCAATGGTAGGTAGATTGGAACGTCACCAGGACTACCCCCAACGAGAAGCACTTACTGCTTTCAGAACACAAGTGAGTGCTTCGGTTTGAGTAATCTTGCTGACGTATTAGCATGCTCACCCGGAAATTTCTAAAGGCACATCCGTACAGTGCCACTATGGACACGAATCATGGCGATCATGTCTGTCTGACTGCCCCAACAACCAGCACTTACTATTTCCAAATTCAAGCAAGTGTTCGAGTTGGGTCAATGCAACGGACTCGGCGTGCAGGTCTTCCTTCTTATGAGCATTGCCAGTTCCCTGATGGACCATACCTGCCACGTCAAACCTCTTCCTGCTTCCTTGGGTAGAGAAGTTGTGCAGTCTTCTTAAATACAAATTTCAGCCATTGAAACTGAACTCCGCCTTTCACGCATTTAAATGTCAAAGGGATGATGTGACGTCAGGAATGTATTGGGGTTAATGAATGGCTATAATCGTTGTCAATTCATGCGATCGTTATCAGTGGGAACAGCTGTTTTCTGAGAAATTCACTGCCGCGACAACCCCAAAAGGAAGCACTTGTGAAAAGAAAAACATTGGTGTTTCAATTTGAGGTCATCACAAAGTGACTACGCGAGTATTTTTCAGTAATGCAAAAGCAGCCAAAATCATCCAGGAATTGAGTTCCCACCATGTCCCAAGCCGGGAACTTGATGTTTGTGCAGCAACAATACCCCAACAAAAGCACTTACTGCAGTAAAAATCCCAGTCAGTACAATTGCTTGGGGTGTGTTAATGACCAAGAACGTCATGCTATTGCAAATGAATGCTGAAACTCCCGACAATAGGTTGTGGGACAGGAAAATCGTCAAGGCCTCCGTTTGACGTGGTCATGATTTGATATCATCAACTTTTGAAAAGACAGTTTGGAAAGTTCAAAGAGAAGCACTTACTGCTTTCAGAACGCAAGCGAGTTTGAGTAATCTTGCTGACATATTAGCATGCTCAACTTGGTTGACGTCAAGACATTAAATTGAACAATCGTGGTAGAAGGAAGAACCAACAGAACGACCCCAACGAGAAGCACTTACCGCTTTCAGAACACGGGTGAGTGCTTCGGTTCGAGTAATCTTGCTGACAATTTAGCTTGGTTGGGGTCAAAACATTGCATTGAACTTGAATTTGGACCAATGGTAGATTGGGAAGTCAGCAAGACTACCCCAAGGAGAAGCACTTACAGCTTTTAGAAACCAGTTGAGTGCTTAGGTCTGAGTAATCTTGCTGACAATTTAGCTGGTTGCGGTCAAGACATTGCATTGAACAATTTTGACCAATGGTAGGTAGATTGGAAAGTCACCAGGACTACCCCAATGAGAAGCACTTACTGCTTTGAGAGCACAAGTGAGTGCTTAGGTTTGAGTAATCTTGCTTACATATCAGCATGCTCACCTGGAAATTTCTAAAGGCACATCCATATAGTGCCACTATGGACACGAATTATGGCGATCATGTCTGTCTGACTGCCCCAACAAGCAGCACTTACTATTTTCAAATTTAAGCAAGTGTTTCTGTTGGGCAAATGCAACCGACTTCGAGTGCAGGTCTTCCTTCTTATGAGCATTGCCAGTTTTAGTTCGTCAAACTTCTTCCTGCTTCCTTGGGTATAGAAGTTGTGCAGTCTTCCTAAATACAATTTTCAGTCATTGAAACTAAACTCAGCCTTTCACTCATGTAAATGTGAAAGGGATGATGTGATGTCAGGAATGTATTGTTTTTAATGAATGGGCTATAATCGTTGTCAATTCATGCAATTGTTATCAGTGAGAACAGCTGTTTTCTGAAAAATTCACCGCCGCGACGACCCCAAAAGGAAGCACTTGTGAAAATAAAAACATTGGTGTTTCAATTTGAGGTCATCATAAAATGACTGTGAATATTTTGATGCATGGAAAAGCAGCAAATATCCAGGAATTGAGTTCCCGCCATTTCCCACAGGCCAAGAACTTCATGTTTGTGCAGCAACAATACCCCAACAAAAGCAATTACTGCAGATAAAATACCAGTCAGTACAATTGTTTGGGGTGTGTTAATGACCAAGAACGTAATGCTATTGCAAATGAATGCTGAAACTCCCGAGAATAGGTTTTGGAACAGGAGAATCGTCAAGGCCTCCAAGACTACCCCAATGAGAAGCACGTACTGCTTTCAGAACACAAATGAGTGCTTAGGTTTGAGTAATCTTTCTTACATCTTAACATGCTCAACTTGGTTGAGGTCCAAGACATTAAAGTGAACAATTTTGACCAATGGTAGAAGGAAAAACCAACAGAATTACCCCAACGAGAAGTATTTACTGCTTTGAAAACACAGGTGAGTGCTTAGGGCCTAGAGCAGGGGTGGGCAAACTACGGCCCGCGGGCCACATCCGGCCCACGGGACCGTTTAATCCGGCCCGCCAACCCTGAACAAATTGTATTATTAAACTTTTTTTTTTTGGTCATTTTGCCTGCAATGACTGCGTTTTCCCAGTAGATGGCGAAGCGCTCGCCTGCGCATTTACTACCGGAAGCCGTGTCAGAAAGCTCGGTGCACACTCACAAGTGCGTGTACGTACGTACTCAGTAGTACGGACTTGGCGCACTCTCGCTCTATTCGTATCAGTCCCGAATTTAGAGCGTGGGCTTTGACGACAGCATTCTTATAATTCGCGCGCTGAGCTTTCGGATGCAGTTTTGCGCTAAAGCCACCCACAAACCTTCCCCTGGAATCCTTCCATTAAAATGAGTGGCCCGAAAAAAAGAAGTGAGTGCCGAATGTTAAAAAAAGAGTGGCCAATTTGGCTCGACGTACGCGACGTGACGTTCAGCCACATCAACATCAACCCGTCACAGATCAAGGTAAACGGACCAACACCTCGGATCTCGCCTAAGAATTGCCACAACAAATTTTACTCCAGACTATGACGCACTAGCAAAAAAGGGAGACCAACAACACTGTTCCCACTGAAAATGAACGGGAGGCTCTCAAGTTTATTGTAAAAAAATGCATTTTGAATATGATTTGTACACATAGCAGGGATTGAAACTAGCGACCATTCTCATTTTCAAACAATGCAGGATGCTCAAGGACATTGATGCACCACTTATTTGCGACTAATCTTAACCTGTAAAGTTCTTAAGGCTTACTTTAAGGAGGTGTTTCCCGTTTCCTCACCTCTGTTACCAGGTGTTTGCGAGTTAAAACTCTGCTCTGATTTTCAGATACCCCTCACCGTGTTGCTGTTTTGATTACTTTATTTGGATGTATGCTTTCACCGATTCTTCAAGATGATATATTTGGTCAGAATGTTTGCCGTTTGATGTGATCTCATAAGATAAACCTCTTTCATTAATCTGACCTGCAGGCACTGAAGTGATGGCGATTGTTATTCATAATAACAGTGTCGTATTTTATGAGAATCACTGATAGCAGTTTTTTAGTGAATTATTATTTTTTTAATGCTGTTAATAAATGCATTTGTTTTCAAAAAAACTTGTTTGGAATATCCATGCTTTACTACCTACTAAAGGCCAAGATCTTTTATGCAATGACCTTTACAGGTCGCTTATATGACTTCACACAACGCCTACGTCCATCTGCTCCTGGTCCGGCCCTCCGGCCCAAATTTAGAACCCAGTTCGGCCCCCGAGTCAAAAAGTTTGCCCACCCCTGGCCTAGAGTAATCTGGTTGACAATTTGGCTTGGTTGGAGTCAAAACATTGCATTGAACAATTTTGATTAATGGTAGATTGGATAGTCACCAGGACTAACCCAACGAGAAGCACTTACTGCTTTCAGAACACACGTGAATGCTTAGGTTTGACTAATCTTTCGATATATTATCATGCTCACCTGGAAATTTATACAAAGATTTTTTTTTTCCTCATTTGATATGGTCTAGGACAGTGGTCACCAAACTACGGCCCGCGGGCCGGATACGGCCCACAGGACCGTTTAATCCGGCCCGCCAACCCTGAACAAATTGTATTATTAAACTTTTTTTTTTTTTTGGTCATTTTGCCTGCAATGACTGCGTTGTCCCAGTAGATGGGGAAGCGCTCGCCTGCGCATTTACTACCGGAAGCCGTGTCAGAAAGGTCGGTGCACACTCACAAGTGCGTGTACGTACTCAGTAGCTACGGACATGCCATGCACTCGCGCTTTATTTGTATCAGTCCCGAATTTAGAGCGTGGGCTGTGACGACAGCATTCTTGTAATTCGCGCGCTGAGCTTTCAGATGCAGTTTTGCGCTAAAGCCACCCACAAACCTTCCCCTGGAATCCTTCCATTAAAATTAGTCGTCCAAGGAAAAGCAAGGTGGACACGGTGCCGAGCGTTTAAAAGAGAGTGGCCAATTTGGCTCGACGTACGTGACGTGACGTTCAGCCACATGAACGTCAACATCAACCCGTCACAGATCGAGGTAAACGGACCAACACCTCGGATCTCGCCTAAGAATTGCCACAACAAATTTTACTCCAGACTATGACGCACTAGCAAACTTTAACAAAAAAGACAGCGGTGTCTACAAGCCTACTGGAACCTACAAAAGGATTATAAGGAAGGAACACAAGAACTTTAAGAGACTGCTCATATGTGTCAGAGAGATTCTGCTCTGACAACTGAGCTGGACTTTTATCTGTTAAGATTGTGCATGGCACAACAGAAAGTTAATGTTCCATGGCTTTTTTTTCTATGAAGAACCCAGAGAGAGTTATTTAGTTATTATTTATTTCCTGTTTTTTCTGTGAAGAACTCAGAGAGGGTTATTTAGTTATTATTTATTTCATTAACAGTGTTATTATTTGTTTCCTGACTTTTTTTCTGTAAAGAACCTGGGACTTTTTTTCTGTAAAGAACCTGGAAAGGGTTATTAAATAACCGTTATTTGGTTATGTGTGGCTTTCTGGAAAACAATAAAAAATGTAAGCTCCCCTACGATCGTCACACTTTTTCTGTTACAAACTGACACCGGCCCCCCATCAGAGAAGGGAAAAGTTATGTGGCCCTCACAGGAAAAAGTTTGGGGACCCCTGAGGTAAACGGACCAACACCTCGGATCTCGCCTAAGAATTGCCACAACTAATTTTACTCCAGACTATGACGCACTAGCAAACTTTAACAAAAAAGACAGCGGTGTCTACAAGCCTACTGGAACTTACAAAAGGATTATAAGGAAGGAACACAAGAACTTTAAGAGACTGCTCGTATATGTCAGAGAGATTCTGCTCTGACAACTGAGCTGAACTTTTATCTGTTAAGATTGTGCATGGCACAACAGAAAGTTAATGTTCCATGGTTTTTTTTCTATGAAGAACCCAGAGAGAGTTATTTAGTTATTATTTATTTCCTGTTTTTTCTGTGAAGAACTCAGAGAGGGTTATTTAGTTATTATTTATTTCATTAATAGTGTTATTATTTGTTTCCTGACTTTTTTTCTGTAAAGAACCTGGAAAGGGTTATTAAATAACCGTTATTTGGTTATGTGTGGCTTTCTGGAAAACAATAAAAAATGTAAGCTCCCCTAGGATCGTCACACTTTTTCTGTTACAAACTGACACCGGCCCCCCATCAGAAAAGGGAAAAGTTATGTGGCCCTCACAGGAAAAGGTTTGGGGACCCCTGAGGTAAACGGACCAACACCTCGGATCTCGCCTAAGAATTGCCACAACTAATTTTACTCCAGACTATGACGCACTAGCAAACTTTAACAAAAAAGACAGCGGTGTCTACAAGCCTACTGGAACTTACAAAAGGATTATAAGGAAGGAACACAAGAACTTTAAGAGACTGCTCATATATGTCAGAGAGATTCTGCTCTGACAACTGAGCTGAACTTTTATCTGTTAAGATTGTGCATGGCACAACAGAAAGTTAATGTTCCATGTTTTTTTTTCTATGAAGAACCCAGAGAGAGTTATTTAGTTATTATTTATTTCCTGTTTTTTCTGTGAAGAACTCAGAGAGGGTTATTTAGTTATTATTTATTTCATTAATAGTGTTATTATTTGTTTCCTGTCTTTTTTTCTGTAAAGAACCTGGAAAGGGTTATTAAATAACCGTTATTTGGTTATGTGTGGCTTTCTGGAAAACAATAAATTTTTTAAGCTTTTAAAAAATGTAAGCTCCCCTACGATCGTCACACTTTTTCTGTTACAAACTGACACCGGCCCCCCATCAGAGAAGGGAAAGGTTATGTGGCCCTCGCAGGAAAAAGTTTGGGGACCCCTGGTCTAGGACCTAGACTCTAGGTCACATCCAGTGTCGCTCAAGTCAGGCTCAATGACCTCGATGACCGTTGTGTTAACTTGTCGTGACGGGAGTTCAACTGACTGGCGTTTGTATATCACTTTTTTTTGTGTGTGTCTTTCTTAGCCTGAAAAAAAAAGAAAATACAAATAAACGTATTATTATTAAATATGATTAACCTAAAATCCAGTTTTCTTCAATGTTTCAAACCTGAAACTCTTGTGTATTTTCAAATTTCAGATGGCTGGATGTGAGTGTAGCCAATCTGACATGTACCAGATATTGGGTCCATTACCTTCAGGTCATCCAGGAGTCTGTATGGCCAGGAGGAGTTTTGCCTACCTCACCTCAAATAGAACGAAGTCAGCAGCAGAAGGACAACACCAAGAATCAAGCCTTGTATTGTCTTATGAATCTTCTGCCAGGTACACAATTTGAGTTTCACTATAGTGGAAGCGCTAAGGTTGAATGAAATCAATCCAAATACTACAAGATAACTGTTGCAACACTGTCTCTTGCATGTTTTCACGGCAATGATGTGTGGATGAGGCTTTTTTGCTTGGCTATGATTTTTATGATTTCATTTCAAGTTGTTTTGTTTACGTATAAACTGATTATTAGATGTGATATTTGGCATTTTGGCACATACCGTATTGGCCCGAATATATGACGGTGTTTTTTTTCATTGAAATGAGACTAAAAAGTGGGGGTCGTCTTACATTCGGGGTCTAGACGTTATACCCATTCACAATGCTAGATGGCGGCAAATATCTTTAAAGCGAATGCTGAACTTAATTCCCCAGGCCAAAGCGAACCCCTGTCATGAAAAATAAAAATAGCGGTAGCACGAAGAAGAAAAATACAAAATAGCGGTAAGCAGTTTTCCCTCTAATTTTTCAAGTGTCTGTGCAAACACACAAGGTCCCTGTGCACACTGTGGACCACTCTATACATCACCAGATTAAATAATAAATAAATACATAAATAAATACCTACCTGCATACATACACACATAAATAAATAAAATATTGTCAATGTTCAATGTTTAACTTGCTCGGGGGTCGGATTTTGTTTTGTGTGACAGCTCATTCCTTTTCTGTCGGTCTTTTGCGCTCTCTTCCAGTAATGTACCGATCCCCTGTCCCATCTTGAGTCTTTGTACAATTCCAACAGCTTTCAAATGACATTTCTCCTGAATGTGACGCTTGAGAATAGAATAGAATAGAATAGAATAGAATAGAATAGAATAGAATAGAATAGAATAGAATAGAATAGAATAGAATAGAATAGAATAGAATAGAATAGAATAGAATAGAATTCAATAGATCTTTATTGTCATTGTCACACATGTACAACGAAATTTTAAAAGTGCCAACCGATCAGTGCATGAAAAAAAAAAGAATAAATAGAATAAAAAGATAAAAAAAATACAAGCTAAAAACCCACAGAAGAACATACACAGACATAATCATTTTCTTTTAGCGGCATTCAATGTGACTATCGCTGTAGGGTAAAAACTGTTGGCGAATCTGCTAGTCCTTGACCTAATTGATCTATAGCGTCTGCCTGATGGCAACAGTTCAAAAAGGGAGTGGCCAGGGTGGGAATTGTCCTTGAGAATTGAATGTTCTGTGTTTTTTTGAGACAGCGGGTTCTGTGTAGGTCTTCCACTGTGGGGAGAGGGCAGCCAATGATCTTCTGTGCTGTGTTGATGACCCCTTGGAGCTTTTTCCTCTGAGCAGCAGTGCAGCTAGAGTACCAAACACATATACAGTATGTTAAAGTGCTCTCTATGGAGCAGCGATAGAAGGACACCAGCAGTCTTTGTGTAATGCTGTGCCTCCTCAGCACCCTTACGAAGTAGAGTCTCTGCTGGGCCTTTTTTTAGCAGCTCAGAGGTGTTCACGCTCCAGGTGAAGTCCTCCTCGATGTGGACTCCCAGGTAGCGGAAGGAGGACACCCTCTACACACAGACCCCGTTGGTAATAACTAGTAGAATGTCCGTTTTATTTTTCCTCCTAAAATCAATGACCAGTTCTTGGGTTTTAGCCGCGTTTAGGAGCAGATTGTTCTCTCCGCACCACTCCGATAGGTAGTCCAATTTCCATTCCTTCCATATTTTTCCCTCCGTAAACTCGCCCGCCACTTTGACTTCACTTTTGCAGAGGAGACCTTTCTCATTCGAAAAAATCTCACCCAGTTTCACCGTTTTCTCTTGTACTTGCACACACTCTATACACACACTATAAGTCGCTCCGGAGTACAAGTCGTACCAGCCATAAAATGCCCAAAAATGTGAAAAAAATATATATATAAGTCGCTCCGGAGTATAAGTCGCATTTTGGGGGGCAATTTATTCGACAAAATCCAACACCAAGAAAAGACATGAACGAGCAACAACAGGCTAAACGATACGGTATGCTAACGTGACAAATACAAACGAGGAGCTGAGAACGGGCCTGACGTAACATTCAGTTATTTAAAAAAAAAAACTATTACATAAATAACACGTTTATAAAACCATCTGTGTCACTCCAATTCATTAAATCCATTGATCGTCCTTTGTCAACAATGCCGTGTGCCGCGCCGCAGTTCAAATTATTCCACAGGCCCATACAACGATATATAAACTATATTTTAAATAACTACCACATAAACAACAATATTATCAAACCATTTGTGTCACTCCAAATCATTAAATCCATCGATCAAATTTCTCGTCTTTTATCGATCGTCCTTTGTCAACGATGCTATGTGCCGCGCCGCAGTTCAAATTATTCCACAGGTCCATACAACGATATATAAACTATATTTTAAATAACTATCACATAAGCAACAATATTATCAAACCATTTGTGTCACTCCAAATCATTAAATCTAGGGGTGTAAATCGCGGGTTTTGTCACGATACGATATCATATCGATACAAAGAACTACGATACGATATTTGCCGATATCTTAAAGCCTGCTGCAATTCATTCACGATATATCGCGATATAGTGCTCTACGATCGATTTTTTTTTTTTTAATAAAAAATATAGAACAATATCCTGATTTATTTTGCGTGAACTCATACGCAAAATCAAAAAGGTACTGCAAACTCTTTATTTAGGAAATTACAAGAGTATTGTAGTATAAAAAGTGCTTATTTTAACACTGAACTTTGATGTCGTGTTTTTTCTTTAAATGTGCGGCGAGATTTGTGCTCCTTGAATATTTCATCACCGCATGGCAGAATTTACAGACTGCACGTGTCTTGTCCGTTGAGCCATCTTTTCTTTGGAATCCAAAGTGCTTCCAAATGAATGACTTGAAGCCTAAAGGGGAGCAAATTTCCTCGTCTTTTTGGACACTAGCCATAGCACCAGCCCAGGAGCCGCGTACTAGTTGTCGACTCCCCTTTCACGTGCCTGCTCTGCTCACAACACAACAACGCCGCGCGCACTGTTCCCGGAAAGAGGAAGCAAGCAACAATGAACTGGATTTCAAAATAAAGTCGCGTCTAATGTCCGAGGTCAAACACGGCGATATAAATCGATGTTTACGTTTAGCATCGCTGCCAATAAATCGTAGAGCATTATATCGATTAATCGATGTGTATCGATGAATCGTTACACCCCTAATTAAATCCATCGATCAAATTTCTCGTCCTTTATGTCATCCTGGTGACAGAGGACATGTCCAGAGGATATGGCGCTTTAAAGTGTTAATTACTTTATTTGATTTTTGTCTCTATTTTTCATGTTTTGAATATGTTCAAGGTAAAGATATCAAAGCATGTGAAATGGTCAACTATACTTGTAAGTAAGTGATGTGTTAATGATCAAGTAAAAATTTGTGAAAAAAAAACATATATATGTCACTCCTAAGTATAAATCGCCCCCCCACCCAAACTATTAAATAAAACGCGACTTATAGTCCGAAAATTACGGTAAATCGCTCCGGAGTATAAATCCCATTTTGGGGGAAATTTATTCGACAAAATCCAACACCAATAACAGACATGAACGAGCAACAACAGGCTAAACGATAGGTATGCTAACGTGACATAAACACAAACGAATAGCTTATTGATTACATGGTCGCCAATAATCGATATGACTCTTTTCAGTCTGGTTTTAGAGCTAATCATTCCACTGAGACAGCACTTGCTAAAGTGACTAACGATCTCCTCATAGCTATGGATTCAAACGCTTCATCTGTATTGTTACTACTCGATCTTAGTGCTGCCTTCGACACTGTAGACTATTTTATTAGGGCGTCTTAAAAGTTGTGTTGGTATTTTAGGGTCAACACTAGGCTGGGTCCATTCCTATCTATCAGACAGGACGCACCGAGTGGTCCATGGCAATACGTCCTCTGAGCTTTATAATGTTACGTGTGGTGTCCCACAACAGACGCAACGTTACTTGAAATTCAAATTACAATAATCCCTTGCTACATCGCGGTTCGTTTATCGCGGTCTCTCTTTTTTCTTTTTTGTTTTTTTGTAATTTTGAAAATTTGTGAAAAAATTCACATATAAATCGCTCCCCAGAATAAGTCGCCCCCCCACCCAAACTATGAAAAAAACGCGATTTATAGTCCAAAAAATACGGTAGTTAAAAATAACTGTTGCTATGGAGACAGAACAATCGGATTTTATAAATATAATCTAAATAAATAAATATAAATATATATTTTTTAAATCAAGTAAATTTATAACTATTTCATTAAGTGCAACTGTTTGAAATATTAGAGATGAACTTTTAAAAAACAAAGATAAGTGAAATATCAACATCTGTTATTCTGAAAATTGCAAAACTTTATTTAATGTAAAAAGTGTTAGGGAGCTAATCATTTTATTAAAATTTTGACCTTCTGACCAAGAGGATACCATTTAACACTCGTGTCCAAAAAAGTGTCAAAGGGAGCATTTTCTCACTTGCGGAATTCAAACTTTCTTGCAATTCACTAATGCTGAAAAACTAATACACTGGTTCATGACCACTAGGCTTACTTTCGTGCTCTCTTAGTAGGCTGCTCCAATATGTCTTTAGAAAAGATTCTTCATCTGGCATGGCAGACATTGTTAAACGTGGTAAAAAGTTCATACGCAGTAATACACAAGTGAAGGAAATAAACAAGTCATTTAAAACAGCACACTTCCCCACCTTGTAAATCGATTGTTTTTTTTTATAACTTTGTGATCAGTGATAGACCACATAAATCCTGAATGTGTCAAATCTGTTTTAGTCAACACTGCTGTTTTCTTCATAGGCAAACCCAAATGTACACAAGGAACAGATGCTTCCCATACTTTGATATGAAAATAATTTAGGCAGTAATTTTATTTCCTTTCCTCGCCTTTGTGTTCACAGACATAGTCATAGATTTGCTCAACTCCACGAAGTACAAACTCAGTTGGGAGTCTGTCTTTGATTCCTTCCAAAACCCCTACATTAACAGGTAAGTGTAGACCCGATGAACGCAACATGTTAAATAAAGTTTATGATCTGATTCTAGTGATTCAGTAGTCAATTGCTGTTCCCATTACTAATTAAACTCCTGTGTTCTGTTTTGTTAGACATCTGGTTTACAGCATCTGTGACCTTTTAGTGGAATTCCTGGTTCCTGAATTACCAGAGCAAAGCTTTCAAAGTAGTTTGCTGCAGAGCCTTTCCAAAAACCCGGAAAAACTCGTGGCATGAGAAGACAACCCAAATGGGCTGTTACACATCTTGCCCCCACTCATGGTTCCCCAAACCTTTCCAGTTCAAGATGCACACTAGAAATTCAATTCCTGCTCAGAACCCGAACCCACTCAAATATAACCATGTGCTGCCGTAACGTCAACATATTGTTCTTAAACCGATAATAAATGATTCAGCGAGCTTGAGCTATATTATAAGCATTTTGCCAAATCTGTGTGTGTTTACTTGACAATCAACGATGTAGTTTACACTATTTCACACTGACAGTTGCTCAGTAATAATAATAATAAATAACATCATAACCGAATCCAGTTTGTTGGGTTCCTGCTCCATAGGTTTGGTAAATCATACCCTCATACAAAGTCAGTGTTACACAAAAATAGCAACAATGTTCTTCCTAGAGAACAATAAAAAATTCTTTCTTTTCTTTTCCTTTTTTTGCCTTATAACTGCTGCGCAGAATCCTGATTTAAGTGAATCAAAGTGCCCATACCCAGCTAGTGACTACTGATCCCGTGTTTGATTATAATAATGTTATATGGTGTCACTTTACATATTATTATTACTACATTATTTACATATTAACATAAAGAAAAACTGCAATTTATGACCAATGTTTCTAATTTCATCTAATCTCGCAGGAAGTAAGAACATGGAATACCCTGATTATAATAGCACTGCGAGTGATCATGTCGTTAAAGAATCAACTGAAGAGTTGAATGTTTATGTACATGTGCAGGTGTGCACAACACTTTTGTCATAGCTTTGCTGCAGGTGATGCGATGTTTTGAATGCCGAAATGCACGCTTTTGTGTGCCATAGTATATCCACTTTAATGTATTCATTCCACTTTGTCATGATCATAGTGCAACATTAAATGGAATGTCACAGCTGTGTTTCATGATTTAATTGTCAAACTGAACATTCACACATATGGGCAATTTAGAGCCTAAAGTTAACCTAACGTGCATATGGGTGCCATTCCAACCGTTGTTTGCCAGATTTTATCCCCAAATTACCACCATTGCCCACTGCTGTTGTCCAAATTAAGATCCTCATCACATAGTCCCTTGGCCCTCAAAAGCCACAAGATGTGGCAAAACAATTTATTATGTTAGCTAACAACTAAAACGCTGAGATAAATTTTTCAGTAAACAAAAAAAATCTGCAAACCTAAATTAGCACAACAATGGGATCAATGAAGATCTTCATCCATTTGTTTTCTTTGATTAACCAACCCAAACAGAACTAACAGCAGGCCACTAAATATGGGTGTGTCTAATTTGACAACAATTCCAGAAAATGTTATTTGTTGCATCATAATACTGTTTGATGTCAAATTGACAAGGGCTTTAAAATTAGTTATAAGGTCAAGGTGTGTTTACCCACTTTGCCTAAAAGTCAGGGTCAGGTCTATCACCACAAAAATTATTCTGGGTTAAGTACTCTCAATGAGTACAAACTCCAATTTATGACCCTTCGGAGTGAATAAAGCAGTAATGCCAATTTTTGTGTTTTGATCTGATGTGTGAACATAAAAAGAAATTTCAAAACAATCAAACACATATCGAACCCTGCACTTTGGACAAGGTCACCTTTGCAGAAGAGGTTTAGTTTGGCAGGCATACTGATTTGATTTGCTTCATCTGCTTTCATAATTATACATTAGCAAATGTTGCAAGTGGTCCTAATATGGACAAGAGAGAGCTGAAAAGAACAACCATACCAGTAAAAGTCTCTCGGTGTGCACGTCATAAGCTCCGATTCCAGGAAGACTATTCATGGAGATGTGTCTGACAGGTCAGGAGGTCTGTCGCTGTGCTGTGATCCCATTGGGAATTGCTGTTTTCTCTCAGGGCTGCTGGAACTTAGGGCCTGTCTGATGTTACTTACGGTATATTCATTAATAACCTACGCTGTCTGGCATGCTTGGACAGAGATGTTATTTTAATATTCATTCCTGTGTTACACTTGTCTGTCCGCATCATCTATTGTACCTTTATGCAATCTTATCTGTGCAGTCAGTAAAAAATAGTGGCAAAGAACAAAAGAGAAAGACAGAGTTTATTTGACCTAATAAGTACAGTCATTGCGAGTATTGCGTCATGCTGTTGAGCTGTCAAACATTATTTACATTTTAACACTTTGGCTACATGTTTTGAATTGGTAAAGTCATGCTTGCAAAGATTATGAAATGTAAAGTAAAAAGCACTGGATGTTCATAACCTCTGTAGAATGTACAGGTGATACAATATGATAGGACCACAGACTACTTATTAAATGGAGCTGAGGTTTTGCCCAAATAAGATGAGTGATTACTTTCAAATAAACTATTCTTCTCATCAGTGTCATTACATCATTATTAGCACGGTGTGTAGTAAAACCTTTGAGAATCTTGTTTTTATAAAAGCTTCAGCCTGCACAGGGTGACTGATTTATATGGAAACCACATGTTCTTTATCCTCAACGGGTTATGCAATCCCCTCACGTCGTGTCCTCCCCTCTACACACACGCACACACACACGCAAACTGTCTGACATGCCTTGCTGTCTGGTTGTTTTCTGAAGAGCCACATCACTTTCATTCTGTTTTCCTGGCCTGAAGCTCAGACGACGTGCGTGTTTGTGCAAACTGCCCTTTGAGGACAACACTTTAGCCACAAAGCCTTCAAAAAGTGTTTCCTGATGTCTGCAAGATGCAGAAATTAGAGAAATGCATCTGTGCAAATGCAAAAAGCAAGGCGCCATGTCAATGATTACCAGGCTCAACATAAGCATCCCAAAGGTTTTTTCTGCTTTTCAAACTTTCTGCATTCCAGGCCTTGGAAAATAATCTGCAAATTCTTCAAAATATCTGTTTACAATGCAATAGAAATTTAAATAAATCAACCATGATATGAGCAAAAGGTGTGTTGAGATGATGTTCTCAAGTTCAGTGAGCTCTACATAGGTAATAATTTGAATACGCAATGCACTCAATACGGTATATACATACATTGACTTAATAATAAACCGTCCGTGTATTAAAGCGATTCGGGCATGTTTTGCACCACAGGGCCCTCTTGTGGTTACAATGAGAATGTGATTTAACTGAACGACCTAGTGGAAAAATCAATCCGCATTATTATTTATAATTAGACACTTTAAATACGCACTGCTCTCCAAACTCGTCTTGTATTTGTGGTTATTGTAATTTGCAATGCAGTAGAGCGGTATCATATTACAACAGCTCTTAATACAATAAATTCAACATACACTGAGTTCGACACTGTTGCAAATTCTTCAAACATAAATATGCGATTATGATTCAAGATCATAATTGAGCCATATTGTGTTCGTAAGGCAGCATTTTTATTTTATTTTATACAGAGTTCTACACTTGCAAATTCTTCAAACATAAATATGAGCGATTATGTTAAATACTCAAAGATCTTAATTGAGCGTTATTGTTTTTGTAAGGCATCATTCTTTTTGTACAGTAACATGCTTATAGCTCATCCAGTACATCTATTGAACTTGGATTTGGTTCACAGCGCAAACACTTGAATACCTTATTAATTGCAAAAAAGAAAACCCGGACACAGCATTAGTACACTAAGTACAGTAATGTGGAGCGGTGCAGTTTTTGGGGTTCCACAGTTCTACCACCAGGTAGCAATAACACCCAAGTACTGATTCTGGGATTTTCCTCTCACTCGCCACGTGGAGGCGTTGACAATAAATAAACAGAGCGGAGTAAGGACATAATGCAGTGCAGTCCCATTCAATATCATTAACAGCACTACATACACAGTTGCATGTATCAGTCACAGTGGGAGTGAACATTGCACTCTGCCCTGGCTGAGTGATTTGGACCACTTTATTTTAGGGGAGACCGGAGACATTTAACATTTGCGTCTAACTTTTTTGTCCTTAGTTGTTTAAACTGCAATGCAAATTTGTTTCAAGTGTCTCCTAATAAATGGCATGAAAAATTACCTCACCTCAAATGCAATTCGGGAAATGTCAGATTTTACCCCCATGGTCCCTGGGTCAGCTGAATTTCTGTAGTTCTCTGTCAGAAATGACAATTCTGTTTGTTTGGTGTTTCAGAACAAAACACTAATTGCTGATATTTTGACAGTATCTACACAACAAACCCATAACTGAAACAATTTACATTTCTGCATCTTCGGGATTGCTCTATCTACACAAGGGTTGTGGGCGTGCAGTTTTTGAATAAAGGAATGTAAATTCAAACCTGTGTTTTTTAAATCCAATTCATCAATTACCCAACAAATCAATCAACAGATTACTCAGCTATTAAAACAATCATTAAATGCAACCCTACAAGTGTTACAATTTTCCCGGTCTCCCAGGCTGATACAGTAGGATAATGTGATTGGAGCTCTGCTCCTCAAATCTGAACATGTTGTATGAATGATGTCTGTAGAGAATTCAGTGAGTGGAGAAACCATAGCGAGTGGAAAGCATTCCCCACTGCAGCTATTCAACTAAACATTAAACAAATGTGCACAGCTGTTTTCAGAACCACAACCTGCCTTTTTCATTTGCACGTTATAATTGACTTCTGCTGTATTTATTCTATTCATCTTCCTGAGAAATCTGTCTTCATTTGTCAAACAGCTCTAAAAATTGTGACTTTAATAGGACTGCTCTTGTTGGAATGATGGTGTCGAGACTTTGATGCAGACAAGAATAAAACAGCATTAATCAAGCAGAGCAACAAATTAACACAAATGCTTACACATGCAGGCTACAATCTAGCTCTCAAAGTCTATGTTTATTTAAAGAGTGTTTGAGGATTGCACACAGACTTTACTGCTATTACAAGCATGCCTGCATTTGGGCTGGGACTGATAGTTCACCTCCCTTATACATACTTGAGTAATTTTAAAGTCTCTAATTGTTGATAATTTAGTAAATTATGGTAAAATTAATGTGTATAAATGATTATTAGATAACTATCATTATTAATCTGACAGAGCTGCTTTGTAGTACAGAAGAACCTAAAAATGCCTTGAAGGTAAAAAAAAAAAAAAAAAAAAAGGTCCAATAATTGGAAACGGGCCATCATTTCTCACATGAAAAGAAGAATAGCTTTCATTGTTTTTCATCTTTAAATGAGTCAAAAAGATAATCAAATATTCTAACCTGGGCACCACAAAACCACTAAAAATAAGAATAAACAATTAAATAAATTAAATAAATTAAATAAATTAAATAAATAAATAAATAAATAAATGAATGAATGAATGAATGAATGAATGAATAAATAAATAAATAAATAAATAAATAAATAAATAAATAAATAAATAAATAAATAAATAAATAAATAAATAAATAAATAAATAAATAAATGGATGGATGGATGGATGGATGGATGGATGGATGGATGGATGGATGGATGGATGGATGGATGGATGGATGGATGGATGGATGGATGGATGGATGGATGGATGGATGGATGGATGGATGAATGAATGAATGAATGGATGGATGGATGGATGGATGGATGGATGGATGGATGGATGGATGGATGGATGGATGGATGGATGGATGGATGGATGAATGGATGGATGGATGGATGAATGAATGAATGAATGAATGAATGAATGAATGAATGAATGAATGAATGAATGAATGAATGAATGAATGAATGAATGAATGAATGAATGAATGAATGAATGAATGAGGCGGCACTGGCTAGGGTGCAGGTTTGATTCCACCTCTGGCCCTCCCTGTGCGAAGTTTGCATGTTCTCGAGGTGCCTGCGTGGGTTTTCTCCAGGTACTCTGGTTTCCTTCCACATCCCGAAAACATCCATGATAGGCTGATTGAGCACTCCAAATTGCTCGGAGGTATGAGTGCAAGTGCGGATGGTTGTTGGTCTCTGTGTGCCCTGCAATTGGCTGGCAACCGGTTCAGGGTGTCCCCTGGCCAATGACTGCTGGGATTGGCTCCAACACGCCCGCGACCCCCGTGGGGCAAGCGGTACAGAAAATGGACGGATGGACAAATAAATGCTTGAAGGAATAAATAAACAAATTTGTTAGACAATGAACGAATGAATAAAGGTACACAGGTAAATTGGGTGAAGAGAAAGAAAGAAAGAAAGAAAGAAAGAAAGAAAGAAAGAGAGAGAGAAAGAAAGAAAGAAAGAAAGAAAGAAAGAAAGAAAGAAAGAAAGAAAGAAAGAAAGAAAGAAAGAAAGAAAGAAAGAAAGAAAGAAAGAAAGAAAGAAAGAAAGAAAGAAAGAAAGAAAGAAAGAAAGAAAGAAAGAAAGAAAGAAAGAAAGAAAGAAAGAAAGAAAGAAAGAAAGAAAGAAAGAAAGAAAGAAAGAAAGAAAGAAAGAAAGAAAGAAAGAAAAAGCATTAGGCTTTGTTTCTCCAGGCTTTCTTTTAAGGACTCATTAAACCATCAGAGGTAATTGCAAGGGAAGGTTCACGGAGAAGGTGAATTTGGGGTTAACTGACATTTGGGCTCAAGGCCATGAAGTGTTCTCACCTGAGGAGGTCAGCTGCAATTCCCTCCACTGAACCAGATGAAAACAACACGAGTATTCATTTTAAGAAATTGTGTTTGTTTTTCAGAATGATGACTTTCACTCCCATAGCCCATATATCATGGATATGTAGGCACTCAGCATCAATCACGAGATGGCCATGGACCGTCCCCGGTGGAAGAAAGCCATATCGAGAACCCAGTCCAACCCAGCGGCGCCTGGAAAGCGGACTTTAAACCGATGCTGATGATGATGTAACCTGTTATTGAGATACTGTAATTTTTGCCGTCTTTATTCGATTATTTTGAAATACCATGTTTTTTTGTTGTTATTTATAATCTTAAATCTGAAGTTGTGTCACAGATTTGTGTGTTGGATTCACTGAAGACAATTTCACTGGTTTCCGGGATTTATGTATTTGCTGAAAAATACAATACAGGATACACTTTGTCTTCTAGCATCGCTAATCTGCACTTCAACAATCAACATCACATTGTCAAAGTTCCCTTCCAACATGAACAGAATCTTTTGTAAAAAAAAAAAAAATTATGTTAACTATATTGTTGTAATTGTTGTACAGGGTCTTTCAAGAAAACAGCATTTTGTAGATTTTATTTCCATCCATCCATCCATCCATCCATCCATCCATCCATCCATCCATCCATCCATCCATCCATCCATCCATCCATCCATCCATCCATCCATCCATCCAGCCATCCAGCCATCCATCCATCCATCCATCCAGCCATCCATCCATCCATCCATCCATCCATCCATCCATCCATCCACCTTCTTCCGCTTATCCGGGGTCGGGTCGCGGGAGCAGCAGCTTCAGGAAGGACTCCCAGACTTCCCTCTCCCCAGCCACTTCATCCAGCTCAATCCGGGGGATCCCAAGGCGTTCCCAGGCCAGCTGAGAAACATAGTCTCTCCAGCGCGTCCTGGGTCGTCCCCGGGGTCTCCTACCGGTGGGACATGCCCGGAACACCTCCCCAGGGGGGCGTCCAGGAGGCATCCTGATGAGATGCCCGACCCACCTCATCTGGCTCCTCTCAACGTGGAGGAGTAGCGACTCTACTCCGAGTCTCTCCCGGATGACCGAACTTCTCACCCTATCTCTCAGGGAGAGCCCGGACATCCTGCGGAGAAAACTCATTTCGGCCGCTTGTATCCGGGATCTCGTTCTTTCAGTCACGACCCATAGCTTGTGACCATAGGTGAGGGTAGGAGCGTATATCGACCGGTAAATTGAGAGCTTTGCCTTTTGGCTCAGCTCTCTCTTTACCACGACAAACCTGTACAGAGTCCGCATTACTGCCGACGCTGCACCGATCCGCCTGTCGATCTCGCGCTCCAACCTCCCCTCACTCGTGAACAAGACCCCAAGATACTTGAACTCCTCCACTTGGGGCAGGATCTCATCCCCGATCCGGAGAGGGCATTCCACCCTTTTCCGATCGAGGACCATGGACTCGGATTTGGAGGTGCTGTCCCTCATGCCGACCGCTTCACACTCGGCTGGAAACCGCTCCAGTGAGAGCTGGAGATCACGGCCTGAAGAAGCCAACAGCACCACGTCGTCTGCAAAATGCAGATATACGATGCTGAGGTCCCAAAACCGGACCCCCTCAACGCCTCGGCTGCGCCTAGAAATCCTATCCATGAAAATTATGAACAGAATCTGTGACAAAGGGCAGCCTTGGCGGAGTCCAACCAAACCTCTCCACCACAATAAGGTGACGACTCACGGAGGGGTAGATTTTATTTCAAACATCTTAAAAACAAGAACACATTAACGGGAAAATAATGACATCTATTGGCTCAAATGAGACAATTCACCGAGGGAGTATACAAAACTAATAGCAATAAAAATGTCAAGGAAAAACGATCCTGCAAAAGACAATGCAGGACACAGTTTGTCTTCTGTCTTTGCTGATCTGCACTTCTGCTTCCTAAACATGCAAGATATTTTTATTTACAATATGGAATGAATACTTTCTCTTTTTTGGTCACAAAACAAAAGAATAGAATTTGTACCAAAATAGCAACCCTAAAAAGTTTCCATAAAGCTTCTGTTCCTGTTGATAGTAATAACACAAAAGACCCCGATATCGGGATATCGTCACTATACATAGTATTTACCAACAGCATCAAAATACTACATGTCCCAATCCTTCAAGGAATAAATGCAACAAAGTAGGAGCTCCCTCATATACGACTTACCGTTCAGCAATAAACATCGCATTGTGAAGGAAAAAGGAAGTTATTACAGAAACCCAACAAGCATGACTGAGGATACTCAGTAAATTTCAAGATTCAAGATTCAAGAGTTTTTATTCACCATGTTTGAGCATGCCAAACAAGGAATTTGACTTTGGTAAAACACATCCTCTGTTCAACATTTAGGTGACTAACAACACTCGGGACATGTGAAAAATGTCAAAAACAGTGTAGACAAATTCAAAAAGGTGTGAAGAGCAGGATGTTATTTCACAGTAATGACTCTGAGACTCTATGAGTGGTGTGAGTTAATCAGAGCAACAGCCTGGGGGAAGAAGCTGTCTCTGTGTCTGGTGGTTTTGGCGTACCGAGCTCTATAACGCCGTCCGGAGGGGAGTAGTTCAAACAGACTGCAACATGGGTGAGAAGGGTCTGTAGAGATGTTCCTTGCACGTTTCCTGGTCCTGGACAGGTACAAGTCTTGGATAGATGGGAGGTTGATTCCAATGATCTTTTCTGCAGTCCTGATGGTCCGTTGCAGTTTGTACTTGTCTTGTTTGGAGGCCGATCCAAACCAGACAGTGATGGAGGTGCAGAGGACAGACTGGATGATGGCAGTGTAGAAGGTCTTCAGAAGCTCTCGCGGCAGGTTGAACTTCTTGAGCTGTCTCAGGAAGTACAGCCTCTGCTGGGCCTTCTTCCGGACAGAGTCTATGTGGCCGGTCCATTTCAGGTCCCGAGAGATTGTGGTTCCCAGGAACTTGAAGGTGTCTGTGGAGAGAATAGTATTACTGCGGATAGTGAGGGGTAAAAGTGGTGAAGGGTCTCGCCTGAAATCCACTGTCATCTCCACGGTCTTGAGTGGGTTCAGCTCCAGATGGTTTTGGCTACACCAGTAGACCAGCCGCTCCATCTCCTTTCTGTACGCAGTCTCATCACCGTCCTGGATCAGTCCGATGAGAGTGGTGTCGTCTGCATACTTCAGGAGCTTCACAGGAGAGTCACCTGAGAAGAAATCATTGGTGTAGAGAGAGAAGAGCAGTGGGGAGAGGACGCACCCCTGAGGGGCTCCTGTATTGGTGGTCCGGGTGTCAGATGTGATGCCCCCCAGCCTCACACGCTGTCTCCTGTTGGTCAGGAAGCTGGTGATCCACTGACAGGTGCAGGCAGGCACCGCAAGCTGGATGAGCTTCTGCTGGAGGATGTCAGGAGCGATGGTGTTGAACGCCGAGCTGAAGTCCACGAACAGGATCCTGGCGTACGTTCCTGGGGTGTCCAGGTGGTGCAGGATGTAGTGCAGTCCCATGTTGACCGCATCATCCACTGACCTGTTTGCCCGGTAGGCAAACTGGAGGGGGTCAAGCAGGGGGCCCGTGACCTCCTTCAGGTGGTTCAGCACCAAATGTCCAAATATTAATAAAAACAAGACTGACCTCTCCATCAGATCTGTCCATCAGATCTGTCCGTCCATCCATCCATCCATCCATCCATCCATCCATCCATCCATCCATCCATCCATCCATCCATCCATCCATCCATCCATCCAGGATGGCTAAATGCGATGTGCGATTGACGTGTCTTGCGGATCCGTTCTGCGCATACTGTCATGGCGGCCTCCGTATGATATCCGGTCTGCGATGGAAATTAAAAAACAAACAATATTTGACAATAACACACCATCAAGGATTGCACCATCGCATCAAACGATGTGTCGTCAATTATGAATTTTACTGACTAAGTGTGTTGTGCAGGATGGCTGAATGCGATGCGCGATTGACAACAAACAAGAAGAAAGGGTGATTTCAAGTTTTATTTCGAGGGAGATTTTCTTCAAAAATTGTTGTACCCATGCATAATGCGCCCCCCAGATTTTAGGACAATAAATTACTGTTTTTTTCCGTGTATAATGCGCGAAATTTAACAAATTTATTGTCCTGAAATCTGGGGTGCGCATTATACATGGGTACAATTCTTTTTTTAATTTTTTTTTTTTTTTTAAGAAAATCATGGTACAACAAAACCAACAACAGGACTGACCGACAAAGACGTGGAACAAAAAGACAGGGTGACATTACCAAAGACAGGAACAGGAACCAAACAGACATCATGACAGTAACACATGCAATGACCCGACGGTGAGCGAGGGGCAGACAGGACTTACAAAACACGTTACATTGATTGAGGTGACACAGGAAGGGAGGGGCGACGTGAACAGAAACTATGGCAACCTAGACACATAGCAAAACTGGGGACGAGACATGACAAATCTCCCTCGAAATAAATTTGAAATCACCTTTCTTCTTGTTTGTTGTCAATCGCGCATCGCATTCAGCCATCCTGTCCAACACACTTAGTCAGTAAAATTCATAATTGACGACACATCGTTTGATGCGATGGTGAAATCCTTGATGGTGCGTTATTGTCAAATATTGTTTGTTTTTTAATCTCCATCGCGGACTGGACGTCATACGGAGGCAGTATGACTGCGCATGCGCACTATGGATCCGATGCGCAGAACGGATGCGCAAGACACGTCAGCTATATAAAGAGCGAGAGTTGTTTTCTTCCTATTAGTTTCAATACACAATTTAATTAGCAGTTTCAATCAGCAAATAACAAAATGCGTATTACAGGTAATTTCCTTTCGTCTCTGCTGTTCACTTCAAACACGCTCCATACGACCGTAATGTTCTCGTATCAGATGCTTGCTCGATCACCTGCTCGTTTGCTGTCACAATGTACCCTGCACAAATCCGAAACATTTGTTGCGGCTCCGAGTCACGACGAGGGGCAAGTTTTGGTTTCCAAGGGTGTTTTTATTCCTCTTCAACGTCTCTCCCATACAGAGCCGCCTTTTTCACGTCCGCACGGCTTTTTCACATGTGCGCACTGATCGCGGTGGTGCCTTTACGGGCAGTCGTAGAAATCAACGGCAACAAAAAATATTACATCCAGCCTAGTTAAGACCATACCAAAGACTATAAAAATGGGACCCATTGCCTCCCTGCGTGTGTGACGATCATTGGGACTTTAAAAAAAAAAAAGAAAAAAAAAAATCATAAAAATTGGGTGCGTATTATACATGGGTACAGGCTTTTTTCCAGCATCAACATGCCATTTTTAGGGTGCATATTATACATGGGGGCGCATTATACACGGAAAAAAACGGTAGTTAAATTGTGCGCATTATGCATGGTAAATCACGGTATTTTGGAAACAAGATTGAATGAAGTGTATTTGCACATCAGCTTTTGGGAGTGTTGATAGCTCTTGCTGCTCAAATAATTCAGCCAAAAAATAAAACTTCGGTGTGAACTAAACTAAAAAAAAGTCTGAACTGTGCACAAGCCTCTGGGGTGTACATCTTGTTGAGAACAACTACACTGAAAATAGATTCTTTCAAACTCATTTTGGGTGTCTCATGTGCTTAAAGTGCATGGTCACAAATTTTGGGAGGGGATGACAGAAAATCCCTGGAGCCCAAAGAAGATCAAAACAATGATTAGGTTTCTTTATTGCTAGTTATTTCTCGATACAACATTCACAAGCATCAAGAGCTTTCATTGCTCTGGAAATACTATATTGAAGTACGTACAGAAGCTGCTTGCCTTACCCTTTAATGCAACATTAGCATCAGCGCTAACAGTTTAAAGTTTTGTATGGCAGTCACAATATGTCTATAACAAACATGATTCATTGGAGGAGGGTGTTTTTTTCTGGTCCTGCAGCTCCTGTATTGTTAAGGTCCGCTGCATGATGTGAATTTGCGGTGTTTGCAAATACTAATCATGGACCTCTTTGTGTGCGGTGGAATTTCCTGTCTCCTTGCACTTCAATAGCAATTTTCCAAATCCTGCTGGTTTTGTTCCCATTTACTGGTTCTCCTTCACTTATCAAAGCTGCACATCCGGAAATAGAGGACAATTCAAATCAATTAAGGTGATGGACTAATTTCTGCCAAATTTCTAATTTGCCTCCTCCTCAAGCCATAAAAATGTCGACTAATCGCCTCTACACTTGTGGAGTAGTAAAGTCTACAAGTCAAGTACCGTTTTTTTTCCATGTATAATGCGCAAAATTTAACTAATTTATTGTCCTAAAATCTGGGGTGCGCATTATACATGGGTACAATTTTTTTTTTTTTTTTTTTTAAATCCGGATATCATATGGAGGCCGCCATTACAGATGCGCTTTCTTTTCTGCTGTTCACTTCAAACACGCTCCATACGAACACAATGGTCTCGTATCAGACGCTTGCTCGATCACCTGCTCGTTTGCTGTCACAATGTACCCTACACAAATCCGAAACATTTCTTCGCTATTGAGTTTGCTAGCGCATGCACAGTGATACTGACCGGCAGAATAACATCCGGTTGTTCCCAAAAATGATATTTTTTCTGAAATAATTTTACGTTTACGGACTAAAGTAGGAGTTTGGGTGCGTATTATACATGGATACAGGCTTTTTTCCAGCATCAACATGCCATTTTTAGGGTGCGTATTATACATGGGGGCGCATTATACATGGAAAAAAACGGTAGTCTGTTAAACGTCCAATTGTAGAATGCTAATTTCTGGATTAAAAAAAAAAGGTAGAAAAAGTATCCAAGCAAAACTTTTAAATGCTAAATTGTTCTTTCATTTCAAATATTACTTTAATGGTCATTTTCTTCTTGTGTCCAGTCATCAATAGAACGCGAAGGCTGTATTGAAGTATGATAAAGGTCAAGGGCCCATGAAGAGTATTTATGACGTTTTAAAGCACTGTTTCGGTCCATCATTACTTTCTCAGAGCTGTGAAGGCCCCAAGAGAGGATAAAAGTAAAATACTCAATTGCTAAACAGAATTGTTAAATGGCTGTTTTTAACTATATAGTGTAGAAGTGGTATGTGTTGGCATTAAACTAGCAGACTTTTCAGGCTGGTATGTGGTTCAGATTCACATTGTCTTTGTTTGTTTTTTGTTTAGTTCGACAGGAAACTTTCGTCGTAAAAGTTTCATCTTAGAAGCCTCTTTTTAGAACATCCTTGGAATTTAGTGTCATGATCTAGTGCTTGTGTCTCAATTTTGTTGTGAGTAAATCAAAACACAAAATGGGCCATGTGACGATCGATGTCTTGTATCTCATCTCAGGGCACTCGTATATCAAGGAACCACTGTGCCCAATTATTGAGATGTATTTATTAAGTGAAAGAGTCTTGCACATTCATCCAATTGCATATTTCATAATGTTAAAATGTAAGAACCAAACTTACCTTTCAAATTAAACTATACTTTGAACAGTAGAGAAACAGCACTTGTTCTCCATATATCTTATAAGTTATACATTTCCCATAAGTTAGAAGTTTCCTATAAGTTTCTTATAAGATTTCTTTAACTCACATATTTGTGTTACTTGTTATCCCAACTTTGAGTTTATTTTCTTTAACAACTTGTTCAAATTCACACTTTTTGTGTGTTTCTGGATTTTCACTTACTGCTATAACCGTAACCTTGGAATAGTCTTGGAATAGTTGCAATAGTTACATGGTTCCCATGGGGTTACATCATTCAGAAGTGATGGAGGAGTAGGAGGAGGCGTTAAATCACAACTCAGTCCTGTCACCTAAATTATTTTGGGTTTTGTTTACTTTTGAAGTTTTCATTGAATCAGCATTTATGTCTTGTGGCTGTATTTCATGTATTTGGTAATTCTATGTAAAAGTAGCTCATTTGCTACTTTTGTGCTTAAGCCAAAGTCTTGTCTAGAATAAAAATATTGCTTCAGCAACTTCATGTGGCTTCTTTGGGCCAATATTGAAGTGAGGAGGTGATGCCTATCTGAGTCAACTCAGGTTGGGAATCTCTGTTACAACGCCAATTTGATACATGCAGTATATAGATTTGCGAATTCTGACGCACATTAATAACAATATCTTGAAGGGCAAAGTGATTTGGTTCACTTTGAAATGATGCAACTCGAGTCGATACCGTAGAGAAACAATGCGATGGTTCACATGTCATTTGTAGGCATAGCCTCCATATAGCGACGGGTGACAGCCCACACTTGCACAACCGATTTCTAGCCTTGAGATAGCCGGTCCTGGTGTCGGTTCCAGTATTTTTCCTGTTCCAGAGCTAAAGTGGGGCTTGACCAATACACATAAAATGCGAGAGACCCAAATACACAATCAGCAAAAAATTAGGAAGTCCGCCTCTACAGTATCATGTATGGTGTACTTGAGACCAACTCAGCACGCCACATACGTACATAACAACATCACCACAGACAATTGTGATGCTCCTCTCCCAAACCAGATGTGTGGCAGAGTATACTAAGTGGCACCATGTGAAGGGCAGGATGATGCCACAAGGCATCCAGATGGAAAGTAAAAAGAAGACGAAAGAGTAGAAGAAGGATTAAAAGAAGCTAGACTCACTGTTACTTTATCCGCTATGTATAGTATGTTGATGCAAGCTCTTCTAGTCAGTCTTACTATGACGAATGACTTGTGAGACATGTTAGACGAACACTCAACACAACCGTTTCCTGCTCCATTTGTTGCATTTTAGTAGGCTATTGTTCTGTTAAACGTCACAATCACACAATCTGTGGTTTGGGCGACCAGTGTTGCCCACATCACACACAAACGGAATTTCGATTGTGAATACTGAATATTTTTACAGATGACAGTTCGGTGGGAAAATTAACTCTTCATACATCCTCCACAAGAGAATAGTTGATCAGGATAATCTTTAAGAAACCTTTGCTGATTTTGATCGAAAGGAGGGAATGAGGCTTAATGTGTGTATGCTTTAGCTATCCCAGTGCTTCTCAATTATTTTCTGTTACGCCCCCCCCCTAGCAAGAAGAAAACTATTCGCGCCCCCCCTCCCCACCGTGACTATCCTAACTTGTCTTGTAAGTCGTAAAATGTTGCACTGTCGCAAACGTGACAGAAGTAACAATGAGAGCGCCACTGCCCCCTGCTGTAGTAAACGCGCAATTACACTTTATTCTAGTACTGCCAAAAAAAAAGCCTGTTCCCCAGGGTCACACGCGCCCCCCCAGGAATAGCACCGCGCCCCCCAAGGGGGGCGCGCCCCACTATTTGAGAAGCACTGAGCTATCCTATCGAGCAGAAGTGTCAAACTTATTTTTTACTATTTACTATTATTATTTATTGTTATTATTTATTATATTTATTTAAACTTTTGGTGGGAGCTGCGTTGTAGTTTTTTTTTTTTTTCCGAGGGCCTGAGCCAATTACACAAATGCACCTGCATATTGTTTTCATCAAATTTAAAATGACATCAACGTCATGGAAAATAATGGAACGGAAATATAGTATATAGGTAAATATAGGTAAAATTAATTCAATAAATGTTAGGGAAGAAATTGTGCTATTTTCTGCCCCAAAGAAAAGAACAAACCAATTGAGCAAGAAACATATTAGTGAACCACATAAAATTATGCAGATTTGGTGCTATGACATCTGTTCTTTCGAAAATTTTCTTTGGTGACAATTTGCATTACAGCGTCTGTAATGGGTTTTTGCTTGTCTTAAAAATCTTTATTTTTCTTTTTCAAACAAGACACTATAGATAATTTAAACTATCTAGGATGTTTGCTATCAATATGTTTTTTAGAAGCGGATGGCACACGCCTTATCAAGATGGATGTGAATACAAAAGCACGGAGGACAATGTGGATTATATTACAATTTTCGAGCCACAGCTGGTTTCAGGTATTTCATCACAACTGGTAATCGCAATGGAGATGTGGGAGGAAGGGATAGAAAGGGGAGTAAAGGAGAGTGGAAAAAAAGGGGAAAGCGAATGGGAACGGGAGACGCCGGAGCGAACGCAAACGGAACACTCCTCCAAATCTTTAATGATGAATGACAGGTTTGAAAGTTGATTTAACAGCCAGTTGTATATTCAGACACCCAGCATGTCTGGTCTTTCCCAGACTCATGCTTATCAGCCGTCATTCATTTGCTTCCAGATCCATAACGTATTCGTTAAGGAATGTCATCCTGTAATATTTTTCACCAACTATAAGATATACTGTTGGTTGCCAAGCACACACTGCTCTGTTTATAAGGCCAGTTAAAATGATGAATATCATTCTAAGTCATACAGTTTCCTTTCCTAATTAATGGCTGACCTCAGTCTTTGGCCTCAGCTAAAAGCTTTCATCGCTACACTTTCAGTGTGCAGCGTGAAGCAGGATGGAGTTTTGCTCTGCGGTCTTTCAGGTCATAGTAGCAGCCTGAACACACTCAGGCAGCATTCCAAGCCGTGTTTGAATACATTCATTTTAAACACATATTGTTTAATTAACCATTTTAAATGATAACGGCCTCTTGATTCAATCTGCCTAAGCTCGGCGATCCATGTCTGACCTCTGAAAAAAGTCAAGTCAAGTTTATTTGTATAGCCGTAAATCACAAGCAGTCTCAAAGGGCTTCACATAGACAGAAATTGACAATTATTCTCAAAGCATCCCCTGATCTTAAGCTCCCAAAAGGGCAAGGAAAAACTAAAAAAAAACCTACCGGGGGAAAATGAGAAACCTTGAGAAGGGACCACAGATGGAAGGATCCCCCTTTCAGGATCACCAGGTTGAAATGGATGCAGAGAGGGCACAAATGATACAACATGAAAATCAATGAAATAAAAAGTGGATGTGCGAGCAGAGGGCTGCCGAAGGAGCCCTCAATTGTCCTGGCAGTGTCTTCGAGGAGGTTGAGCTGCAGTTCCCTCATCCTGAACTGGCCCACGAGAATCCAGATAGCCGCTGTCAGCATGGGTGCCACCTAACCACCTCCCCGGCTGGGGAGGGGGGAGGGAGAGGGTGCAGAGGGAGAGAAAACAAACTCCAGCCGAATCGGCCACTACAGGTTAGTTAAAGGCCATGTCATAGAAATGTGTCTTTAAACGTGTCTTAAATGTTTCTACTGAGGTAGCAGTCCTAATATCCATTGGTAGGGCATTCCAAAGCTCTGGAGCCCGAATAGAAAATGCTCTAGAGCCTGCAGACATTTTCTTGGCCCTCGGTGTCGCTAAAAGGGTAGCGTTTTGCGAACGAAGGTTACGAGACGGAACATAAGGAACAACTAGATCGACGAGATATGAAGGCGCTAAGCCATGCAGTGATTTATAGGTTAATAGAAGAACCTTGAAGTCACATCTTAAATGGACCGGGAGCCAATGTAAGTTGGCTAGTATTGGGGTAATGTGATCAAATTTTCTTGCCCGCGAGAGGAGCCTTGCAGCAGCATTTTGTACTAACTGTAGACTTTTTATGCGGAACTTAGGAAGACCCGAAAATAGTACATTACAGTAGTCCAGGCGCGACGTGACGAACGCATGTACAATAGTTTCTGCATCACCGGTCGAGAGGATCGGACGAATCTTTGCAATATTACGAAGGTGAAAAAATGCAATTCTGGTTATATTCTTAATGTGCTTTTGAAAGGAGAGAGTTTGGTCAAATATTACCCCGAGATTAGTTACAGTATCGCTCTGAGTGATAGTACGGTTATCTATAGTTATAGCGGTTTCCTTGAATAAGTGTTGATAACGAGTTGGACCAATTATCAACATCTCAGTTTTATCTGGGTTAAGACGAAGGAAGTTGAGAGACATCCATTGCTTGATCTCCGCAAGGCACGCCTCAAGATTACAACAATCCTGCGGATCTGTCATCGATAACGGCATATATAATTGGGTGTCATCCGCATAGCATTGAAAATTAATATTATATTTACGTATTATGTCCCCAAGCGGAATCATATAAATATTAAAAAGAATTGGTCCGAGAACCGATCCCTGTAGAACACCACACGTAACATTATAGAGCTTTGAGGACGCATTGCCATGGACCACTCGGTGCGTCCTGTTTGATAGATAGGAATGGAACCAGCCTAGTGCTGACCCTGAAATACCAACACAACTTTTAAGACGCCCTAATAAAATATCGAAGTCTACAGTGTCGAAGGCAGCACTAAGATCGAGTAGTAACAGTACAGACGAAGTGTTTGAATCCATAGCTATGAGGAGATCATTAGTCACTTTAGCAAGTGCTGTCTCAGTGGAATGATTAGCTCTGAAACCAGACTGAAAAGTCCACTGCGACTATGCCACTAAAACTGTGCATATACGCATATATATAAAAAGTCATTCATTCATGGGCTCCATCTACCCAATGTATGTCTATTCCATCATTGGACACAGTTACATGGCAAATGAAATGTCACGGCTTGGGCGCTCGCATATCTGCTTCTGGACTGGGCTCCCTCCTCTTTTTTGATGGAAGTCATGATGGTGTAACAGCAGAATGAAGTCTCCAAAACATTTTGTCTGGCAATGCATCCAAATCAATGGGAAGAACCTTCATCATGCAACAAAATAATGACCCAAAACACACTGCCATAACAACAGAGGACTTCATTAGGGGGTAAAAGAGGATGGACTGGCCAAGCCGAACCTTAACCCAATAGAACATATATTTGACCTCCTTAATACACTGAAGGGAGAAACCCCCAGAAAGTAACAAGAACCAAAACAGGCTGCAGTTAAAGCCTGGAAAAGCATTCCAAATGAATAACATTCTTGCAAAGACAATGGTTCACATTGATGTGGTAAGAGTTATGCCACAAAATATTAAGTTATTCACATTAAGCTAATATTGTTCGTTCCACTGCGTTTGCTCACTTGAAAAGTGGGAGGCTTCAAACAAAAGGTGTCATTCGTCCTTTGATCTGACCACATGTATTAAGTAGGGATAGGAAAATGAAGCTTAGAATTTGCTTCATGAACCAGTTATTGCACCTTTTGACACTAGATGGCACTGTTGGTTTAAGGACTTTAACACTTTGCCTTGTTCCTTTCTTCTCTGCTGTTCACTTCAAACACGCTCCATGCGACCGCAATGCTCTCGTATCAGACGCTTGCTCGATCACCTGCTTGTTTGCTGTCTGTCACAATGTACCCTACACAAATCCGAAACATTTGTTGCGGCTCCGAGTCACGACGAGGGGCAAGTTTTGGTTTCCAAGGGTGTTTTTATTCCTCTTCAACGTCTCTCCCATACAGAGCCGCCTTTTTCACGTCCGCACGCGTCTTTCCCGTGCGCGCACGGAGCGCGGTGGTGCGTTTACGGGCAGTCGGAGAAATCAACGCCAACAAAAAAAATTACATCCAGCCTAGTTAAACCATACCAAAGACTATAAAAATGGGACCCATTGCCTCCCTGCGTGTGTGACGATCATTGGGACTTAAAAAAAAAAAAACTAAAAACAATTTTTTTTTTTTTAAATTCATAAAAATTGGGTGCGTATTATACATGGGTACAGGCTTTTTTCCAGCATCAGCATGCCATTTTTAGGGTGCGTATTATACATGGGGGCGCACTATACACGGAAAAAAACGGTATTACCTTTGCTATATCTATATTGACTCTTTTGGGAATATTAAATATCCATTTGTCGAAAATGTTTGTACCCCATTCAGTGAAGATCTGTGTCATTTTCAGAGTCAAGTTTTGAGCTTGGTGTGACACTTGTCTTTGCAGATCTACTTATTCTAGTTGGACTGTTGCCCAATGGACTAAAAACAAATGTGCCCACTGGGACGGAAGGAGAATAAAGTTTTCCCCCCTCGCAAAATTCCTCTAAGAGAGGGGCATTTGATAATCAGCTGCACCTGTTGCCGTCTCTGGGACCACTTGATGGGAACACATCCACGTAACCATGCACGCACTCACACACACACACCCACACACACACGCACGCACGCACGCACGCACGCACGCACGCACACACACACACACACACACACACGCACACACATACAGCAGTGGATGGTGGGAACATGTCCGTATGTTTAGTCAGCCTCTCTTGAGGTGGCCAAGGTCAGAGGCGAGTCTTCTGTGTCACGTTGTTATTATTTTGTTCACATCTCACTAGAAACAGAAACCAAGGGACTTTCCACAGCAGAACTCCAACGCAAAATGGTTTATGCATTGATGATGTCACTTTCCACTGTGTCACTGCACATTTGGAAGAAGTTAGTGGTTAATCTGTGCTATAGCCCGGTTTTAACACATGCTTACCATAGCTGCATTGCATTTTCTAAAGGCATATAGTTTCTAAATTGCCCCCCCAAAATTCCCCTGACCACAAATTAAAAATCTGACTAATCCTTGAGCTCAATTAAGCCTACATGACAACAAGGCAGAGGAGGCATATGATTTTGACATAACAGCCAAACATTTGCTCATGCTCAAATTGACACAACTAATGCAAGGGAACCCTCTTTTGGCCCCTATTAATCCGATAATCTGATTGGTCATTGCAGTATTACTCATTTAAGATTAAAATTCCTCTTCTGTCTCATTGGATTGTCAGCACAGATTCTGAACAATAAAATGTCTTAAGGGCAAAGAAGTGTCAAGATATGACACAGGAGTCCAAAGCAGAAGAAAACATTTGGCCCAAACAGTTCCATCAGTATTTAATTGTGAATAAAGATTAATAGTAAGTAATAGCCTCTCTGAATTAGTAAAGACATTCATATTGAGCAGCAAAAGTGGCTCAATGTAATCTCTACAGTTATGTAATATGACAGATGGCGGCACAAGCATCAATGAAACGCAATGAGCAATGTCATCTTACATTAGCACGGTGCATCGACCAAGCTTGTTCGGGGCATGCACCACAGCTCAAAATTTATCACAGAAAAACACATGACGTATTTGCCTATGTGAAAGCAAAAGAGTACAAACGAGTGGCACGAGTATAGCAACTATAAGGCTAGATATGTCAGAATTGTCATCGAAAATGAGAATGATGGTGTTAGTGCTCAGCGGATGACAAGGCAGCAAAATGAACACATGGCTGCACTCCATGTGTGTCTTGTTAGTCTTGTTACCTGGAACGTGCAGCTCAAGAAACGGAGAGAGAGAAAAATGATGACGGTAGGGAGGGGGTGAGAAAGGGGATTTTGGGCTAAATTGACTGGGTGTGGCGCTTGGATGATGATGTACGATCATTAAACTCACTTGAGCAATGCAGCTGTTAGCGTTGGCCAACATGCAGTGTGGCTAGTAACAAGTGTGCTGGTTCTGGCGTTAAGGGGAGGGGATTCCTCTTGTCCTCTGTCACTCATTTCCCTTTCGTTCTGCGATAAACACTCCACCCATCACACACAGCCACACACACAGCAACATGTGGAAATATGTAAATGAAAAGCAAGTCAAAATCTGAACATGTCTAGAAATGACTCAGACGTCTGTGATCGTACTAAGACTGACCCAAACCCTAACTGAAAGGTCCAACATCAGCTTACAATTACTATTTTGAATGCAATACTTTCATTAACCATTGTGTTAGATGAATTATTTGACAAAACGTGTGCATGGAAACCTGGTTGAAATGATTAGAAGGTAAACATTTGGTCACATACTACTATTGTTTTACTATATTCTTTTGTCTGTCAGTCACTCACTCCACCTTAACGCATACACATGGTCTCTGGAATTTTTATTGGTGATGTGTTTTTAATAAAGGATGTTTCATGTTTCTTGCACTGCAATGTGGATGAGACACGAAGCATGCAATTAACTTGTATTTAGACAGCTGACTTAATTTCCACAGTCTTCTTTCTCCTGCTGCATGACATCATGTGGCTGGCTGATTGTGTTCAGAAGGTTTGTGTGCACTTCTTTGTTGTCGAGTTTGACAAGTGTTCTGTTTTATCAATGGTGTCATTGACCTTCCCATTACAGCTGCAATAAACACACCCCAGAATTATGCCTCATTAGAGCGTGGTAGTCTATATAAATGCTCCAAGGGAGGCATTTTAATAATAATAGTAATTCCCTAGTACATTGCACAGATACTAAGACTTTCACGAGGGCAACTTTGTTTTTCCCAGTCTTAGTGCAGCCTCGCATTAAATTACATCATCCCTTTGATTCATCAGTGGATAAATTACTGTCTGAAAAAAGTCGGGTACGTTGTATGAAAAAACATTTACAGATGTAGGCACTGTCTCACTTTATTGTATCGTGTTTAGAAAACTAAGCAATTTCAGAAAAACAATGGACTAGCCTGCCATTATCAGATACCAGATAGAAGAGAGATGGTGTTTACGTAATGTTCAAATGGCATAAGATTTGAATGTTTTAGCCACAGAGACTAACAAAATTATGCTGATCACCTAAAACCAATACACATAACTATGTTTGCACATATATGAAGATTCCAGTCAGTCAACAGGTGGTATTTAATGGACTGTGGCCACTGTCTCCTTATTCCATATCATTTTGTGATGTGTCTGAAAGTTCCTTTTGTGTCCAACACGTTGACAAAATTCTGTGTCAGACTCGTGGTCAGTTGCAGTTCCAATTATTCCACAGGCCTAGAGTGCCCCCTTGCGGGTTAGTGTGAAAATAACATGTGAAATTATATAATAATGTGTTAATAATGTGTCACACATTAGTCGCTCCTGAGTATAAGTCACACCCCCGGCCAAACAATCGACTTATAGTACGGAAAATACGGTACTTTTACATTTTAATAACGGTGCTAAATACAACAGCTTCTTTAATCGAAGAGATACACACCCCTAGCATGCGTGTTTATGCGCAATTGTGCTTCTGAATAATTATTCAGACAGCCGCTTAAAAATGGCTCTGGATCTTCATCGAGGTGGTCATGTAATGGGTGGAGAATATATGTGGCGGGTGGATATTATGTAAATTAGGCCCGCTGCTACGCAACAATGGAGTGGAAGTGAAGATCAGCTCTAATACATTCATTTTCAGGCTAATATTAGCAAAAGCTTGTCACTTCTCGGGACATATAAATTCAGCCGCCTTCTTCATGCGTCGTTTAACAAAGTCACAATCGAATACGGCTTTCATCCTAATGCTATTTCGCTGGCAATTAGGTAGCTGGCTTTTACTGCTGCTTCACCGATTTGTCGGCTGTGGATGAAAGTTGACTGGTTTTTCCTCAGACCCGCCTGCAATTCGTTGATCTTATCTCTTCTTAGTTGCCCTCGCAAACCGTTAGATTTTTCGCCGTGAAGAGTCTCATAGTGGCGTCAAATATTATATTCCTTCAATACCGAAGCTTGTTGTAAACGCTCAAAGGTTTTCCGTGCATTTATAAAAATAAATAGGACATGGTCCATTTTTCATTGAAAATTCGATGTACTTTTCTCCGTTTGGATAATGACATTTTGGCTAATGAAGGTGCAAGGGAGGAGTAGAGACTAGGGTAGAAAAAACATCATAACAAGCAGCAATTGGCGCATTGCTACCGTCTGCTGTGTTGGGTCTGTCTTCTCTGATCCAAAAAAATTGTTGTCTTCTACTCTGATCAAAACAGTGTGCCCCATAGCGGATAATCCATGAATTGCATAATATTGAAAATATTAATTCTGTGTCTTTTATGCAGTTTTTCACTTTTGAATTATCCTGCAGGCCTGATGGAACCTCCTTGCGGGCCGGTTCCAGCCCGTGGGCCGTATGTTTGACACCACTGCCTTACACTCAAACCTACTGTACTGTTTGCTTTAGACAGAAATGTTTTGAAGAAAAAAAAAAGCCAATGGCCAGTATATTACAGTTCATACACACATTCTTTGTAATGTGTTCTCCACTTTTACTCTAACAACACATCTGTGACATAACGCTATTAGTGTTATATTGTCTGCTCCAGGGACATGTTCGCCCTCTGGTTAACATTTCTGTCGAGTGTTTCATGGGCTATGACACGAGAAAATTTTCGCCATATGTTGGACTGAAGTGGCCTCTAAAGTTGCACATCTAATTAAAAACATACCGGATGAGTGATGTCAGTTCAAGAAAAAAAAATGCTTGTGGCTATGCTTTGTTTTAACATAACAAAGAAAGAGCACATGTTTGCCACTCTTGGGTGATGATATATCCTAGCATGGTTAACCCGAAGACAAATGATGATGAACGTTTAACCTTTAAGAAATCATGTCTTAAAAATGTGTACCAGACCTCTTTAACATTTGGACAACATGGCAACATCACTGAACTTCCTGAATAGTCTTAAATAGTAGTTAATAATTGTGGTATATCACTATGGAATTTTGACTCAAATATTTAGACGAGTTAATGGCAGAAAAGATGCTCTCCGAACGTCAGCTGGTTCTTGTGTGCATGGTTCGATAGCACCAAGCTGTACAAAGGATCTGGAAACACTGGTAGCAAGCTGTGGAGGGTCTGAGAGCGACAGTCTTCACCGTAGTCTGTCTGTAATTTAGATGAGAAACCTCCATCATACCCGTTTTTATCCATGCAGGCTGGACCCACGTTCTCATCTTGAGATATATGTATTTAAGTGATATCACTGAGTAGTATATGAAGGCAAAACTTGATGTTGAAGCCCGGCTGAGCCACAGTAGCGACGGCCATATTGGATGGGCCAGGTTCGCGTTTAAGGCAGGAACCATCCAGGTCGGCCTGAGCAGGACAGGAAGTAATGTCAACTTTGATGCTTTAATGTTGTTTGCTGTGAGCAGTGGAATTCAGAAGCCTGCAGCGCCCAATACCTGTGTATTGCATCAGGACTGACATGCCATTTTTTAAATGAGTTGAATCGACGATGTTCTGTGCGCATAAACCATAAGTACTACTATATGTCATCGTGTGGAACAACAGAGATACATGAATAAGGCTTACTCGTCAATATTTATCCTGCTCCTATAGATACGGATACGTACATACATAATTTGAAGAAATTCCATTGTCATATTGCATGTTCATGATTGCATTTTTGTTCATTTAAAGGGGACTCAATTTGGTCCATACTGTACAACACAAAATTGCTTTCTATCACCAAATCCCAACTGGATTTAGCTCGGGCCCCTTCTTGAAAGTCTTTATAATTAATAGATGGATGGAACTAGATTAGGACTGCTTAACTGACCCTGAGACATTGCATGACACCACAGGAAATACATCATTAAAGGTGTATTCAGACCTGACTGTTTGATCCACGTTAAAACGGCAGGATTTGATTCTAACTCTGGTCCGAACCTTTTATGCAGGTGTGAATACACGCAAACAAATCCTGGTGCGAATTAAAGAACCGGCCCGAGACCTACTTTTAAGTGGTCTCGGTTTGCTTCCAAATGAACTCTGGTGCTGTTCGCTTCAGGTGTGAATAGTGTAGATCCAAACCAACTGGACATATATGCAGGGCAAGAATGCAGCACGAAGGACTCGCATGTTTTCCTCCATATCCAGGTCTGTGATGTGTGTGCCGCCCTGGTCATCGCTGTTCAATGGGAGCAGAGATCATCACAAGCGTGGATGTGTTTACGAAATATACTTCACTTGCAAAATGTCTGAATCGGAACCGCGCCTAACGAAAAAAAATAAGTCTGCTTTTGGCCCGGACCAAACAAGCGGACGAAAGGACTTTTCTGGTCTGAATACGCCCTAAATGATTAAAAAAACTACATGACTTTTTTGGGCAGGCAGATGAAATATAACGAGTCCACTGTTGTCTCCTAATCCACTGAAAGGTTTTCCTGGCAGAATTGCTTCAACTCAGCTAGAGATGCACCGATCCGATATCTGGATCGGATATCGGCCCCGATATCAACAAAATAGATGGATCGGGTATCGGAAAATACAGCCGATCTGCGAGCCGATATTTCCCTTAATCTATTAGGACGCGGGCTACGTCATACGTCAGCAGCACGTGTGCCGCACGCCACGAGAGTTTTCTAAACAAACGCAAACATGGAGCGAACGTTCGCTTCACTTCCCCGGGTTGCTAAGCGGACGTCAAACCCTGCGCGTTCGCTTCTCTTCGGGTTGCTAATGGGACGTCAAAGGCTGCGCGTTCGCTTCTCTCCCGAATGGGGGGGGGGGGGGGGGGGGGCTGAGGCTAATCGGATGTCAAACGCTGCGTGTTCGCTTCTCTTCCGGGGGGGTGTTAATGGGACGTCAAACGCTTTGTGTGGCGGGCTCCATCTAGTGTGGAAACTGAGAAGCTGAGCTCAAGCTTCTTGTGCGGGCCATATTCAATTATGTTTTCAGAATTTGCTGCGGGCCAATAAAAACTGGACCGTTAGTTTGGACACCCCTAATTTAGAGCAAAGAACTGTGTAGTCTGCCTGATGGCATTGCCTTTGGTCTTTTCTGTTCCACATGTAGAGTTATGTAGCTTGTTAAGTCAACCTTAATATCGGATCGGTATCGGGTATCGACCGATACGCAAAGCCACGGCATCGGTATCGGTATCGGAACTGAAAAAGTCGGATCGGTGCATCTCTAAACTCAGCAATGCTAAAAGATATTCGAACATTAACTGCCTCTTTAAGGTCATGCCAGAATATTTCAATTGGATTCAAGCACAAAACCTTTGCTTTGTGTTTTTTAAATTGACTTTCTGGTGTGTCTCAGATTGTTGCCCTGACGTAGTCCCCAAGTGCGCTTCATCGTGAGGTCAGTGAGACCGAATTCTCCCATGGCTATTTCTGGTTGAGAACAGAAATCACGGTTCCATCCAGGTCCTGAAATAGCACAGTAGCCCCAGACCATCACACTACCACCACCATGTTTGACTGTTGTTATTTTGTGTTTTTCTGAAATGTTCTGTAACATTTACGCCAGATCTGTTTTTTATTATTTGCCTATTTCACCGAATTAAAGGTTTGTAGCAAAGTGTGGGCAACTCTCTTTGTTTCTTACATTTATAGGTCCTATACATGTGCCTTGGTCCATGCATGACATGTATCTGAACATATAAGTGTGTCTGACCCCGTGAGAACGTGACGCTAATTTGGCATAAAATAACCTATTTTACAGTCTGTTAACTAAAGTTCACAAGAGACAACATGGCTCAACGGTCATGAAGATGATCTAAACTTTAAAAAAGAAAGCGGGGGCATAAATTCCTTGCTGATGTCATCAGCAGTCACGGGATTGTTTTTCTTCTGAAGCCGTGAGTAAGTGGGCACGTGCATGCATGCATACGTGTGAAAAGCTGATGTCTTGCACATTTTGGACCCCCCACAGTACCTCTACCTTTGCCAGACAATATCTTTCAGCAGACTGAGACCTTGTTCTCTGCCAGGGATGCGGTCGTCTTGCCCCCATGCAAGGAGTTACCATGGTACTGAGATACACTGAAGCGAAACATTGTTGGTGTCTTCATAGTGTGATGTTTGTACATTCCACAAATCACTTTGTCTCAGCCAGGGAATTAACTGAGTCAATATTGAGGAGAGGAAAGCCACTCATCACTACATCCTCCCACTAAACTGTATTCGTCTAAATCAAAAGGTCTTTGACAAACAATATGCCCTTCACACTTACACTACCCCTGCTGACATGATGAAAAAACACTTGGAAAATATATACTAGCCCAAGGGGATACTTGCAAAGGTCTGCGTCTTCTTCTTCTATTTTTATGACTTGCACATTTCTTCTTTAAGCCTGGAAAACATTTCTTTCCAAGAATTGCCTGTATTTTCATTTTGTGGCGTAAGGTTGATCTGCAAGAAACGTCAGCATGCAAGGGAAAACAATCAGATATAGAAGTCTTGACTTACAAGGTGTCAATCACTCATGGGCACACTAGAGTGACCTGTTACATTGTTACCCCTAAAAAAAGCACCTCATTCAGAACGGACTGTTTTATTGGTGACTGGCGAGTATTGATCCCAGATAAGGGTATCAGGCTGATAGCGGCCTTTTTTTTGTCGATACCAGCCGAAGGCAAAAAAAAAACGGTAAATCGGTAAATCTCGTTTAGTAGTAGTTGGTTAGTACGATACTGCGACAAATCATAATCTGTATAAAAAAGAAAGGTGAATATTTTTGTCATTGTGTTAGGTGAACTTTTGTGTAGAAAAAAATATTGAAGGTTAGTTATTTTTTCTCATTGTGTTAGGTGAACTTTTGTGTAGAAAAAAATATTGAAGGTTAGTTATTGGCGAGTCATGAAAGAGTGAAGTCTGGAAAAAAAGGTAGTAAAAACATTCCAAGTTGTTTGAAAATTGCGAAAATAGAGTGAATAAATGTACTACTTTGCTTAGATTTTAACCATACATGAATATGGTGTGTATGGTTCATGTTGCATGTTGTTTGAGATGTCTGTCGTTGAGCAAGGAAAACGAAGATGTGGAGTGACAGTTGGCTCTTTATCGGAAAGTTCTTGGGTTGTTTAATGGCGGCCAGTACACGAGGCACGGCATCAGATGAAACAACCACCCCCATTTTCCAGCTCAGTGGCCTAGTGGTAGAGTGTCCCGCCTAAGACTGGAAGGTTGTGGGTTCAAACCCCGACCGGGTCATACCAAAGACTATAAAAATGGGACCCATTGCCTCCCTGCTTGACACTCAGCATTAAGGGTTGGAATTGGGGGGTTAGATCACCAAATGATTCCCAAGCGCGGCAACGCTGCTGCTCACTGCTCCCATCTCCCCCAGGGGATGGATCAAAATCACACGGGGAGGGGTTAAATGCAGAGGACAAATTTCACCACACCCAGATGTGTGTGTGATGATCATTGGGATTTTAACTTTAACTTTTAACTTTTATACTATACGGAAAAGGCGGAAAAGCGTCACCTGAGCATTTGGTATCTAAGTGTATTGGAGAGTCACCGCCCTGTGTGTGTGCGTGTGCGTGTGTGTGTGTGCGTGTGTGTGTTGTGTCCGCCATCTGTGCCCATGTGTATTGGAAGGCCACACAGCTCCGTGTGCTGCATCTGTGCTCCCGACCGAGCAGTCATGTCTATACAAAACAATAAGAGGATTTGCATATATATGAACATGAAAAAGCATGAGTTTGTCTAACTTAACAAAACATGTACACGTTGCTGTTTCTCTCACTTCAGTCAGGATTGTATTCTAAGCTTAGTGGAGGTGCACGCATTGGCCAAGATGAGGTTCATAACATTTTGAAGCAGAACATAATTTTTGTGTCATAAAGTAAAACATGCCACGAGTTCTCCCTCCCCTCTTTCATGTTTATGGAAGGTAAAGCTGTCCAAGTGGAACTCCCAGTGAAGAAACGGAAAACGGTGACTCAGGAGTCAGGACAGACACCACGTGCATCTTTTTGGACCAAGTTCAGTGACTTTCTGTGAATGTCTGAAGTCTGTGATGAATGAAGAAAAGGTTGCTATTGTTTTCTTTTTCACAGAGGTGCTACTAAGTGGACTTGTTCACAAATTGTAATGACTGAGCAGCTTTCTGCATAACAGAAGGACAAAAGGATGGTTGTGTAGTCAAAATATGTTCTGCATGCAATGCTGTATATGTGTCACTTTCAAACTAACTCTTGGTGGATTAATTTTGTGTCCCTGACTTTCTGTCAAAATGTTTTTGTTTTTTTTTCCCTGTCAGTCTTGAAATATTTTACGCTCAGTTCAAACCTTTTTGAAAGTCAAGCCCAATACGTCAAACTGTTTTCACTGAGGAATGTCAACATGCCCCAGGACAGTTATAAATGATTCCTCCCATATTTTGTCACTGTTATGTTTGTGTTAGTTTTCCTATTCTGAAGGATTCATATAATATGTAAGATTAAAAAAAGGTCATTTTCACCAAACAGTTTTTTAACAATAACTCAACAAAGCATTCTGTTCTGATGACAACCATGTCGTCAATGTACTGTATATACCTATATTTTAGAAAACATTTCAAGTTATGGAAGGCAAAGATCCTTAAGATGTGTCATTATTAAGAGTTTCCTTTATTCCAGAACACTATGATTATTTCAGTCCTGCTGCAGTGTACCTCTTGCATGCTAAGCAACTGCTAGCGTGATGCGCTTGATATTGACTAAATAAAAAAAAATCATATCCTGACACATTGTAATGACTCTAGTGTAAATGTTCCAAGCTGTGCATGCCATGCCCAATGGATTTGTAATTCAAATAACCTCCAAGATGTGTCGAACCAAACTATGTTTGATGCATGGAATGATGACTAAGTGCACTGAGTCCACTCTGGTTCTTGTTATGATGTTATCCAAAGAGTGGCCAACTCGTTCACAGCAGCATTCCATTGCATATTCAGCTCTCATCATTTTGCATCATAGTTTGTCTCTCACTTTACTAGTTTCAACTTTTATGACTGGCAAATTTGCCAGCTGACTATTATAATTGATGGTGATATTCAGTAACAGACAGGAAGAACGATAGAGACTACATGACAGATCTGTCTTTTTGCCTGTGAAAATGAATCTGTTCCCATGTCTAATTGTTGCCATCCTGATTTTGAAACCTCCTATTGATGTAATAAATGAATACACATTTGGAAAAAGACCAGTGAAACTTCACATCCCATGACACATTTGAAGAAACTAAAGACTATAACTCCTTGTGGTTAATCTTGGTTCCATCAATATCTGTTTAAGAGTCACAATAATGCCAGTTTGTTACTTGAAGTGCACATGTAAATCATGGGATTAAAATTATTATCATCTGCAAGTAATTGCTTTACAAAGAATGTTTTATATAACAGCAGAGGAAGGATTTATTCTGTGTGGTGATAACCACATTGCACATGAAGATGATGAGGACATTTTGGAACAGCCGCATCCAGGATTATGAAATCCTAATCTGATTTACTGAACCATGTCATATATATGGTTTGATTTTCAAAGCCATACTTATGCAATAACTGTTCCACTGACTCACTGAGCTGGCAGGATTAGAATATATTTCTTGGAAAGGACTTCGCCCCACTAGCTCAATACCCCAGTTAAATCTTGGATTTACATCTACCCTCTGACTCACGAAGGCCAGCCACAAGATTATGATCATTTAGAAAATCTCTTAAACTCAGATGAAAAAAGACCTTTACATCCCTCAAATTGTTGAATTTTGATCAAAACTGTCAACGAGGCATTGGTTTCAAGATATGTACATATATGTATTATTGTGGCTCTATTAGAGTCATGTAGAAGTGCACTGCATCATATCACCATCCATCCATTATAGATAAAATGCGTGTTGGGAAAATGTACAGATCTGGTGACAGAGTTTTTCCTCACTCTACCGCCTTGCAAGAACCACACTGTAGAGACAATATGCCCATTTTTACGCTTGCAAGCGGGGAGAGCCAGCATCACTTGATCACATCACAAAAGTGCTTGAAAGCAATTCCGAACTCTGCTTCCGCAGCAATCGTATTTATTCTCAACAAGGAAGATGGGGTGTGCAGAACATGTCTTTATCTAGTGAAAGCTTTAGCTGGGGCTGTAAACTGGTTCCAGCAAGTTGCAGAAATGGTGTTATCCCTATCTTCACTACGGTCAGTTAGCAGATGTTTATACTCCCAGGTGGAGCCCAACTCAAGTTTACAGCAAGCACTAGCAAAATTAACAGTTCTAAGTCACCACTTCAAAATAATCATAAAATCAAGATAAGTTGTCAACCCCATCATTTCCCTCCTGTTTATTAAATGATTATTTTTCCCCATACATTAGCAAGACAACAAGAACAGTATAATTTTATTCAGCACTTAATTGGAAAGACTTCGGACCAATACTATTTAGTATTTACGTATATGATTCCGCTTGGGGACATAATACGTAAATACAACATTAGTTTTCAATGTTACGCGGATGACACACAATTATATATGCCGTTATCGATGACAAATCCCCGGGACTGTTGAAATCTTGAGGCATGCCTTGCAGAGATTAAACAATGGATGTCTCTCAATTTCCTACGCCTTAACCCAGATAAAACTGAGATGTTGATAATTGGTCCTGCTCGTTAGCATCACTTGTTTAAGGAAACCACTATACAAATGGATACTATCACTCATAGTGATACTGTAACTGATCTCGGGGTTATATTTGACCAAACGATCTCTTTTCAAAATTACATTAAGAACATAACTAGAATTGCGTTTTTTCACCTCTGTAATATTGTTAAGATTCGTCCGATTCTTTCAACTAGTGATGCGGAACCTATTATATGGGTGGGATGGCTAGCAGAATTTCCTGTAGGCCTCGTGTGGTCCTACTCATGGTCTAGTCAAGATAAACTTATTTGCTCCTATGTTAGACAGCTAAGATCATTTACACAGTATGTAACCTGAATAACGACAACATTTATCATATTTTTCGTGTTTTTATTTTTTATGGAGCAAAATAAAAACAGGATTACATGCACAATGCAAGCAGGCTAGATACGTACACTGGCTAATAAGTCACGCTCAGTATACTGGGTGCATGCAGAATCAAGGCTAACACTACTTCAAATATCAAGCCACTTCATCTTCTTCCTTCGTTAGCACTGATAATCCTAGAAATAGTTCCTGTCGTCTTTGAAGCAAAGGCGGACATCGTACTTGTAGCACTGTGTGTCGGTGTATCCTGTAGGGCAGTGTCTCCAGCGCCCTCTCTTCTTCGTCTTCATTGGGAAATGACCAAGAAGGTCTTTGCGGACATCCGGTGGTGGGTGTGGACATGTTTTCTTGGGTGGGACGCTGGTTGGATCCTCATTAGTCTTGATTGTGTCCTTCAGAATGAGAGAGGATGCTAGCTGTGCCTGGAACAGTCTCAGGTTCAGTGTCTCTTTCGGAGAGACCCCGAGAGCCTTGCAGTCCCGCTTGTAGATGAGCCAGGCGTTGACCAGAGCAAGGGTAACGGTGTGCCAGAAGATGTACATGTATCAGCAGCGAGATTTCACGGGGAACTTGTATTTGGCTGTGAATGAATCCAGCAAATCCAAACCTCCCATGTATTTGTTATAAATGCCCACGATGTGAGCCCTTTCAACTTCTATGTAGGTCTTCTTGACTTTGTCCCAGCGTTGGATCTTCTCCACAGGCTCAGTTCCGGCAAAGGACGACACAAGTGTGACAGCTCGGTTGTCATACCATTTAACGGCACAATGTTGTGTTTCACCTCCACTCTGTGGTGAAAGGCTCCTCTCCCCTTCTTCTTCAAACTCTTGTCATCTTCAAGGTTGCAGTTGGGTAGGCGCACCTGCCTGGCTGTTCCGACGTAATGTATTCCTCGATCAAAGAACTTCTCTACTAGTGGAACAGAGGTGAAGAAGTTGTCTGCATAGAACTTGTAGTTGTGACCTTCTGGCAGTGTTGAGGCTAGCTTTGTCACAACATCACCAGACAAGCCAAGTTCTGGTTTGGCTCGCAGTCCTTTGTTGCTTCCTTGGTAGACATCAAAGTCACACATCACGCCAGCGACTCCAGTTCTCACCCATACTTTGAAGCCCTATGGGTGTGGCTTGCCTCGCATTTACTGTTTGATGCTGCTGAATCTCCGCTTGAAAGGAATCATCATCTCAACCACAGAGTTGTGCTCTTCTGGTATCACATGCAGGCAGTTCTCTCTGAATGAATCAAGCCAAGGTCTGATCTTCCACAGTTTGTCCTGCTTTTCAGTCTCTGGTACTGTCAAGTTGTTGACAAAATGTAAGGCTGTCAACAAAGACTGGAATCTGTTCCGTGGCATCACGTCAGCAACAGGAGGGTGTCGTGTGTCTTCCTCCCAGTACATACGGGTACCAGCCATTTGCACTAGGCCCATCTTCAGGTACATGCCCAACATTTTCTCAATGTCCTTGGAATTGGTGTTCACACATGTTCCCTTTGTTTGAAAGCTGTAATCATTTGTGTTTGTCGTCAGAGACTGAATCATTTCTTTAGAAGCAAACTGGTTGAAGTACTCCAGTGGTGTGTGGAGAGAAATCACATTCCTGAACATTTACACCTGTTACACTTACGACCACCCTTCACATTCCTGAACATGGACAAAGAGGTTAATAAACTGAGTTTACTTGGATTTATCCTCTACACCCTTGTTTACAAACGTTACAAATATAAATATAAATACCGTTTTTTTCCGTGTATAGTGCGCCCCCATGTATAGTACGCACCCCTAACAATGGCATGCTGATGCTGGAAAAAAGCTTGTACCCATGTATAATACGCACCCAATTTTTATGAATTTTTTTAAAAAAAATTTAAATTTTTTTTTTTTTTTCTTTTTTTTTTAAGTCCCAAAGATCGTCAAACACGCAGGGAGGCAATGGGTCCCATTTTTAAAGTCTTTGGTATGGTCTTAACTAGGCTGGATGTCATTTTTTTGTTGGCGTTGATTTCTCCGACTGCCCCTAAACGCACCACCGCGCTCCGTGCGCACACGGCGGCTCTGTATGGGAGAGACGTTGAAGAGGAATAAAAACACCCTTGGAAACCAAAACTTGCCCCTCGTCGTGACTCGGAGCCGCAACAAATGTTTCGGATTTGTGTAGGGTACATTGTGACAGACGGCAAACTAGCAGGTGATCGAGCGAGCGTCTGATACAAGAGCATTGCGGTCGTATGGAGCGTGTTTGAAATGAACAGCAGAGACGAAAGGAACAAGGCAAAGTGTTGTGAAATAAAATATTACCTGTAATACGCATTTTGTTATTTGCTGATTGAAACTGCTAATTAAACTGTGAATTGAAACTAATAGGTGGAGAACTGAACTCTCGCTCTTTATATAGCTGACGTGTCTTGCGCAACCGTTCTGCGCATCTGTAATGGCGGCCTCCGTATGACGTCCGGTCAGCGATGGAGATTAAAAAACAAACAATATTTGACAATAACACACCATCGAGGATTGCACCATCGCATCAAACGATGTGTCGTCAATTATGAATTTTACTAAGTTTTTGTTCCACGACTTTGTCGGTCAGTCCTGTTGTTGGTTTTGTTGTACCATGACTTTATTTAAAAAAAAATAAAAAAAATAAAAATTAAAAAAAAAAAAAAAAATTTTTTTTTTCTTTGTACCCATGTATAATACGCACCCCAGATTTTAGGACAATAAATTACTAAAATATTGCGCACTATACACGGAAAAAAACGGTATATTAGAAGATAATATAAACTAGAAGATCCATGCTGATTTACACTACAATTATGCAGGTCACAATTAGGGCCTTTTTTGCTACCACGCTCTCCCAGTGTTGCAAATCTGCAACACATACTACATGCACTAATTGATATTTGGGGTATATACTTAACAAAATAAGCATATGCACATGTTCTAGACCAGGGGTGTCAAACTCATTTTTTTGGCGGGCCGCATTGTAGTCATAGCTTCTTTCGGAGGGCCATTATGACAAATAAATGTATCAGCACCTCATATTATATACAGTAAAAGCTACAAAACAAACTGACAAATAACTCATTTTCAAATCAGACAAGTAAAAACTGGTCAAATATTAAAAAAATATATATATATTAAAAGTGAAGACAATTTGCAATTCTAGTAATGACACGAATTTGATGCACAATTTATCTTCGCGTGCCATATAAAATGATGTGGCGGGCCGTATCTGGCCCCCGGGCCTTGAGTTTGACACCTGTGTTCTAGACATTCTAATGATCACCAAAAAATATATAAAAGCATTTTACTTACTTTTCTTTGATTAATCCAGTCTAGTGTAACAAAGAGATGTGTCCTTCCCGCTGTCCGGCGAGGTGTGAGCTGAATGACTTGTGTATAGGGCTTCAATAACAATGTTCTAGCCAATCGCAGAGAGGGATAATGAACAATAGGACTAGCTGACTCATGTTTATGTGGAAAAAAAAAAAAAAAGAAAACATGTTGCAGATCTGCCACGGTGGGTAAAAGTCTACAGTTAGTACAAAATGCTGCGGCGAGTGCTCACGCGGATGAGAAAATTTGATCACATTACCCCAATATTAGCCAACTTACATTGGCTCCCGGTCCATTTAAGATGTGACTTCAAGGTTCTTCTATGAACGTATAAATCACTGCATGGCTAAGCGCCTTCGTATCTCATCAACCTAGTTGTTCCTTACGTTCCGTCCTGTAACCTCCGTTCGCAAAACGCTAGTCTTTTAGCGACACCGAGGGCCAAGAAAATGTCTGCAGGGTCTAGAGCATTTTCTATTCGGCTCCAGAGCTTTGGAATGCCCTACCAATGGATATTAGAACTGCTACCTCAGTAGAAACATTTAAGACACGATTAAAGACACATTGTTATGGCATGGCCTTTAATTAACCTGTGGTGGCGGTTTGGGAGTAGGTTAGGTGACACCCAAACAGATAACGGCAGTCTAGATTTCTCGTTGACAATCGGGATGAGGGAACTGCGGCAGATTACCACCTTCATAGACACTGCTAGGACAATTGAGGGCACCTCCCGCAGCTTTGAATTGGATATCCACTTTGGGCTGTTTTATATTATGTGTTGTAGGTGCCCTCTCTGCATCCATTGTAGCCTGGTCATCCTGGATAAGGGGATCCTCCCATCTGTGGTTTTTTCTCAAGATTTCTCATTTTACCCCTAGTAAGGTTTTTTGAGTTTTTCCTTGCCTTCCTGGGAGTTTAAGATCAGGGGATGTTTCAGAATAATTGTCAATTGTTTCTTTCCCTTTGAGACTTTCTTGTTATTTAGGGCTATACAAATAAACTTGACTTGACTTCGGATGGTCAATGATTTGGTTTGAAATGTTCCTCTAATGCAGGTTTGTTTACACAGCATCCTCACAGTCACCGCAAATTTTCTGCAGAGGGATATAGTCGTCACTTTTGACATGACATGTATTTATACCTTTGACAAGGAAGAGGTTACAGACCTTGTTAAAGAAGACTTTAACACACTTACCGGGTATTTTTACTGCAGTAAGTGCTTTAGTTGGGGTATTGTTGCTCAACAAACATTAAGTTCCTGGCCCTTGGGAAATAATAGGAACTCAATTCCTGGATGATTTTTGCTGCTTTTGCATTACTGAACAATATTCACGTAGTCACTTTGTGATGACATTAAATCGAAACACATAATCCCTTTGACTTTTATATATGTGAAAGGCAATGTTTAGTTCCAATGGCTGAAATTTGTATTGAAGAAGATTGCACAACTTCTCTACCCAAGGAAGCAGGAAGAAGTTTGACGTGGCAGGTATGGTCCATCAGGGAACTGGCAATGCTCATAAGAGAGAAGACCTGCACTCCAAGTCCGTTGCATTGACCCAACTCAAACACTTGCTTGAATTTGAGAATAGTAAGTGCTGCTTGTTGGGGCAATCAGACAGACATGATTGCCATGATTTGTGTCCATAGTGGCACGATATGGATGTGACCTGCATCATATCAAATGAGGAAAAAAAAATATTTTTGGAAATTTCCAGTTGAGCACGCAAGGTTGTCAGCAAGATTACTCAAACCTAAGCACTCACCTCTGTTCTGAAAGCATTAACTGCTTCTCGTTGGGGCAGTTCTGTTGGTTCTTCCTTCTACCATTGGTCACAATTGTTCAATTTACTTTCTTGATCTCAACCAAGTTTAGCATGCTGATATGTCCTGGATGGTATTTGCTGCTTTTGCATTACTGAAAAGTACTCACGTAGCCACTTTGTGATGACCTCAAATCGAGACACCAATGTTTTTCTTTTCACAAGTGCTTCCTTTTGGGGTTGTCTCTGCAGTGAATTTCTCAGAAAACAGCTGTTCCCACTGAAAACAATTGCATGAATTGACAATGATTATCGCCATTCATTAACCACAATACATTCCTGATGTCACATCATCCCTTTGATATTTATATGCGTGAAAGGCGGAGTTTAGTTTCAATGGCTGGAATTTGTATTCAAGAAGACTGCACAACTTCTCCACCCAAGGAAGCAGGAAGAAGTTTGACATGGCATGTATGGTCCATTAGGCAACTGGCAATGCTCATAAGAAAGGAAGACCTGCACATCGAGTCCGTTGCATTGACCCAACTCGAACACTTGCTTGAATTTGAAAATAGTAAGTGCTGCTTGCTGGAGCAGTCAGTCAGACAGACATGATCGCCATGATTTGTGTCCATCGTGGTACTATATGGATGTGACCTGGACCATATCAAATGAGGAAAAGAAAATGCATTTTTAGACATTTCCAGTTGAGCATGCTAAATTGTCAGCAAGATTACGCAAACCTACGCACTCACTTGTGTTCTGAAAGCAGTAAGTGCTTCTCGTTGGGGGTAGTCCTGATGACTTTCCAATCTACCATTTGTCAAAATTGTTCAATGCAATGTCTTGACCCCAACCAAGCCAAATTGTTAGCAAGATTACTCAAACCTAAGCACTCACCTGTATTCTGAAAGCAGCAAGTGCTTCTCGTTGGGGTAGTTCTGTTGATTCTTCCTTCTACTATTGGTCAAAATTGTTCACTTTAATGTCTTGGACCTCAATCAAGTAGAGCATTTTAATATATGTCAGCAATATTTCTCAGACCTAAGCACGCACCTGTATTCTGAAAGCTGTAAGTGCTTCTTGTCGGGGCAGTTGGGGGGGACTTGAACACAAGCTTTTTCCAATGCACTTTTTATTTTCATGTGTTTCACGCGATCACATCTCATGGGCATTGAACTTACCAGTCTCTTTGTTCGTTGCATTTCCGGATCCCGTCAATCTGTCGTTGGCAGACGAAGTAGGACTCTTAAGACGGTAGCCCAGTGAAGAATTCACTTACCAGGGCTTTCCTCACGAAGTTCTATTTAGTCTGGGTTGTTGACAGTTTGCAGCGCGTCGTCCTCCATCTACCAGCAATCAGGTATGTTGCGATCCGGGTCATGGCACCAAATTGAGTTTTTCTTCACTCTATCACCTTGCAAGAACCACACTATAGAGACAGTATGCCCATTTTTATGCTTGCAAGCGAGGAGAGCCAGCATCACTTTTGTTCAACACAAAATTGCTTGAAAGCAACTCCAAACTCTGCTCCCACAGCAATTGTATTTATTCTTAACAAGGAAGGTGGGGTGTGCAGAATGTCTTTATCTTGTGAAAGCTTCAGCTGGGGTTGTCTCTGCAAACTGGTTCCAGCAAGTTGCAGAGGTGGTCTTATCTCTGTCTTCACAATGGTCAGCTGGGAGATGTTTACACCACTCAAGTTTACAGTAAGCACATGCAGAATGAACAGTTCTAAGGCAGCATTTCAGAATAATCCTAAAATCCAAATAAATTCTCAACCCTATCATTTGGGTAAATGTCATTTTTCTCAAAATAATTCAGAGCTATTTATAGCATTTTAGAAATGCGCTCGTCATACATCAGTATGTAATATGCATGGGTGTGTGAGAACATTCATGTCAATGTATAGGCACCATATTGCATGAAGCATACGATGTACCCTTTTATGGAGTAATACTAACTGCCTGCCTTGGCAGCACTGAGGCACTGTGCTGCAGCTGTGGAAACCTCTGCCAATTGCTCTGCAAGCCATCAATCATGCAGCCTGAGCAAGCCAACAGCTGACCACGCACCAAGGAGCACCATGCACACATGCACATTGAAAACTGACAAAACAGTGATGTCATTAAATTTGACGGAACATGCTTTAACAGCTAAATTGGCCTAGTGCACTTCTGTGGTTGGTGTTAAGCCCACTTGTCTGCTGTGGGTTCTTTAAACATGCAAAGCAATAAGAAGAAATTATAAATTTTAATTTATGACACAAGTTAAGCATACATCAGAATATGTGTGCCGTAATGCTTTCCAAATCACTATTTGCCATGGTAACATTGTAACTCTAACAACCTTGGCATCATCTTGTATGACATCATAGGCCAACTAAAAAAGTGATTTAAAACATGAATATGTTGTGTGCGCTTACATTTTCTGAACACCTGAAACAACCCTAATCCACACAGCTAAATACTCATGCTGGTACTGAACTAACTCTGGTGACCATCAACAATTGTGACAGACTGGTGGCCAGCATGAGGAAGATGTGCCAAGCTGTTGTGGCTACATATGGATCTTCCACACTCTGCTGAGGTAAAATTGATAAAGGGCCACAATGTTTTCCCTCTACTGTAGGAGAGTGCATTCATTCATTAGACAACTCAAAACTGTTTGAATACCAACACAAAAATATGTGATTGGTTTTGGCACATTGATAATTAACACTATGCCAATTGGAGTTATTGAAGGGGAGAATTTTTTTTTGAAAGGTTTACATTAGGCTCCTATATCATCCCAGTAACCTTAAAAGTATTCCTAGGAGCTTGGTTTTCTTCATGAAAAAATCCCGCATGATGACATCCGGACATGGGTTCCCTTGTCCCAGAGGTAGATCACCGGGCCCATGTCCAAATGCACATTCCATTGGGAGAAGGCCCCAGGGACGACCAGAGACAAGCTGGACAGACTATGTTTTTTGGCTGGCCTAGAAACATCTAAAGATCACCTCGAAAGAACTGGATGAACAGCCGGAGAGAGGGTAGGCCCCAACGAGACTTGTATTGCCACGAAAAGGAAGTTATGTCCATTTTTGCGTGAACAGTGCCAGTCAATCAAAATATGGCCTTTGTCTCTGAGAACCTTTGACTGATGTGCCGTGTCACTTTGATCATCTCTCTAAGAAGAAAGTTGAACATTTTCATTTTAAATGCAATCTTAAGGATTTCAAATCCCCTTTTCTTAATCCTGAATCCGGCTCACAATTGCAGGATAAAGCTGGATACAATGCCAGTTATTTGAATCATATCTTATTTTTAAGCACACATTTTTAAGATGTGTGGCTTTATGATTCCAGGCATTTTTTGGGGCTGCCATGATACATCCCCGCCATGGGCTGAAGATATTGTTTAGGTCACCTGACCCATGTACACTGTGCAGAATCAGTAGGCAATTAGTATTTTTGAGGATTATTTTCATTTTTGAACCACTACAGTGCTCTTGGTCAACCAAAATGTTAGTAAACCTTAAACTTGGATATTTATCAGATTAAAGTGAGATTCTTGCTTTCTTGGGAAAAATTCTATGTGTGCACAATTATTAGGCAACTATTAGTGTGCACAATTATTTTGCAACTAAAGTAAAATCGGAAATTTTCCCATCTCACTTGTTTTTTTTCATTTGTTAAAGTGAGTATAATTAACATACAACTCAAAATGGACAAACTGACATGAATAAAAAAAAAATTGTGACGAATATAGTAGTCACCTTTCTTTTTAATAGGAGTTATAAGTCTTAAATCTATGGAGTCTGTCAGCTTCTTGATCTGTTAATGATTAACGTTTGTGCAGCAACAACCAGAGCCTCCCAGACATTGTGGCCCTCTTCCTTCTCAGCCAGACTCCCAATACTTTTCAGGCTTGGACGATTTTGTTTTCTCCAGCGTGGAACTCATCTCCCTGACTCTAAAGTAAGTTTGAATCTTTTATTACACTGTCGATCTTTTTTTTCACAGTTGGAGTGCCTGGGAGAGCGGAGGCTTCGTGGCCGTTTGTCTGCCGTCGATCATCGGACACAAAGTATGGCTGCGGATCGAGAGGTTTGTGTGGCTTCGTGCACCAACTGCACCCTTCTCTTAGAGAGGTTGTCCCTGCTAGAGGGACGTGTCCGCCAGTTAGAGCAGAATTGCGCGATAACTGTAGATGTGGCGGATACAGACGCGGGCTGTAGTCAGCCTGCTAGCCCAGTTAGCATTAGCCCCAAGCGGCTTGCTAATCGCGATGAGCCAGGTAAGACGCATAGCCGTCCAAAGTCATCTCGGTCTACTGGCCCTCGCACTTTGGTCATAGGTGACTCCATTACCCGAAATATTACGCTTACAAATCCAGCCACGGTAATGTGTATTCCTGGGGGCAGAGCACCCGACATAGAAGCTAATCTTAGGGAGCTGACTCGCAATAGGTCTAGTCAACAGCGTAGTTCCATCAACACTAGCTACTCGGACATAGTGATACACGTCGGCTCCAATGATGTTAGGATGAGGCAGTCGGAGATCACAAAGAGAAACATAGCGAGGACTTGTGATCTCGCTAGAAAGATGAGTCGGCATCGAGTATTTGTCTCTGGCCCCCTGCCTGGGAGAGGCACTGATGAGAGGCTTAGTAGATTAGTCTCCCTTAATCGATGGATGGCTGGGTTCTGTAAGAAGCAGGGACTGTATTTCATAGATAACTGGCCTTCCTTCTGGGGCCGCCCCGACCTGCTGAGGAAGGACGGCCTTCACCCTAACCGTGAAGGCGCCTTCACTCTTTCTAGGAATATAGATTACTGTTTGAGCCACACATGACAGGTCACTTTAGAGCAGGCCGGGTCACAGGTGATTAGACCACCTGTCAGGATGGGTTTGGAGTCTGTTAAGATAAAGTTAACTAGCGCTAGGCTAGACTCCCAGCATGCACATAGCTCCTTGTGTAGACTAGAGCGTGATAGTTTGAATAGTGCGACAGTACACATAAACGCACTTTCTACTGGGGTAGTAGACAAATCCAATCACTCCACCCCGACCGGTTTTGCTGAGGAAACGGTGCCGGTTTCAGATAATTCTATACGTGTAACAAATATTTACTATCAGATTCCCACGGTCGTATCAGCCCACCGCGCTAACAAACATTTGAGAGGTGATGTCAGGCTTAGAGAACACAATCTTACTCGCATTTCGTATAAATATCCTTCGATAAATACGCACCCGGATCGACCAATTACACTTAAACTTGGTTTTATGAATATTAGATCGCTTCATACGAAAGCCATTCTCGTTAATGATCTCATCACAGAACATAATCTAAACGCTTTTGGTCTCTGCGAGACCTGGTTAAAACCTAATGAACTGATGCCGCTTAATGAGGCCTCGCCTCCAAATTTTGTGAGCTCGCATGTGGCGCGTCCTCGAAAAAAGGGTGGGGGTGTCGCCCTCATCTCGAATTCCGAGCTTAGTTTTAGGCCTCGTTCGATCAACGTATTTAAAACATTTGAGGTTCTCATTGTCCGATCCACCGCTTTACCGTCATTTTATCTTGTTGTTATTTACCGTCCACCCGGGGCTTACTCTGGCTTCCTGGATGAATTTTCAGAATTTGTGGCTGATCTAGTAACCAATGCGGATAATATAATTATCATGGGCGATTTCAACATCCACATGAATTTACCGTCAGAGCCACTTACTTCGGCGTTTCAGACTTTAACTGATACCTTTGGTTTTACGCAAGCTGTACAGGCAGCAACGCATAAGAATGGAAATACCATAGATCTGGTATTATCCCGAGGACTTGCAACCTCAAATATAGCAGTACTGCCATACACTACTGTTTTGTCTGATCATTACTTAATAAAGTTTGAAATTATAGTTCCTTGTCAAAGACAAGAGAGCAATCAGCATTATAGGAGCCGTCATTTCAACTCTATGACTGCAACTGCGCTATCTGAAATACTGTCGCCGGCAAGCACTAATTTTCTCACATACGCCGACTCTATTGATAATCTTACGAATGAATTCAATGCGACATTGTTAAATGCCATTGACTCTGTGGCGCCGTTACGTCTGAAAACTCGCCGTAGAGTGCCTACTCCATGGTTCACAGATGAAACGCGTACGCTTAAGCAATTATGTAGAAAGCATGAGCGCAGATGGCGTCTAACCAAACTTGAGGTTTTCCATCAGGCATGGCAGGATAGCCTCCTGAAATATAAAGATGCGCTTATCTTAGCAAAAACTCGATATTTTTCGCAAGTTATTAATCTCAATAAAAACAATCCGAAACACCTATTTGATACAGTGGCAAAGCTGACTCTGCGCCAGCCGACCTCCGATAGTTCCTTCCACTCAGCTGACGAGTTCATGAAATTTTTTGCTCAAAAGATTGAATCCATTAGGGATGAGATCAAGAATAGCATTCCAATCGCTCGGTCGAGCACGCCGTTTACCAACGCTGATGATCATGCAACAACCCTCTCAACTTTTAAAAGCGTGTCTCTTGAAAGGCTTACACAAATTGTTAGTGCGGCTAAACAAACAACATGTTTACTCGACCCTCTTCCAGCCAAACTACTTAAAGAATTATTTCAAATTTTAGGACCGTCCGTCTTAAATATAATCAATCTGTCTGTCTCCTCTGGGATAGTGCCAACAGCCTTTAAAACCGCTATCATTAAACCGTTACTTAAGCGACCAAATCTTGACCCGGACTGTCTCAGTAATTATAGGCCAGTTTCAAACCTCCCATTCATAGCAAAACTTCTTGAAAAAGTAGTAGCGCAGCAGCTTATTGATTACATGGTCGCCAATAATCGATACGACACTTTTCAGTCTGGTTTTAGAGCTAATCATTCCACTGAGACAGCACTTGCGAAAGTGACTAATGATCTCCTCGTAGCTATGGATTCAAACATTTCGTCTGTACTGTTACTACTCGATCTTAGTGCTGCCTTCGACACTGTAGACTTCGATATTTTATTAGGGCGTCTTAAAAGTTGTGTTGGTATTTCAGGGTCAGCACTAGGCTGGTTCCATTCCTATCTATCAAACAGGACGCACCGAGTGGTCCATGGCAATGCGTCCTCGGAGCTCTATAATGTTACATGTGGTGTCCCACAGGGATCGGTTCTCGGACCAATTCTTTTTAATATTTATATGATTCCGCTTGGGGACATAATACGTAAATATAATATTAGTTTTCAATGCTATGCGGATGACACCCAATTATATATGCCGTTATCGATGACAGATCCGCGGGATTGTTGTAATCTTGAGAAGTGCCTTGCGGAGATCAAGCAATGGATGTCTCTCAACTTCCTTCGTCTTAACCCAGATAAAACTGAGATGTTGATAATTGGTCCAGCTCGTTATCAACACTTATTCAAGGAAACCGCTATAACTATAGATAACCGTACTATCACTCAAAGCGATACTGTAACTAATCTCGGGGTAATATTTGACCAAACTCTCTCCTTTCAAAAGCACATTAAGAATATAACCAGAATTGCGTTTTTTCACCTTCGTAATATTGCAAAGATTCGTCCGATCCTCTCGACCGGTGATGCGGAAACTATTATACATGCGTTCGTCACGTCGCGCCTGGACTACTGTAATGTACTATTTTCGGGTCTTCCTAAGTCCCGCATCAAAAGTCTACAGTTAGTACAAAATGCCGCTGCAAGGCTGCTCTCTCGGACAAGAAAATTTGATCACATTACCCCAATACTAGCCAACTTACATTGGCTTCCGGTCCATTTAAGATGTGACTTCAAGGTTCTTCTATTAACCTATAAATCGCTGCATGGCTTAGCGCCTTCATATCTCGTCGACCTAGTTGTTCCTTATGTTCCGTCTCGTAACCTTCGTTCGCAAAACGCTACCCTTTTAGCGACACCGAGGGCTAAGAAAATGTCTGCAGGCTCTAGAGCATTTTCTATTCGGGCTCCAGAGCTTTGGAATGCCCTACCAATGGATATTAGGACTGCTACCTCAGTAGAAACATTTAAGACACGTTTAAAGACACATTTCTATGACATGGCCTTTAACTAACCTGTAGTGGCCGATTCGGCTGGAGTTTGTTTTCTCTCCCTCTACACCCCCTCCCTCCCCCCTCCCCGGCCGGGGAGGTGGTTAGGTGGTACCCATGCTGACAGCGGCTATCTGGATTCTCGTGGCCAATTCAGGATAGGGGAACTGCAGCTCAACCTCCTCGAAGAGCACTGCCAGGACAATTGAGGGCTCCTTTCGGCAGCCCTCTGCTGTGACATGGACATCCACTTTTTATTTAATTGATTTTCATGTTGTATCATTTGTGCCCTCTCTGCATCCATTTCAACCTGGTGATCCTGAAAGGGGGATCCTTCCATCTGTGGTCCCTTCTCAAGGTTTCTCATTTTCCCCCTGCTAGGGGTTTTTAAGTTTTTCCTTGCCCTTTTGGGAGCTTAAGATCAGGGGATGCTTTGAGAATAATTGTCAATTTCTGTCTATGTGAAGCCCTTTGAGACTGCTTGTGATTTAGGGCTATACAAATAAACTTGACTTGACTTGACTTGATTGTTCACAGAGCTGTACTGTTTTCCTTCAGCATAGAGCTTCTATTTAGGAAGGGGCTACAAGTTCTCAATCAAGTTTAGGTCTTTATTCTATCATCTTTAAGGCCTTTACCAGCAAGCCACACAGTGGAGAACTTTGTCCTGCATAAAAATAAAGGTCTTCTTGAAAGATGGACACTTTTTCCTGTACTACTGCTTGAAGAAAGTGTCTTCATAACACTGGCAGTAGGTTAATTTCAATACATTTTTGTTTTGGAGTTCCTTTTATATCAATAATTATCCACACATATCACTTGAAAAACATGTATCGAGTAAGCATTCAAGCTTGTACACCATGGAGTTGGAAAATATGCATAAAAGAGATCATGTGGTCAAAATACGCACTTGCCTAATAATTCTGCACATAGTCGAGGACAGGGGTCAGCAATCCAAAATGCATTGCATTTTCTTCTTGATTTTTTCAGAAGCCCTGAAGTGCCCAGGACACAAGTAAAGGGAGATCATATTTATTAGAACTCCAGAGCGAACGATCTGAATGGAGATTCAAAGTTTTGAATCTTCCAGATGTACTATTCACTCACACTGAGATAGCATCAATGAACATAGTTGGTAATTTCACAAAGTTCCATCAGTATTGAGCTATTTTGCTCAGAGCGCAACGACCTCATATCAATTACCTCTCTACTTCATGCAAAAATCTTTGCACCTGCCTTGCAACATTTATCAAGCTACTCTGTCATTTGAGGATAGTTACTGGTTTTCAAAGAGATAAATTGAAGTACTGATCCGTGGTTTTGACAGTACATCCAATCTCAGGTAACAAATCTATGACCTTTTGCAACAGGCCTTACTTAAAGGTTATTTGTTGTTGTCAACTGTCTTTAATTTATCTTTAGTTTTTTGACAAAGATTTCGTATGTGCACATTCCATGCCAGAGTTTGCATTATTCAACTTCAGATAAAAACAATATGCCATTTCTCAAAATTGCGGATAAATAAAAACAACGCGAGTTACATTGCTATTATGAAAGGCAACAAATTAATTTAGACTTGATAGACAGTACCTAAATGGCATCCAATAATGCTCATAATGGGCTCTGAGCAGTATAGGAGTGAAATAAGCACAACCTTATTTGACATTTAGTAACTGCTTGATGTGGCATTTTAGTGTCTCATCTTAACTACTATATTTCCAATGTTTGTTTGTTACTTCTCTCAATTTGTTAAATTCTGTATTTTGACAGAAATTGGAGTGCCAATGTTTCCATATTGTCCCAAATAAAAAGATTATAAATTGCCCAGAATGACGCTACAGGTTTTGTTCTTGAATTCATTTAATACTAATACACTGCTGAAGAAATATAGTGACACGACATAAATTAAATTTCTTTAAAGAACTTGAGCATACCTATCAGATCTGCTAATGAATGCTTTGGCAAAAAATGTAGGGAAAGCAAAAATGGCACAATATCTCCTCCATATGGACTTTTGTGACTATTTTTTCCCACAAATTCATTGAAGAGTCGAGTAAGAATTGCATACCTAACATTTCATACTTTTTTTGCTGAAATCCCTTTTGCGTAAGCATTTATCCATCCATCCATCCATCCATCCATCCATCTTCTTCCGCTTATCCGGGGTCGGGTCGCGGGGGCAGCAGCTTCAGGAGGGACTCCCAGACTTCCCTCTCCCCAGCGACTTCATCTAGCTCATCCCGGGGGATCCCAAGGCGTTCCCAGGCCAGCTGAGAGACATAGTCTCTCCAGCGCGTCCTGGGTCGTCCCCGGGGTCTCCTACCGGTGGGACATGCCCGGAACGCCTACCCACCTGCCTTTTGGCTCAGGTCTCTCTTCACCACGACGGACCGGTACAGAGTCCGCATTACTGCCGATGCTGCACCGATCCGCCTGTCGATCTCGCGCTCCATCCTCCCCTCACTCGTGAACAAGACCCCGAGATACTTAAACTCCTCCACTTGGGGCAGGATCTCATCCCCGATCTGGAGAGGGCATTCCACCCTTTTCCGATCGAGGACCATGGACTCGGATTTGGAGGTCCTGACCCTCATCCCGACCGCCTCACACTCGGCTGCGAACCGCTCCAGTGAGAGCTGGAGATCACGGCCTGAAGAAGCCAACAGCACCACGTCGTCTGCAAAAAGCAGAGACGTGATGCTGAGGTCCCGTAACCGGACACCCTCAACGCCTTGGCTCCGCCTAGAAATTCTGTCCATAAAAATTATGAACAGAATCGGTGACAAAGGGCAGCCTTGGCGGAGTCCAACCCTCACTGGGAACGAATCCGACTTACTGCCAGAAATGCGGACCAAACTCTGGCATCGGTGATACAGGGACCGAACCGCCCTCAGTTGGCTCAGTACCCCGTACTCCTGAAGCACCCCCCACAGAACCTCCAGAGGGACACGGTTGAACGCCTTCTCCAAGTCCACAAAACACATGTGGACTGGTTGGGCGAACTCCCATGCACCCTCAAGGAGCATAAGCATTTAATAATACATAATTAAAATGTATTGACAGAAAAGCAATCGGTGTGCCAGAAACCTCATGAGAACAATTCCATGCATTCCCTGAGATTCTTTTCTTTCAAGATTTTATCTCTTGTGTTTAGGGTTTCCTGAAGCCCCTCATGACAAATAGGCCTTTACATGTCTGAGTGGAGTTGCTCATGAATGTGCTGCTGTGTCACCAATCGAGTCAGCTTGCAAGTTGAGAGTTGCCTTACTTTTGATGGACAGCTAGGACCTGAAGCCAGACAAAAAAAAATCTTTCAGACATATTCTGTGTGTTCTCTGTAAGTTCCTAACTTACTAACTCATAGATAGAGAGAGAGAGGGAGAAAAAGAGAGGAGAGAGAGAGAGAGAGAGAGAGAGAGAGAGAGAGAGAGAGAGAGAGAGAGAGAGAGAGAGAGAGGGAGAGGGAGGGAGGGAGAGGGAGGGAGAGGGAGAGGGAGAGGGAGAGGGAGAGGGAGAGGGAGAGGGAGAGGGAGAGAGAGAGAGAGAGAGAGAGAGAGTTGTTCTTGTTCTGACAAGATGTTGAGCAAGACACAACAAGCAGTCTACCTCTGGCTTGTACAAGGACAGGTGTTACTTGTAAAAATCTACTGCCAAGCTCTCCCCTGCAGTTTACTAGTCCAGCAGGTCAGTCCAGACATGAGTCGCCCGTTAATTTTACGTCAAATTTTCAAATGTACATTTAATTTATACCAGGTGCTCTCACTAATTTACTCAACTGCATAAAATGAAGTGCCACTTGTCCAGCACAGCCACTATGAAATAAAAGTGATGTATTACAGACAAAAATTCATGCTGCCTGTGTCTGGCTGGATCAGTCTGGTCTGTATTTCAGGGAACTTACACTTGTAAGTTAGTTACACTGTATTTACGAACAGCAATTAAGTAAATTCAACGTGTTTAACAGTGTGAACAGCTATTCATCTGAAGAAATATTTGGCATACCTGTCTTTTATTTTAACACTTTATTAAACAATTAAAGTCTTGTCACAGGAAAATAAATGACTTGTACTCCTGGTAAATTTGTTTGCAAGTAAAATGAAGCTTCAAAATCGTGAAATTCAAGTCATTCTCTACCTTATCAAACACTGAATTCACTGCAACCACTCCCTGCACAACTATCAATGAAAAAAAAAACTCAAGGCCAATGACAAGGAGCACTAAAGCAGCCACCCAAGTGAAAGGAAAAACACATTTTTATCATGATGCCTAACAATTGTAACGGTTGTCGAAAAGCCTCAAAACGTGGGCTGATTGTTTACAACAACTTGTGTGAGTTGCGCACCACAAAGTCCTACAAAGACCAAGATACCTTGCAGACGGAACAAGAACATGTGCAGGTAGAAGGGGGTAACCTGATGGTGATTACACGACGAGATATTGGGATTCCAAAAAAAAAGTAAACCTGGGGTCATATTTGGAATTTTAAAAACTTGATTAAGGGCATATTTGGATTTCTGTGCGCGTTTACATGGATTTGTGGTTTTAAAAAGAGTCTGTGGTGGACGTTTAGTTTTTTTAATCTTGTTTTTTTTTTGCTCCTTGTCAATTTTGGTTTCAGCAGGGATTGGCTTCCTGCACGACCCAAAACCCACAAGTTGCCACTAAACCTGTCCGATTCTGCTCATGGGTTCAAATCTTCTGTGTTGCTTGTTCCAACCATGAGAACAAGGGTTTTATGGATGGCAAATGTCATGGTATAGTTTTTAGATGTATTTTTCTTGTTCTAGTGACTTTTTTTTTCATTCATTCATTCATTCATTCATTCATTCATTAATTCATTAATTCATTCATTCATTCATTCATTCATTCATTCATTTATTCTAGGTTTTATCATTTGAATGAAGAACCACAAGTCTAAACTCAGCTGGTGTTTTACCACTCATTGGCTCGTGTCTCACAGGGTGACTCACTGCAATAAAAGACAGTAACAGAAAAAACAGATTGGTCAGGATGAAGGTGGAAGAGTGTTGTTGATGGAGAAAAAGAATGGTGGTTTAAGACTCAAGGAGGATGAAGGGGACACCCACGCCAAGTGAACTGTGGACAACGGCCATCCAGGCTGACTGCAGGCTGGTGATATCACTCTAAGCCACATGCCGAAAGGTTACACAATACACAAATGTACTACAGTGTGTGTGTGTGCGTGTGTGTGTGCGTGTGTGTGTGACATTGTCTAGATTGATATTATACAACACTGTACATGTTGTCTTTACTACAAACATTTAACAACATTTTGCAGTGGAGGGAACAGGTACTTGGAGCTGATAAATATATATACTGTACAAATAAACTGATTTCCAATCTTGGTCATGGACCCAATTAAACTCCTAAGTAAAAGTGCCACTGTTTTGGTTTAATACCAGGGGTGGCAACCGAAAATGGCCAAAGAGCCATATTGGCCCAAAAAACAAAAAACATACCTGTCTGGAGCTGCAAATATCTAAAAGCCTTTTATAAGGCAACATAGACTGTCAATACATAAGGTGTATGGCTACTATTAAAATAATAAAAAAATATTAATAGTGGTATCAATTTGATCATTTCTTCTTGTGGCCCATTAGAGTTTACTTACCTGCATAGCAGAGCTGTCTGTTCGATATCGGTCAAGTCACACGACTCATCACAGACAATTGAGAAAGCTGGAGCTGAATTCATGTTCTTGATTTGCTGATCGGTGTTATTGTTTGCTATTTTAATAACCTTGTCCTTCACTGTTTTTTTGCAGAGAGAGGCACGTCTTTAATGACGCAATTTTGCTATTTGGGGCCATTCTGAAATTTGGTATTTTTTAATATATTTACAACTACATACATTTTACAGCATAAGAATGTTTGTGTCATGATTACCATCTAAAAAACAAATAAAAAAAAACTAACAACAGTAAACAACATTTTTCTATTTTCACGCATTTTTGCAAAAGGTCCAGGGAGCCGCTAGGCAGTGCTAAAGAGCGGCATGCAAACCTGGAGCCGCGGGTTTCCGAGCCCTGGTTGAATTGTTGTGCCTCTGGTTTAATCATAATTCCAAAACAAAAAGAGAAAAAAAACCTCTCAAATCAACATAACAGTTTAATTCAAAAAGTGAATGTGTCACCAAGGAAAAAACTCAAAACTCCAGCTAGGGGAAATGAGAAACCTTGAGAAGAGACCACAGATGGGGAGGTCCCTTATCCAGGATGACCAGGCTGCAATGGATGCAGAGAGGACTCATAGTACAAACAGTGTAGACAAATTAAAAAAAGGTGGGGAGAGCAGGATGTTATTGCACAGTAATGACTCTGAGACTCTAAGAGTGGTGTGAGTTCATCAGAGCAACAGCCTGGGGGAAGAAGCTGTCTCTGTGTCTGCTGGTTTTGGCGTGCCGAGCTCTATAACGCCGTCCGGAGGGGAGTAGTTCAAACAGACTGCAACCTGGGTGAGAAGGGTCTTTAGAGATGCTCCTTGCACGTTTCCTGGTCCTGGACAGGTACAAGTCTTGGATAGATGGGAGGTTGATTCCACTATCTAAAGACAGTGATGGAGGTGCAGATGACAGACTGGATGTGGCTGTGTAGAAGGTCTTCAGAAGCTCTTGCGGCAGGTTGAACCTCTTGAGCTGTCTCAGGAAGTACAGCCTCTGCTGGGCCTTCTTCCGGACAGAGTCTATGTGGCCGGTCCATTTCAGGTCCCGAGAGATTGTGGTTCCCAGGAACTCAAAGGTGTCTGTAGAGAGAATAGTATTACTGCGGATAGTGAGGGGTAAAAGTGGTGAAGGGTCACGCCTGAAGTCCACTGTCATCTCCACGGTCTTGAGCGGGTTCAGCTCCAGGTGGTTTTGGCTGCACCAATGGACCAGCCGCTCCACCTCCTGTCTGTACGCAGTCTCATCACCGTCCTGGAGCAGTCCGATGAGAGTGGTGTCGTTTGCATACTTCAGGAGTTTCACAGGAGAGTCACCTGAGGAGAAATCGTTGGTGTAGAGAGAGAAGAGCAGTGGGGAGAGGACGCACCCCTGAGGGGCTCCAGTATTGGTGGTCCGGGTGTCAGGTGTGATGCCCCCCAGCCTCACACGCTGTCTCCTGTTGGTCGGGAAGCTGGTGATCCACTGACAGGTGGAGGCAGGCACCGCAAGCTGAATGAGCTTCTGTTGGAGGATTTCAGGAGCGATGGTGTTGAACGCCGAGCTGAAGTCCACGAACAGGATCCTGGCGTACGTTCCTGGGATGTCCAGGTGATGCAGGATGTAGTGCAAAGGTGGGCGCCAGCTGCTCAGCGCAGACTTTCAAGCAGGAAGGTGACACGCCGTCTGGGCCCGGTGCCTTCCTGGTCTTTTGTCTCCGGAACATCTGGCGCACTTCCTCCTCGCGGATCTGGAGTGCAGCCTGTTAAGATCACCCAGAACAATGATTAGTGAGTTTGGTAGAAGTTTCTCCATGTCTGTTACCTGGTCAGCCAGCGTCTGCGTGGCTTCACTCGCACGTGCTTGTGGTGGAATGTAAACAGCCGCCATGACGATCAAGGAGAACTCCCGTGGTGAATAGAACGGCCGGCAGTTTATGAAAAGGGTTTCTAGCAGGGCTGTGGACTCGGTCGGATTTTTGCGCCGAGTCCGAGTCCGGCCACTTGACCATGAGTCCAAGTCCGAGTCCGGCTGTCCATTTTTTCTGTTAATTCATGTGACTGCTTAGTCTTTATTCAAGGCTAATTTAGATCAAAATCTAAATAATTACAACAGTTTTGTGATGGCTTTGTCTTTATTAAACATATAAACGAATACGATGAGCAGATACTTTCAAGTTTTAATCATTAATTACACCATTATAGCTCAGACATATATCTAAACACAAATAATTAGTGACGACCCCACAACTATCGAAACACATCAATGATATAAGCTGGGTGACATAATCGTCCTTGACATTGGTACATAATGTAAACATTAGCCTAAGTGCAACTCAACGTGGCCGCATTGATCGTAACTTACGCTCCGTTTCCCCCCCAAATCTAGAGGCAAAACATTGTTCTCTCGCTGCTCCCGGGTTCTTCCATCTTGGCTGCGCGCGGGGCATTGTGGGTCTTGTACGTGCACGCACGCAGGCAGGCAGGCGCGGGCGCGCACGCAACAACTAAATTTGTCTTCATAACAACCAAGCAGGGCTGTGGACAGTATTCCTACGCGCATTCTCAGCAGCATGATGAAAATAAAATTGAACGTATTTTATTTATTGTCGGACTCAGTGGACTCGGTCAAAATCAGCACCGAGTCCGGCAAAATGACCGAGTCCGAGTCCGACAAGTCCGAGTCCCCGAGTCCGAGTCCACAGCCCTGGTTTCTAGGAGAGGGCTGCAAAACTCTTTCAACACCGTGACATCAGTACACCAACGTTCATTAATGTAGAAACAGAGACCATCTCTCTTTGATTTTCCGGAGAGCTCGGCGCTGCGATCTGCCTGTGTTAGCCGAAACCCTGCTAACTCCACGGCGTGGTGGGGGGTTCGTTCGCTGAGCCACGTCTCAACAAAGCACAGCGCGGCGGATCTGCTGAAGTCCGTGTTCCTAGAAGTGAGGAGCAGCAGTTCGTCCATCTTGTTCGCCAGGGAGCGGACATTCGCCAGATGAATTGACGGTAGGGCAGAACGGAACCCTCTCTGCCTCAGCTTTATGAGGGCTCCAGCTCGTTTTCCGCGCCGCCGTCGTCGCGCTAGCTTGTATAGCACCGCCGCTCCGGCTAGAATCTCCAACAAACAGTCTGAATCAGAGAGGAAAGGAGAGAAAATTACCAGAAGAAGATTGTCCCATGTTTAAGAGTGCTTCTCTGGTAAAAGTGATCCGGGATGGACAGCAGAGGACACAGAAAACACAGGAAATAAGACAAAGAAACAGAGAGCGACTCACCGTGGCTGCCATCCGCGGCGCCATCATATGACGTCATCAATTAAATACAAGACAGGTAACAAGAGGCAGGTGACTGTGATTAGAACGTTGATTGTGACTGTTAGAATAATTACTTCTCTGGTTCTTCTATATCAAACAAATTTGTTTTAGGTTCATTTACCTGACATGTTTCGGCGGAATCTTCCGCCTTCATCAGAGTGTCAGGTAAATGAACCTAAAACAAATTTGTTTGATATAGAAGAACCAGAGAAGTAATTGAAAAAGAAAAAACAAGATGAACCTAGTACAACTGTTAGAATAATTAGTTTTGCTGAAGCGCTGGTCGGCCTGAAACCAGAGGTTACATATCTTTGCTCAAGTCAACATATCTGCCAGCTAGCCTTAGGGAGTCCTTATACTCCCTTCCTTGTCTTATCTGTGAGAAGCCCTCACTAGTTAGGAACAGAACACCTTTGTTCTTTGTTCTTTGTTAGTTCAAGAGAAGTCCTTTCTCTGTTAACTGTTTTTGTCCGAGACAGTTTTTAGTTATCCCATATTTACTCAATGTTTGTTTAAGTAGACTTCATGCAAGTTATCTCACATCTACTTAACGTTTGTTGGAGTGTATGCACGAGAGGTATCTGATTATTTACTCATTATTATTATTGTGTGAAATGTAGCACGAAAGTCTAGAGCATTGCTTTACAGGGACACGGCATCCAGGTTTGGAGATTGCAGCCGGGAACGAGGCTGCCAACCATCTAAGAACAGACTCTGCATTCCTGGGGTAACAGATCGGCCAAGGCCATGCGGCCTCGCACCACACGACATTATTAGCTAGCTGAACACCGTTGCTACAGTCACACTCTCCCCTCCCTTTAGTGTAGCAACGCCTCTTGTAACCAGGGCAACCCAATATAAAAAGAGGAGATGACGGTAGGGCAGGTCAGAATTGGTGGAGGACTGTGAACTGGGCCCTTTACCTAATTCTCCTTGCGAGCAAAAGAATACTGGTTGTCTTCTCCTCTTTGTTTCCAGTGTGTAAATAAATGTCTGATGGTATTTAGACCTGACAGTGACTTGACACAGGAAGGGAGGGGCGAGTACACAGACGCGGACAGAAGCAATGACAACCTACATATAAAACAACCAGGGACGAGTCATAACATTGGCTGGCAACCGGTTCAGGGTGTCCCCCGCCTACTGTCCGATGACGGCTGGCATAAGCTTGTCCATGGGGACAAACGGTATAGAAAATGGATGGATGTTTGGGTGAAAAATTAAAAAAGTTCAATTTAAAATAGGCCTGCTAAATCAATTCACATTATCATTTGTAATTGACAGTTTTTGTTAATCCCTCTTCTCGCCTTTGTTGAAACACCTCCACTAGTTTCTCTGGCACTCACTCAAAGAGAAAACATGAAAAGTCTTTATTTCAATTGATATGTGGTATTTAATTCCTCATCTGTCTGTCGGTCTAACCTTACAGTACTTTAATGTCAATGGATTTCAGTACACAAGCAACCTGTTACCATCCCTTTAATTGCTATGTTCAGTTTTGCCACAATCATGCAAAAACACTTGACTGAACTCATCCACATGTGTACAAAGAACTCATCTCCAGATTACTATCCTTTTCTGCTTCACTTATGTTTTATCAAAATGTATATTTAATAGTATAAACATGTGCGTTTCTCAATGACTCCAATTTTGAACTGAATTTAAGTGCTGGTGCTGCTTACTTGGTATGCTTACCTCTGTGCTTTGTGATTTGATATACTCATTCTGTTCACACAAAACTACGTTGATATGGTATTTATTTACTGGAGTTTCAACATTGTCTTTCAAAAGAATAACCTGACTACCAAACACACAGAGATTGGCATCCTTAAGTATTTGAATAGTTCCTTTATTTTTGCTGCCGACTGATAACTCTTGTGTTTCACATGAAAAGGTAAAACTGAGACATTTTCATCTTCAGGTATTAAGATTAGGGTAAGAGACACTATTTAGAAGATAACATCATATATACCCTATTTTTGGGTGATACTTGTGTTGGCATGGGTCATATGACCAGATCCACTTACAAGTGGCATGTGGAAATTCATTGGCTTGTTGACAAAGATGACAAGGTGAGCCTCCACAAATGAAAATGCAATCCATGCTTTCAAACCACAGACACCCACCCACCTTTTTTGCGTGGTGATCGGTGATAGAAAAAAAATACGAGACTCGTGTCATTCATGTCATGTCTGTGGAATACAACTCTATTTTATCTTCTCTATTTACAGTGATCCCTCGCCACTTCGCGCTTGACCATGCAGGTGATTGGCTTTGACTGTAAGAGGAGTTCTAACCACGCTTTATCTCAGCCCCTCACAGTTGCACTCTTCCACTTTGTTCACGTCTGCAGAATCAGCAGCATCTCTGATTTCCACTTCGTTTAGTCATTAACGAGGCGGGACAGCCAAATGCAAGACGGGCTCACACAAAGTTTAAAGGGGAGAAGGAGGGCTGGAATGCCGACAGACAGTGGCGTAGCCAAGCCGGGGCGAGCCGGGGCGGCGCCCCGGTTAGAACTCCCTGCGCCCCGGTTGAAAAAAATCGAGCTTTTTCGATTCTTCATTTTCATGCCGTTTTTTTCTTTCGGTCTTGCGCTAATGTGCTTGCGCTATTCTATGTGCGCGATGTTATCCATTCACCGTTTGCCTCCCAGACCCGGATGTTGTTATAGCGATCAGCGAACGACGTGGGTGATGTTCGATTTTTTTTCCTGTGGGCGTGCGCCCCTACTGGAAAAATTCCTGGCTACGCCTCTGCCGGCAGAGCAGGACAACAAGGCAAGCTGATGCGCTGGTCAGCGAGAGCAGCCAGCACAGCAAGAGAAGAGCGGAGCCGTGATACGTTTACACTTTAAAATTTAAAAAAGAATGTTTAAAAATACAATAAAGTGTTTAAAAATAAAATTATTAGATTCTTGTGCGGATGCCCTCGCCCTGGTCCGTGGGGACGTGTCCGCCGGCCAGCACAGCGAGAGCAGAGGGGAGCCGTGACACGTTTACACGTTCAAATGTTTAAAACGTGTTTAAAAATACAATAAAGTGTTTAAAAATAAAATCATAAGAGTTGTGGGAATACTGGTTAGCACGTCCGCCTCACAGTAAGGAGGGTGCGGGTTTGATTCCACCTCCGGCCCTCCCCGCATGTTTGGAGTTTGCATGTTCTTCCTGTGTCCTTGTGGGTTTTCTCCGGGTACCCCGGTTTCCTCCCACATCCCAAAAACATGCTCGGTAGGCCGATTGAGCGCTCCAAATTGCCCCTAGGTGTGAGTACAAGTGCGGATGGTTGTTCATCTCTGTGTGCCCTGCGATAGGCTGGTAACCAGTTCAGGGTGTCCCCCGCCTACTGCCCGATGACAGCTGGGATAGGCTCCAGCATGCCCGTGATGGATGGATGGATGGATGGATGGATGGATGGATGGATGGATGGATGGATGGATGGATGGATGGATGGATGGATGGATGAGTTGGACTAGTTTGGACTCCATAGAGGTTGTGGGTGAGAGGAGGATGTTAGTTAAGCTGAAATCCATCATGGGCAACACCTCTCACCGCCTCTACTATGACTTTGTGCGGTCCCTTACATCCACGGTGTAGAAAGGAGAGGTTCTGCAGGTCCTTCATTCCCACTGCTGTCAGACACGTGTGGCACGTGATCATGTGTTGGTTTCCTTCTGTTTTGTCTCTACCGCTACTAGTGGCACTTGTCTTTGTCCTTGTTTATCTGTTATTTATCCATTTTTACATTTGACACTTGTTTCTTGTATTCTTGTACTCTTGTACGCTGCTGTGACAAGAAGATTTCCCCACTGTGGGATAAATAAAGTTCAATCAATCAATCAATCAATCAATCAATCAATCAATCAATCAATCAATCAATCAATCAAGTTGTGTGAATACCCTCGCACTGGGCTGCTGGGGTGCATAAGCCAGCCAGCACGGCAAGAGCAGAGCGGACCGCTGGGCCGCGTGGGCGCGTCAGCCATCAAGAGCAGAGCGGAGCCGTGACAAGTTTATATATATACTTCATAAAAGGTTATATATATTTACTCTTATTTATTTTTATATTTTCTTATTTATTTAAATAAATAATGTTTTTTTTTTTTTAAATGTTTCTGAAAGTCTGTTTGACTTTAAAATGTTTACAAAAGTGTTTAAAAAATTTTTTTAAACAATAAAGTCTTAATACAATACAATAAAGGTTCATAAAAGTCTAGTGTGGATATTGTAACACTATATTTCCTCTTTTTTTCTTATTTTCTTATTTATTTGAATAAATGAGAATCTTTCTGAAAGTCCGTTTGACTTGAAAATTTTTACATGTATAAAAATACAAAAAAGCATTTAAAAATAAAATAAAGTGTTTAGAAATACATAATAAAGGTTTCTAACAGTCTTGTGTGGATATCGTAACAATATATTTTCTCTACATCAAGGACCTATTGCGAGTGGTCTTGGAACCAATTATCCGCAAAAAACGATGGATCATTATATTTGGCTGCATGTCAAGTGTGCGTATGCCGTGGTACTGGTAGGTCCCTTTTATGCAATGCACACCCGAGTGTGGGTTTAATAAAGTTATGACATCAGAGCAAACAGCAAGTGTGAATGCAGAACCACATAGAAAATTTATTTGCTTGCACACAGCAACAATGTCTTCCTGTTTTGCGCATAAGTGTAGACTGTCGAAAGAGCCTGGGGATTTTAATCTGTTGCTCATTCCAGTGATATTGGACTTTGCGTCAGCACATACTGCCAGATGGCAAGGGGCTGAACAGTCTGTGAGAGGAGTTGAAGGGAGTGGGAGCCAGTTCGATTGGACATTTGTCTTGGTAAATCCTGAAAGCAGGAGAGATTCCGTTCTGGATTCCAAAATTCTCAAAATGGAGAGCTAATAATTACATATACAGTACGTACTTGGTCTCTTTTGCTGCTGAAAAATAATGCCCAAAAGATTAAAAAAAAAATTGCATGATTGCAATTCCTACACTCCTTTGATTCACAAGGTAAGTACCTTGTACTTGGTTAAAAGCAACATGTATATTATCTGAGTACATAACTGTTGCTCTCCGTTGTGTTGTTCTGACATGAGTTGGAGCGGTGCAAGAGCCTAATGATCAGACAAGACCAACAAATGTGAACTGTACTGCACCCTAGGGTAGACTAACGTACCTAATTTAAATTCTAAATGTGGGTAATTTACCAGATTTGTCCGTCTTTCATTTGTGACCTGGGCACCTTTTGTCATTCCATCCTTATTCATAATATAATCCGTCTGTCCATCCGTTGTCATTATTGGAAAACTGCTTCCATCATTGGGTCGCTGTCCAAATATACACCCTTGTACTAACTACTGTATATTACGTTACCAATAATCCCATGTTTGGGATGGAAGACGTAGGACACTATTATTTTGTTGGCAAATTAGAAGACTACAACAAACAAAATGATGCCCAAGAATTGTAACGGTTGTCAAAAAGCATCAAACGATGGACTCTGAAGGCGACAAGATAAATGATTAGGCAATCAAGCAAAGCTTTATTAAATTAAGGTAGAGGTAGAAAACAAAAACAAAAAACATTAAATAAATCAAAGAATCATAGAAGTGCTTGCATTCAATAAATAGTCAAATGAACAGTAAAACCACTGGCTGAAATTCTGTAACAACAGACCAGGAATAAACTGAAAAAAATGTCTAGACGTTGGTGAGCAATTGATTGATCTGGCACTCACCCATTCAGCTGCACCTACAATATATACTCACTGACTGTAATAGGAAGCAGGTGTGGCGCTGGACACTCCGCCCAACAACGCTCACCATGGAAGCTGGAGAAACAACAACACAAGCAGTGCATGTGTACCAAGTATAGATAATTTGATTTGACCTAACTGAGGTTTAGTATTCAATTTAGCAAGATGCTAAGACATAATAAATTATGCCCCGGCTGCAATATAAATGCTCCATTTGTATTATTGACTGCGACAGTAACACATACCTTAGCTTTTGTGTAGTCAATTTAAATTTCATTTCATTTCGTGGATTTTTTAAGACTTTGGAACATATACTGGGGCTGCTAATTGAAAAGGTGCTTGTCATAACTATGACTTGCTGAGAAAAAGCGAGAACGTGTCCAGTCTACCCCTATGATTAGTATGAATGACTGTTCTGTACTGTACTCAAGTCATGGGTCCTGTCAAGCAAAACTATTTGAAAACGGCCTACATACACTTTGACAGTCATGTATTGCAGAATGTGGAGGAATGAAGAAGGGGGTAACTTTAGACATCTCACATTAGACTGCTGACATGCTTTCTCTTGCGCTCTTGTTTCTGGCTCGTATGCAACACTCCTCTGTGTTTCAAGACGGCCTTGTGCTTTTGCACCTTGCATTTGAGGATGCCCCAGAGATGCTTAATGCTGTTTTGGCTCATTTTACTCTCAGCTTCTTTAGTAGTGGTCATCTCATCTTGGAGATGTATTTGGGTTGTTATACTGGAAAGAGAAGCTAACGCTACTTCCCCTGTGTGGACTGCACTCAAGCAGTCTTGACCATGGCACTCACACCACCATGCTTGACTGACTTGTCTCATCAGACCACAGGACATCAGGGATGAGAATTTTCCGCGGATCCGCGGATTTCCGTGTTTTTTTCCGTCTAAAGTATTTTCGTGAATCGTGTAAATTTGTTAATAAAATCATTTTTTTATATATGGGGGGGGGGGGGGGGGATCAGCCGGCTAGCTGGCCGGGCAACGTTACCCTCGGTGACTCTCGCGGGCATTCCCCCACCCGCCGCGACAGCGTATATCCCCCCCCCCCTGCTACTTTTCCGTGCTTTTTCACATTTGCCATTCTCATACCTGGGAGATGGTTCCAGTAATCTTCATATGTCCTGAATTTGCTTGTGGGATTTCTTGTGCACCGGATTTAGAAAAAAAACTCCATCATGAAAATGGATGGGGGAACACGGGGCCAAGTTTTTACTCACTATTTTTGACCAGCAGTTTAAACAATAATGACTGTGAGTCAAGTTATTTTGAAGGGAGACTATGGTTACAAGCCGTACAACAACTGTTTTACATTGTAGCAAATTGTCATATTTTTAGTGTTGTTCCATCAAAATATATTTTGTTGTAGTTACATAAGAGGACTTTCCTGTATACTATATATATTGTCAAGATTGCTGCCATGGATTAAAGGCAGTGCATTGTAAAAAGGATCGCCAAACCTCTTGTCAGTTAGCGCAAGGCCTGGCTAATCACACATGCGTGGCTAATCGGAGGATCTTGACATTGCATGTTGTGTTGGTCTGATTGTGCTGCATCGGCACATATTCAGTTTTCTGCTGGTGGTGGGCCGTGGACAAAAAAGGTTGGGAAATACTGATTTAAATTGCTGTGAAAAATCCCCTAGAATAAAACACTTTGGCCTCTTCATTTAAGTGCTTCCAAGTGAAAATATTATTTCTTGGACTCATGTCAGTCACAGACACATAGAGTCATCATTACCTCCAAAACTACATACGTAATACTCAGTTTTTCCATCACTTATAACTGTTTGTCTAAGAAATAAAAAGCTTCATAAATCTGCCCCTTAAGTGACAATGTAATTCGTAATTCCAAGTGGTGTTGTGTATATTGATTGACATGTAGACCACCTAATAATTTCATGAACAGTGGCTACAAATCTATCTAGTTATGACATATTAATATGGTTAGAACAGAAGTACAGGCCACAGTGGAAGAATTACGTGCCAGGTGAGGTAATATTCCAAAATAATCCCATTTGAACGTTATTCAATGTCCAGAGAAGAAAAAAAAAGATTTCTGGTTCCCTTGAGTAATGTCATGATTTTGGAGCAATGTTGTAACATTGGAAATATACTAGCAAAAAAGTTTAATAACTAAATTGCAAGAGTTTGCAAGTCAAAAAAGACATGACATATGCTTTATGGTATTCTGGTCATCACTACAATCCATTTGTGGACTGTAGAGAAGAAAGTTATTGTAAGACTAAAGTCAGTAGGGGTGTAACGATTCATCGATACACATCGATTAATCTATATAATGCTCTACGAATTATTGGCATCGATGCTAAACGTAAACATCGATTTATATTGCCGTGTTTGACCTCGGACATTAGACGTGACTTTATTTTGAAATCCAGTTCATTGTTGCTTGCTTCCTCTTTCCGGGAGCAATGCGCGGCGTTGTTGTGCAAATATCGTATCGTAGTTCTTTGTATCGATATGATATCGTATCGTGACGAAACCCGCGATTTACACCCCTAAAAGTCAGTGTCTAGTGCAGGGGTGGGCAAACTGCGGCCCGCGGGCCACATCCGGCCCACGGGACCGTTTAATCCGGCCCGCCAACCCTGAACAAATTGTATTATTAAACTTTTTTTTTGTGGTCATTTTGCCTGCAATGACTGCGTTTTCCCAGTAGATGGCGAAGCGCTCGCCTGCGCATTTACTACCGGAAGCCGTGTCAGAAAGCTCGGTGCACACTCACAAGTGCGTGTACGTACTCAGTAGTACGGACTTGGCGCACTCTCGCTCTATTCGTATCAGTCCCGAATTTAGAGCCTGGGCTTTGACGACAGCATTCTTATAATTCGCGCGCTGAGCTTTCAGATGCAGTTTTGCGCTAAAGCCACCCACAAACCTTCCCCTGGAATCCTTCCATTAAAATGAGTGGCCCGAAAAAAAGAAGTGAGTGCCGAATGTTAAAAAAGAGTGGCCAATTTGGCTCGACGTACGCGACGTGACGTTCATCCACATCAACATCAACCCGTCACAGATCAAGGTAAACGGACCAACACCTCGGATCTCTCCTAAGAATTGCCACAACAAATTTTACTCCAGACTATGACGCACTAGCAAAAAAGGGAAACCAACAACACTGTTCCCACTGAAAATGAACGGGAGGCTCTCAAGTTTATTGTAAAAAAATGCATTTTGAATATGATTTGTACACATAGCAGGGATTGAAACTAGCGACCATTCTAATTTTCAAACAATGCAGGATGCTCAAGGACATTGATGCACCACCTATTTGCGACTAATCTTAACCTGTAAAGTTCTTAAGGCTTACTTTAAGGAGGTGTTTCCCGTTTCCTCACCTCTGTTACCAGGTGTTTGCGAGTTAAAACTCTGCTCTGATTTTCAGATACCCCTCACCGTGTTGCTGTTTTGATTACTTTATTTGGATGTATGCTTTCACCGATTCTTCAAGATGATATATTTGGTCAGAATGTTTGCCGTTTGATGTGATCTCATAAGATAAACATCTTTCATTAATCTGACCTGCAGGCACTGAAGTGATGGAGATTGTTATTCATAATAACAGTGTCGTATTTTATGAGAATCACTGATAGCAGTTTTTTAGTGAATTATTATTTTTTTAATGCTGTTAATAAATGCATTTGTTTTCAAAAAAATTGTTTGGAATATCCATGCTTTACTACCTACTAAAGGCCAAGATTTTTTATGCAATCACCTTTACAGGTCGCTTATATGACTTCACACAACGCCTACGTCCATCTGCTCCTGGTCCGGCCCTCCGGTCCAAATTTAGAACCCAGTTCGGCCCGCGAGTCAAAAAGTTTGCCCACCCCTGGTCTAGTGTTTGGATTTAGATAACAGTGTAAATTGCAGAGAACAGAGATTTGGCCTGCCATAACAATCTGTTGAGAGATCCTGATGACATGTATGTCTGTAATGTTTATGCCTGTTAAAAAATATAATAAAATAAACTAAACTAAACAAGTGCTTTTTTATATTGTCAAAGCACAATTGAACAGTAACTTTTTTCTTTTTTTTTTGCAGGATGAGTAAAAGCATGTTATAATTCAGATGTATGTATGGGTGGATGGACGGATGTCTCTTTCTAACTCTTTCTAATTGAAATCAGTCAGTATAACATGAAAAATGGAATATAGGTCTACACTAAAAACAATGACACTTGGTTTTGTTATTTGATTTCTTGTGTCCAACTATCATTATTCACGTGAGGTTAATCAAAATATATTGGTCAGCATACAGGCAATATGATCCCATGTCAAATCAAACTGTAATCAAGTATTCCAAATATGTGTCCAAACAAAAGTATGGTGTGTCTTTTTCATTTTCCTCCAAGATAACACCAGTCAATAGAAGTACAGCTCAGAAAAACAGCTCTAACTGTATTTGCATTCAGCCTCACTAACTTTAAACAGTTTCTCCTTAATTTCCTTCTTTATTTTTACTTCATTTGCTTTAAGTCCTGCTCACAGCATGATAACATTGGCTGAGGGCCAGATGTCCCCCAATGGGAACAAAGTTTTCAGAAATCTTCAGGAGTGTCCTATCATCTAGTGTTTGTACCGTAAATTCTTACTCAGGCAAATGAATCATTCATTGTATGTCTTCAGCAAAACATCTGGGTGCATCCCATCTTCATCAGCTCAATCTCTTACAAGGAACTGGGATCGATTCAAACCACAGTGTTATGTTCGGCACTGTAACATTAGGAATGAATAATACAAAGCTGACTGCCAAGGAGTGTAAAGACTCAAGTTATTGCGACATGCTGCTTTTCATTACAGTCGAGATGATTGCCGAAACTTAAGCAGAGCATGACCCTTATTTTGCAGGATTCCCATGGTAACCCAAATCTGTGTACAGTTTACCTGGAAAACCCCATTTTGTCAGCATTTTTGTTCTCTGAGGGAACCAAGAATGGATGTAAGAGTCAAAGTATAAAGACGGCCCTTATATGTATAGGGCCATTTTACCTGTGCAGTTTTGATAATTGAGTGTGTATCATTTGTGTAGCAGTGTAGGGGAGACTGAGGTCAATCAAGAATAGGGACAAGTTGAGCTACCTTGTTTTCCTAACAAACCATTAAAAATTGAGTATATGAGCACATATGTTTACAGTGAAGACTATTTTCTGTTACCTGGGAAGGTAAGCTCAGTGGCCTAGTGGTAGAGTGTCCGCCCTGAGACTGGAAGGTTGTGGGTTCAAACCCCGCCCGGGTCATACCAAAGACTATAAAAATGGGACCCATTGCCCCATATTCTCTGCTTGGCACTCAGCATTAAGGGTTGGAATTGGGGGGTTAGATCACCAACTGATTCCCGAGCGCGGCACCGCTGCTGCTCATTGCTCCCCTCTCCCCCAGGGGATGGATTAAAATCACACGGGGATGGGTTAAATGCAGAGGACAAATTTCACCACACCCAGATGTGTGTGTGTGACGATCATTGGGACTTTAACTTTAACTTTAAAAGCCACATGGCAGAAGTCGTTATGTACACGTTTAGGGAAAAAAGTTTCTCACTCCTTAAATTAAACTTACTCTATCGTAACATTGAAGTTCTACAAGAGAGGGAAAAAAGATAGACATTTCATCTTATCCTAAGGGCAGCTGAGTGTGCCCGGTCAAAATAGTACTGTGTCAAACACACACAAAAGAGCTAGTCTGGAGGCTGTAAAATGTTTATGCATGATTGGACAGTTGCTGCGACCAACAAATCATCAGAGTAACAAGCCCTGTGCGTGTCGTTATTGTCTTGAGGTTTATTGTATGCCTATGAATTACTGAAAACATACAGACATACAGTTCTTGGACCAAAAGATTAATCAAGGACACTGTGGGTAACCATAGTCACTAATTTCAATATGACATTGCATATTATAAATATTGTTCTTTGTTTTTACAATTATCCATTTATTTTTGTTTGAGAAGCTGGTATGTTATTGGGATGGACCATGAGACATTGAAGATCTTACGCAGATAATGAAAACTATAGTGTTAAGAATAGTGCTTTTAAAAGCACCAAGTGTCAAACAATCGAAATGTAAGGGGGTTACCATTCCTCTTGTGAAAAAGCAGATGATAATTTGTCTCCCTCAGTATCCTCAAAACCATAGCACTATTTAACTTCACAAAAATAATGTTGCATCTACGATAAAAAATCACCACAATGATCCAACCCAATGTTTCAGAAACATATGGCTCTAATGTTTCACAGACAGCCAGAGTTCAAGCTTTATGGATAACGTCATGTTTATCTTTTTTCTTTTGAAGGAAACATCTCCCAGCCTCTATTATTTGTTACTGCATTTGCATGCGTCATCAGACACGTTTTTTTTTTTTTTTTTTAAGTCTTTAAGTCAGTGATTCTACAGGACTACTTTTTCCATTGTTTCTTTTCTACCGATTGTACTGGTGGTGGATATTTGACATCTATCTATCTATCTATCTATCTATCTATCTATCTATCTATCTATCTATCTATCTATCTATCTATCTATCTATCTATCTATCTATCTATCTATCTATCTATCTATCTATCTATCTATCTATCTATCTATCTATCTATCTATCTATCTATCTATCTATCTATCTATCTATCTATCTATCTATCTATCTATCTATCTATCTATCTATCTATCTATCTATCTATCTATCTATCTATCTATCTATCTATCTATCTATCTATCTATCTATCTATCTATCTATCTATCTACTTACTGTTGGTCTGTGCCCAGACATTCCCATTAGTTTCCCCCCTCCATTTTATGAAATGACTTGGTCAGTAATAGAATGCTTGCTCTTGTAGGAGTCTCCACATCTATTTTTATTGTGACTGACAGCCCAGGCAAAGTTGGACAGAAATCTCCAGATGCATTTCCTGTAAATGTATAAGTGCACATGCTTTGCTTAAGTACACTTCAAGTAAACATAATACAGCAGAAATTGGACTTGACCAATGGTCACGCATCATCTTTTCCAAAAACAGATTGAAGGGCATATGGGGTTCTCTGCATAATATGGCTAATACTTGCTGAGTACTGATTCCATCTGTGGCGGCATGGCCAGGAGAGGACTCTTGAATCAATCTAGTAGCTGTTGGGTCTCTCTGAGGGTGATATGGGGGTGTTCTTGATTTTGTTATCCTCAACACGGACAGCAGCTATTTTATCAGCCAACTCTCAGAGGTCTGAATTAATGCTTTCTGGCAGGCCATAATAAACAAAAATCTTTCCTTTGAGTACTTTGGCTACAGTTGTTATCGCCTTCTCTACTTTTTCCAAGCTAACCAGGCTAACATTTGCAATGTGTGATAAGGATCACTTCAACCTTTATTCGGGATTGGTAGCCCAGCCTCATGAATGTTGGGGCCGGAATCGGTAAAAAGGCAGCAACTGCTACCCACCCTACAGTGGGGCCAACTTAGGTCTTGATTGTCGTTACCACACCGGGAATGGAGATATTTTTATTTGATTATGTAGTTTCACACTTGAAGGTTGGACAGGCATTCCAGAAATTCTAAATATTTGTCTGTAAGGAATAAAAATATTTCTATATTATGTCCTACTTTAGGTGACATAATCTTTTTTTGCCCACTGAAATATATTCAAATTATTTATGTAGCCATACAACTCCTAAAGTTGTATGTAGTGTTTTGCTAAAAATTTATTTGAATTGATGACAAAGTTAAGCAGGAGACGAACTTGATGTACTCCCTGTTGTTTTGGATTGGCCCATTGTTCACAGCCATTTAACAGCATGTAAAGAATGGTCATTTTGACTTTGCGCCTCACTCAATGTAAAGAAAGGCCAACTTAAAGTTTTAGGAGTTCCCATGGACTGGAAACATTAACCCTTCATGCCCATTAGCCATGTGAGTGTGCTCTGAATAGGTGGAAAGGCCTCCATTTGGGGTGGAGAGGTGGCAGGGCTGTGCATTAGAGTCCGCTGCACTTTCAGCCAAGGCCACACTCTGTAAGGCATATAATGTGATTTCCGGACAAGAGCTCTCGTCACACTTTTCTGCAGCAGAGACCTACTGTGAATGCTTCCCTCAATACTGAACCAAATATAACATTCAGTAGAGCTTCTAAATTAAGGATGCACTGAGTATAGTCCATAGATCGCCACAGTGAATAGACAGGAAGACACTGCAAAAGAATGCAACTTCACTTCCTTCAAACTTAATGGAAAAAAACCAAGTAGACAAGTATTGTTGGCCAAGTTAATCTATTGATCCTTACAATACACTTGGCGTCATCGGGGGCATTTGTGAGCAAAGCTCCTCCAAATGAGTTACTCTGCCCCTTCTACCCCCACCCCTTGCAGTGTAGTCTTTTCATTCCAAACTTTATATATTGTTTAATCTGTTTAAATCCTTTTATTCAAGCACACACTCGAAAAAATAATGAGAAAGAGGTATAATATAATACAAATTAAAAGTAAGAAATGTTGTTTATTCTTTATTGATTTGACCTCTATTTATTCAGGCACAGCAAAATGAAGCAAAAATAATCATGATCCATTTATGTTTTGCAAAACAACCCAAAGTTGGGTCAAATTGACCAAACTTTCTGGGTCGGTCAAAACTTTAACCCCGCCTTTTAAAGGTCTAACATATCCCATAATCCTATGTAGCCGACCGTACTGGTAGTCAGCCTCTCGGTTTTTCCTTTGCAAACCCTGATATGCTAGTATGTGTAAATATTTTTATTAGTTCATCCAACTAGAAGTTTTAAGTGGACTTTGATCATTTGCAAGGTGGCACAGTGGCGCACTGGTTAGCACGTCTTGTAATCATGGCAACAGCTAGTGGTGAAAAAGAGGTGTGGACAGCTAAAACAATTTCATCTTCATCAATTGGATTTTCTTTTTGGTCGGCGTCAAATCTCTGGTTTGTAATAATCTTTGGAAGGAAAAAAAAAGAACTCTTCCGCTTTTTCCCTGTAACTATCACAGCCGACAATGACACATGTACATGTTTTGACCAATGGCAAATTATGCTGTGTTAGCGGGGATTTCCAACCAATATGTCCACTGGCAATGCATTGTGGGTAATCCAAAGTGCTCAGACTTCTATAACAAGTCATCCATTATTCATGACTATGTGCCTTAGTGAAACTACCAGAGCAACATGCTAGTTTCAATAAATTCAGTTTCCTAAGCTATGGCTACCTTAACAAAGTTTGTGCCACAGACCGGGGTGGTGTGGCCAAGCCATCATGCACCAGAATTGTGTTAACCTGTCTCCCAAGCCCTTGCTCGCTCAGACCTCATTTGAATGCTGCATTCAATGTAAATCTAAATTTTTCGGCTTTCCTTGTCTCCCCGCCACCCAAACTGAATACATCATTGATCCCTGAGTTATATGACCTCTTCATGAGTCACCACCCATTGCACAACTTGAGTGAATATTATCATTCTTGATGATTTCAACATTCATGTTAACAACCCCTCCTCTTCCTACTGTGTCGCCATTCTTTTTCCATCTGTCGGACAGCTTCAACATGACCCAGCACATTGATGTCCGAACCCACCCCAGGGGCCTTAACCTCCAGCTGATTATTACAAACTGCCTTCGTCAATAACCTCCTAGTATGCGATCTCGGCATGTCTGACCATAAGCCCATTGCAATGAAAATAGGAACTATATATGTATATGTATATGCAGGTCCCAATTGTAGACTGGAGGCAGTTGGAAATGATAATATTGGGTTAATTGAGCCAAAGGTAGTGGACATTAAAGTGGGCAAGTCTTGCTTGTTATCAGGCAGGGTACATAGTAAAGTGAAAAGTGTTCTTGCAGCTGAACTCCACAACCGCCTCACTTCGGAGTCTCTACGGTCAGGGTCATAAAAAAGCTGTTGATGACAGCAGATGCTGGCTCACCATTCACTAGTCTTTTTGACCTCTCATGCCAAAGTACCGTTTTTTTCCATGTATAATGCGCCCCCATGTATAATACGCACCCTAAAAATGGCATGTTGATGCTGAAAAAAAGCCTGTACCCATGTATAATACGCACCCAAATTTTGACTCCTACTTAAGTCCGTGAACGTAAAATTATTTCAGAAAAAAGATCATCTTTGGGAAAAACCGGATGTTATTCTGCCAGTCAGTATCACTGTGCATGCGCTAGCAAACTCAATAGCGAAGAAATGTTTCGGATTTGTGTAGGGTACATTGTGACAGCAAACGAGCAGGTGATCCAGCAAGCGTCTGATACGAGAGCATTGTGTTCGTATGGAGCGTGTTTGAAGTGAACAGCAGAGACGAAAGGAACAAGGCAAAGTGTTGTGAAATAAAATATTACCTGTAATACGCATTTTGTTATTTGCTGATTGAAACTGCTAATTAAACTGTGAATTGAAACTAATAGGAAGAAAACTGAACTCTCACTCTTTATATAACTGACGTGTCTTGCGCATCCGTTCTGCGCATCGGATCCATAGTGCGCATGCGCAGTGATACTGCCTCCGTATGACGTCCGGTCCGCGATGGAGATTAAAAAACAAACAATATTTTTGACAATAACACAGCATCAAGGATTGCACCATCGCATCAAACGATTCAATTATGAATTTTACTGACTAAGCGTGTTGGGCAGGATGGCTGAATGCGATGCGCGATTGACAACAAACAAGAAGAAAGGTGATTTCAAGTTTTATTTCGAGGGATATTTGTCATGTCTCGTCCCCAGTTTTGCTATGTGTCTAGGTTGCCATAGTTTCTGTTCGCGTCGCCCCTCCCTTCCTGTGTCACCTCAATCAATGTAACGTGTTTTGTATTTAGTTCCTGTCTGCCTCTCGCTCACCGTCGGATCATTGCATGTGTTACTGTCATGATGTCTGTTTGGTTTCTGTTCCTGTCTTTGGTAATGTCACCCTGTCTTTTTGTTCCACGACTTTGTCGGTCAGTCCTGTTGTTGGTTTTGTTGTACCATGATTTTCTTAAAAAAAAAAAATAATAATAATAATAATATTTTGTACACATGTATAATGCGCACCCCAGATTTTAGGACAATAAATTAGTTAAATTTTGCGCATTATACACGGAAAAAACGGTAGTTAAATTTTCCGCATTATACATGGAAAAAAACAGTATTTGATACCGTTTAGCAAATCCGGCCCCCTCTGCAGCCCCGCCCTCATCCTATATTACCACCTACCTGGAGGAGACCAAGGCATGGATGACTCAATAGCTCAAATACGATAGCAAATCTCAAAGCTCCCAACACTAGAGCCGGTCGTCCTCCATCATGTTTTCTGGCCATAACGGTCACCTCTCATTTTCCAGTCACTAACCTTGGTATCAAATGGACCTTCACTTGACTTTTGAGCTCCATATCAAATACCTCTGCAAAACCTCCTTTCATCTCAGAAACATGGCAAAACTCTGGATCCCCAACAAATACATTTCGTAGCTGCAGTATATACAAAGCAGCACTGCCAGGTTCCTGATGGGAATGCGGAAGTACCATCACATCACACCCATTCATAAATCCCTCCACTGGCTTCCTGTTCAACAACGGAAATAATTTAAAGGCTCTGCTGTCCTATCAGTACCTCAATGGCACTGCCCCCTATACCTCAGGAAACTCTTAGCTGCTATTTTCTCACACCCCACCTCCACTCTGCACTGGCCAACCATCTCCAGCCTCTGAGGACTAAGTTTTGAACAATGAACAACCACGCCTTCTGCTCCACCGCTGTGCCTTCTGCTCCACCGCTCCCAGTCAGCGGAATGTTCTCCTGGACCATCTAAGGCAGTGGTTCTTAACCGGGGGTGCTCACACCCCCTAGGGGTGCGAGAAGGCTTCCTAGGAGGTGCGAGGATACCTTGGGGGAAATCTACAATTTTTTCGGGGATAATGGTCGGGTAACCGAAAAAAGTGAAGAATTCTGGAAATCAAGAAGTCATTGTGTTAATTGGCATTAGGGATAATGGTAATTAAGCCTTATAGCTGTAAAGTAAACCAATTATTATTATAATAATTATTTAGGGTTATGGTTAGGGGTGCGAGAACTGGTTGGTGAATTAAATGGGGTGCGAACAAGGAAAAAGGTTAAGAACTAAGGGCACCACAGAATGTGGATGTTTTTTTGTTTTGTTTTGTTTTTGAAGGCTCGACAACACACATTTATAGAAAAATAATTTAATTAGTTTCTAGTTTTGTCTTTTCTGATGTATTGTAGCACATTGAGATTTTGAGGATGATGTAAATGTTTTTATAATTTACATATTTATACACTTTATTATTATTTTTATTTCTCAAGCTAAATCCACAGTTCTCAGTTTACCTTACTGCAATATTAAAATTAAAACCAAATCACACATATTTATTTTCTGCAATAATGGGTGTCTACACTCATCTCTGAAAAAAGTGCTAATATTTTGTGCCAGCTTTGAATGGTGTGTTTTCACAGTGCAGCTGGTATGAGGTTGCTTGACAAAACATAGTTTTTAAATGGATGAATGAATCTGTTTTCATCAGCAGTCATGCCTCACTTGAGCGTGCGTTAGTGATGAGATGTCAAATATACTCTCATTCATGTTTTTTGGAAGACTGGATGCTATAGCATATATATATATATGTATATATATATATATACATATATATAGCATATGTATGTATATATATATGCTATAGCATATATATATATATATATATATATATATATATATATATATATATATATATATATATATATATATATATATATATATATATATAGGAGAGGAGCCACAGCCAAATACCTACAACGAGTAAGGCAAGTCCTCAGAAGTCAGCTAAATGGCAAGAACAAGATTCGGGCAATAAACAGCTACGCCCTGCCAGTCATCAGATACCCTGCAGGAATAATAAGCTGGCCAAAGGAAGAGACGCAGACCACAGATGTCAAGACACGGAAGCTCGTAACCATGCACGGAGGGTTCCACCCTAAGTCCAGCACCCTGAGACTGTACACTAGCCGTAAAGAAGGAGGCCGAGGACTACTGAGTGTGAGAGCCACTGTTCGGGATGAAACAGCCAAGATCCATGAGTACATCAAGGAAAAGGCCCGAACGGATGACGTGCTCAGTGAATGTCTCAGACAATGGCAAACAGAGGAAGAGTGGCTAGAGCAGGGGTGGGCAAACTACGGCCCGCGGGCCACATCCGGCCCACGGGACCGTTTAATCCGGCCCGCCAACCCTGAACAAATTGTATTATTAAACTTTTTTTTTGTGGTCATTTTGCCTGCAATGACTGCGTTTTCCCAGTAGATGGCGAAGCGCTCGCCTGCGCATTTACTACCGGAAGCCGTGTCAGAAAGCTCGGTGCACACTCACAAGTGCGTGTACGTACTCAGTAGTACGGACTTGGCGCACTCTCGCTCTATTCGTATCAGTCCCGAATTTAGAGCGTGGGCTTTGACGACAGCATTCTTATAATTCGCGCGCTGAGCTTTCAGATGCAGTTTTGCGCTAAAGCCACCCACAAACCTTCCCCTGGAATCCTTCCATTAAAATGAGTGGCCCGAAAAAAAGAAGTGAGTGCCGAATGTTAAAAAAGAGTGGCCAATTTGGCTCGACGTACGCGACGTGACGTTCATCCACATCAACATCAACCCGTCACAGATCAAGGTAAACGGACCAACACCTCGGATCTCTCCTAAGAATTGCCACAACAAATTTTACTCCAGACTATGACGCACTAGCAAAAAAGGGAAACCAACAACACTGTTCCCACTGAAAATGAACGGGAGGCTCTCAAGTTTATTGTAAAAAAATGCATTTTGAATATGATTTGTACACATAGCAGGGATTGAAACTAGCGACCATTCTAATTTTCAAACAATGCAGGATGCTCAAGGACATTGATGCACCACCTATTTGCGACTAATCTTAACCTGTAAAGTTCTTAAGGCTTACTTTAAGGAGGTGTTTCCCGTTTCCTCACCTCTGTTACCAGGTGTTTGCGAGTTAAAACTCTGCTCTGATTTTCAGATACCCCTCACCGTGTTGCTGTTTTGATTACTTTATTTGGATGTATGCTTTCACCGATTCTTCAAGATGATATATTTGGTCAGAATGTTTGCCGTTTGATGTGATCTCATAAGATAAACATCTTTCATTAATCTGACCTGCAGGCACTGAAGTGATGGAGATTGTTATTCATAATAACAGTGTCGTATTTTATGAGAATCACTGATAGCAGTTTTTTAGTGAATTATTATTTTTTTAATGCTGTTAATAAATGCATTTGTTTTCAAAAAAATTGTTTGGAATATCCATGCTTTACTACCTACTAAAGGCCAAGATTTTTTATGCAATCACCTTTACAGGTCGCTTATATGACTTCACACAACGCCTACGTCCATCTGCTCCTGGTCCGGCCCTCCGGTCCAAATTTAGAACCCAGTTCGGCCCGCGAGTCAAAAAGTTTGCCCACCCCTGGGCTAGAGACACCATCATGGGAGGACAAACCCCTACATGGGATGTACCATCGGCAGATAAGTGAAGTGGCTGACATCAAGAAATCCTACCAATGGCTGGAAAAAGCGTGACTGAAGGACAGCACAGAGGCACTCATAATGGCTGCACAGGAACAGGCTCTGAACACCAGAGCAATAGAGGCCAAGATCTACCACACCAGACAAGACCCAAGGTGTAGGCTGTGCAAAGAGGCCCCTGAGACAGTCCAGCACATAACAGCAGGGTGTAAGATGCTAGCAGGGAAAGCATACATGGAACGTCATAACCAAGTGGCTGGCATAGTGTACAGGAACATCTGTGCAGAGTATGGACTGGAAGCCCCAAGGTCAAAGTGGGAAGCACCCCCTAAGGTGGCAGAGAACGGGCGAGCCAAGATCCTGTGGGACTTCCAGATCCAGACTGACAAGATGGTGATGGCGAACCAACCAGACATTGTGGTGGTGGACAAACAGCAGAAGAAGGCCGTTGTAGTGGATGTAGCAATACCAAGCGATGGCAACATCAGGAAAAAAGAACTTGAGAAGCTAGAGAAATACCAGGGCCTCAAAGAAGAGCTTGAGAAGGCCTGGAAAGTGAAGGCCTCGGTGGTGCCCGTGGTCATTGGGGCACTTGGGGCAGTGACCCCCAAACTGGAGGAGTGGCTACAGCAGATTCCAGGGACAACAGCAGACATCTCAGTCCAGAAGAGTGCAGTGCTAGGAACAGCCAAAATACTGCGCAGAACCCTCAAGCTCCCAGGCCTCTGGTAGAGGACCCGAGCTTGGAGTGGAAAAAAAGAAAACCACCCGCGGAGGGTGAGAGGGGAATTTATATATATATATATATATGCAGACCCTCGGCTTAAGCTGTACTGCACATGTTATGTGTGTGATTGTGAATGTGTGCACTTGAATGATTGAAGAACAAAATGCATAAATATGCTGCGAATAAGTGCCTTGAAAGAATGTGCATCACATGCCCCTCCATCACATATACAGACTATTTATTTATTTATAGTTTATACATCTAGATAAATGTATACATAGTATACAATATAAAACCAGAAATAATATCTTCAATACATAGGGTAAGGTGAAATAAATTATACAAAGCCATGTTTTAGATGCTGTGATATGTCTTCCTGAAATTAAACAAGAGACAGGGTGATAGGCTCTTTTGACTGTCTATGGTTGAAAATTTCTGTGCGATTGATATAAGTCATGGAGATACTGTAAGGAATTTAACAGATCATATGACAAGAGTACCAAAATCCCCAGTGAAATGTAAAAGAAAAGATAACTGAAATGTAATATGCAATATGGAATGCAATGTAATAGTATATCTTACGAATGTGGATTTTGGTTTATGCTCACTTCAAATTCATGCATCAACATGACTTTGCATTGTCTGCATTGTATATACAGCAGGCTTTTAAAACTAAGTAACGTCAACGTGAATTTGCAATCTGAAGATTTTTTTTAAGCTCTTGAGGTGCTGAAGCAGCCATCCAGAAGATGGAGAAAAGATAGCAGCCAGTAAGCAATTAACCCACAGCAACGCACTAAATGTGATGGTTTTTGCCTATAATTTTCATGATCAATTGGAAATGTGTAAATTGAAATTTAAAATCAAATAATATCTGTTTACGGAAACCAGATTTCCTTATAAACTGCGACGTGTTAAGAAATTATTCATCAATCAACTATCAACAAGGACCTACACCAAGTAGCTTTTCTACACAAATGTGTAGCTGCCAATGGGGTGTAATCATTGCAAGTATGTTCTAACGTATTTAAATACATTTAAACATACTCACAAATACATACTTGCAAATACGTTCAAACCTAGTTGCAAATATGTTCAAACGTAGTTGGAGCTACATGCTACAAACGTAGCATTTTCCCCTTGATACCACCTGGTATTGTCTTGTGCAAGCGTGAGTTAAAACGTTATTTTGTTGTCAGCATTTGCCCAACATTATACCAATACTGCATGTTAAAATAATAACCAAGTAAAAACCTTTATTCTAAATGTTATGGTTTTACTGTGGCTGCAGTGCATGATTTTTATTCGGCATGGTTCCCTATCATGCAACGGGCTATTTACTTCCACGGGTGCATTATAGGGTAATAATGCGTACCGTAATTTTCAGACTATAAGTCGCGTTATTTTCAAAGTTTGGGTGGGGGCGACTTATAATAAGGAGCGACTTGTACCGTAATTTTCGGAGTATAAATCGCACCGGAGTATAAATCGCACCAGCCATAAAATGCCCAAAAAAGTGAAAAAAAAAAACATATATATGTATATAAGTCGCTCCTGAGTATAAGTCGCCCCCCCACCCAAACTATGAAAAAAACGGCGACTTATAGTCCGGAAATTACGGTATGTGTTTTTTTTTCAAACATTTAAAAAAAAATAGAAAGTGAAACCGCAATAAACGAACCGCGATGTAGCAAGGGATTACTGTAATTTGAATTTCAAGTGACGTCAGCAGCGCGGCGTGGCGCGGCGGTTGTTTACAAAAAGGACAAAGATTGATCACGGGATGACGAAGATGACGAAGGGCCCCACGTACTACCGGCATCATTAGGGGCTTTGTTTCTAAGTGACACGGAGGACGAAGAGTTTGAAGGATTTAAGGATTTAGACTGACACAGAAGGTTTGAAAAACTATTATGGCTTTTACGCACGCTCGGTCCTACTCTACGGAGCTCTCTTTCACCTCCGTGGATCGAAGTCGGGGGCCGGCGCTCGGCCGGGTGGCTGTCCAGGGACGGTGAATGGGGCTCGGACATGGCTTTTACGCACGCCCGGTCCTACTCTACGGAGCACTCTTTCACCTCTGTGGATAGTAGTCGGGGGCCGACGCTCGGCCGGGTGGCTGTACGGGGACGGTGGATGGGGCTCGGTCATGGCTTTTACGCACGCCCGGTCCTATTCTATGGAGCTCTCTTCCACCTCCGTGGCTGGAAGTCCACGCCGCCACACGCCTGAAAGTTTGTTTTGTTAAATAAAGAGCCGTTTACCAAACCCACGTCTTTCCTTGTACTTTGTTAATGCTACAATATAGTTATATACTAGATCTGTGGAATAACGACGAGGCTGACGTCAGGGCGCACGCGCGGCATTGTTGACAAAGGACGAGGAATTTGATCGAAGGATTTAATGATTTAGAGTGCACAGATGGTTTGATAATATTATTGCTTAGATAATAGTTATTTGATATCTAATTTATATATCATTATATGGGCCTGTGGAATATTTTGAAGTGCAAGCGCCGTCAGCGGCGCGCACCCATTGTTAACAAAGGACGATCGATGGATTTAATGAATTGGAGTGACACAGATAGTTTTATAAACGTGTTATTTATGTAATCGTTTTTTTCATAACTCTGAATGCGTCAGGCCCGTTCTCAGCTCTTCGTTTGTGTTTATGTCACGTTAGCATACCTATCGTTTAGCCTGTTGTTGCTCGTTCATGTCTGTTCTTGGTGTTGGATTTTGTTGAATAAATTTCCCCCCAAAATGCGACTTATGCTCCGGAGCGACTTATAGTATATGTTTTTTTTGTGCATTTTATGGCTAATGCAACCTATATTCCGGAGCGACTTTTAGTCCGAAAGTTACGGTATTTAAATACTTTTACTATTTACTCGCACAGGTACCCAGTGGCATTATGAGAAAAATGCTACATTTGGGGATTTTAAATCCAAGTACATTTGAACGTATTTGCAAGCACGTCTCAGCGTATTTGCTAGTACGTTTGAATGTATTTGTGATCAGTGTGACTGCAGTATCAACCGACAGATCATACAAACAGTATCCTGCCAATGTGATGTTGGTATCACTCAAATACACACTATATGCGGGCCTCTATGCAAAACAACACCAAAATGCCTGACAGCATTAAAGACAATCTAAAAATTATACATTACTGGTATGTGGATCTTTTAAAAAGGAAAATAATGCAGCTGCATTTATCTAACTCAGGGGTAGCGAAGTCCGATCTTAGAGAGCTGCTGTCCTGCCAGTTTTACAAGTGTCCCTCCTCAACACACCTGATTCAAGTGATCAGGTCATCAGCAAGCCCTGTAGAAGCTTGTTAATGACCCTGATCATTTGAATCGGCGGGTATGTGAAGGAAGGAAACTTCCACTTTGATCTAACTTAATGATGGGAAGAGTCAGTCCTGGCCAACTAAATTGTATGATTGTAAAATGTAAATGGTGGTATTTGATGTGCGTATTTTGAAGATACATGTAATAGTCATTTAAAAAATCTGATAGACGCTAAATCAGAATTGGACAATTAGACCTATAGTGTAACTCTAGCCTAAGGTAATTGTTCACTGGCCAACAGCACTGAAACAAAAACACAGGAACATAACATTTCAGTTAAATATTTCCAATAAAGTACTGCGTTTCACATTTCCACCGATTTCTTTGCTAAAATGGAAAAAAAGTAATTTCACAGGTAACGCACATTACATTATTCATAACAACACAGGGTTCAAGCAGACTCTTGAAATCGTATGAGTTAGCCTGAACTTTTCTGCTCTTGAAACATCCTCTGATGAATGCCAGGTATTACTTGTGAATGAAGAAGCGCATTTCACATGTCCCGGAAGAGGTAGAAGTCCAACCTGCCTCAGTTGGTTCGGCAGGTGAGGAGAGCAAAACATGTTCTTCTCCTGTAAACAGAAGGTCTGAGGAAGACCCTCGCCGTCATCAGTGACTTTGTTATGTTGGTCCCTGTCAGCTGCAGTCATGTGGCATTTGATTGTATTTTCAACCAACAAAAACAATCGAGTAACAAACATTATAATGATGTGGTATTTGTCAGCGTTAACACAGTCTCAGATAACAGAGGTCCAGCTCCTGAGGCTTCCTTCTTCCGGAGCAGTGGTCTCTCGGCAGTTGAAGTCCATTCTCAGTCATACAGCGCACTGGTCGCCGTTTAAAGCCCCTGCCGCAGGATTTGGAACAGTGAGACCAGGCCCCGACATCCCAAATGGGACATGGATCTCCACACGCTCTCAGAGCAACAGGTCTGACAGCACTGTTACAGCCAAAGGCCGGATTCCCCTCTGTATTCTGACACATCACCAGCCTCTTCTGCAGGCCGCTACCACAAGTTACTGTGCATGCATCCCAGCTTCCGGTCACCCAGTGCTTTATTGGTTGCTTCCCCATTAGCTTTTTCTGGGCTTCTACTTTGTTGCCATTCAGTAAGACGCTATTGTGTGACGCATGGTTCTTCTCCTCTTTCCGTAAGACCTTCTCCTCTTTACTCTGTTTGGCAAGGTAGTAGGAATAGCGCACTCTGGGAGGGGTCATCTTCCCTACTGAGAGCACCTCCACTGTCAGTGCCTCTTGCAGCGGCCTCGTGGACTGAAGAATCTCCACAGATGTCGAAGTGCCACTGTAGCGCAACAAGCTGCCCTTCACTATCAGGTCGCGCTCCGCAGCTGACACCACATAGTTGCCATTCAGCAGGTACTTCCCATGCCTGTTCTTAACTGCAAGGTAGTTTTCATCACTGACAATTCCTCGGTAGCCCCGCTGGCGGATGTCGATGTTTGATGCGCCAACAGGCAGCGTCAGCACAAAGTTATAGCCATGACTGGAAAAGAGCATAGACGTAAACATTCCAGGTGAGTTGAAATAAAATGACATAAAAAGGAAATCAATATTGATATTTTCACTGTTTATAAATGCTTGGGTGTCTGGTGTTCCTTCCAACCCATCAAGTCTAAAAGGAAATAACAACCCACAGCAAGTTTCTCTACCCAACACTTGGCAGCTAAGCCTGCTGATTCACTGGATCATTTGCATGACCCCAAATTAAGTAATTCAGTTTTAGAAAGGGGGTTTAAATTGTCATTACTTATCCATTTGTGTATTTTGATAGTCATTATTTTGAATTAAACTTCAATAACAAAGTTCAATCACTGTATTTAAGTCCGGCGTTTGTTAGACGCTGCTTGTTTGTTGCATTCCTGTGTTGTTGGGATTAAATCCTTTACAGATAAACAGAATGACAGACTAAAGCTAGTTTTTCTCTTTGTTTTTTTGTTTGTCAACAACATAACTGTTAATCAATATTCAGAAAACTGTGGCATGGAGTAAAAAAGAAACCACAACATTCTTGTGTGGTTTCAGATAGACTCCGATTTTTTTTCCAATCCACTGAAGATGACAATCAGGACTTCTTGTAAATGAGTTATTTCCAAAGCTGTTAAAGCAGTACCTTTGTTTTTACTATCCTTGTATTAAATTATTAGTACACCATTAAAGGTATTAAGGACTTTTATTTCTGGGATGTACAGCACCTTCAATCAATAATGTATGCACTGTAAAAATAATGTTTAGGCTGCTCGTTATCCTTAAAAGTAGCTTTATCGTTCTTTGGGTGTGTCCTGTTTGGACAGAGTTTCTCAAACATACTGACAAATCTCATACAAACTACATACATGGGTTTTGTGAACATTCCGGAGACCTTCTTACAGCTCTGGTTGTCACCGCCACACACGCTACATTTGTCAAACTTTTTCTTGGAGTCAAGCTTCCCATCGCAGCCTGCTTTGATGCATCTTCCCTGAACACATACAGCAGTGGAGTCCGGCGAACAGGGTGTGCCATCAACAACCTGTAGGGTGCGGATATTGAATCACGACATGCTACACGACAGATGAATTTCTGAACAGTGTCCAACTTTTATATAACATGTAATTTAATAGTTTTTATTACTGACCATCATTGTGTTTCACTACATGGGGAAAGGTTTTACGTACCTTGGGAGCAAGGACATAGAAATAACCAGTCCCATTGGCACGACAGATGAGCTTGCATTTGTCCTTGGGGGAAATGCCAGAATACTTAGGAACCCAGACCACAGACGAGCCCAGTCTGTTGGTGTTCAGGTTTATGCCATTGAACGCTTCACACTGCTCTTCACGGAAACTCTTATCTAAAGGTGCAAAAAAATGGCAACCAGTTGAGAATTTCTGATGTGGAATCCAAGGTCCTGTGATAAAAATGTAATGTACGTATAGATAGGGCTGTCTACCTGTATCAAGACAAGGGTGGAGGTTACAGGAACGATACTTAATTCGAAGGCCATAGCAATATTTGCCTCCGTTCTCAGGTACTGGGTTGTTACACTCTCTCCTGGCCAGTTGGACACCTCCCCCACATGTTCTGGAACAATCTCCAAAAGAGCCCCACTTTCCCCATCTACCATCCACCTGAGACAAATAGCAGAAATAACTCTATCACCGCTCAAAATAGAATATGCCTGAGACATTTTAAATGTGATGGCCAACTTTTGCCATTTGCCAAACAGCGTGCCATTTGTGATACCCTTTTTTGGAAGACTCAAAACACTTTTGTGGTATGCCATAGCACAAGCCAATTGATTGCAATAATGACATGTGACCATGTGTAAAGGTTTTGTTGTACCGTAATTTCTGGACTTTAAACCGCACCCGAATATAAACCGCACCAGCTAAAATTAGGTGAAAATCCTGTTTTATTCATATATTAACCGCACTAGACTATAAACCGCAGGGGTGTTAATGTTTAATTTCCATACATAAGACAATCATACAATATCATAAAAACAATTAAAAACTCTATAGATAAGCCTCATTGGACTATAAGACGCAGGGTTCAAAGCTTGTTAAAAAAATAGCGGGTTATAATCCGGATAATAAAGTATATACGTAATTGGATTGGTCAATCCGATCTGATAAATTTGTTACTGGAACATTTTCATCAATACTGCCCACATTTCTTGTTAAATAGGTTGAGAAATAATTCTGTCAAGAAATTGCAGGGTGTTTGAGGGTGTTCTTTACAAAGCGATCAAATCGTTACTGAGATGCAAAAATCAAATGACAGTGCATGTACCCGCCGAGACTACTTTATAATCTATATCAAATAGGTGATAGATGAAAGACTATTAATCAGCCAGAAACACAACAATTGTGTTTGGTAGACAGAACTTGAGCTGCCTTTTGAATCAATTTGGTTAGTTTCATGGCATCTACAATTTTGGGTGGTTTATACAATACCACCAATATTAAATATGCAATTTATGAGGGAAAAGTGTTTGAAGAATAAAAATAGTAAGGTTCTACTGAAGCTGTGCTATTTCGTGACTATTCAGAATAAAATGTCCCATTATTCAAACAGCATACCACACCTTGATGTGGATGGTTGTGTTCTTCTCAGTGCAGGCCCCTTGGTAACACACCCTACCAGTGCCACAGCTGGTGCCATCTGCCCAGGGAAAGTGTCTGGTTTGACAGACCAGCTGTCCACGGGCTTTCCCCGTGCACCACAGTTTGGTGCAGGGCTGCATGTAGGGGCATGGCTTGGAGCCATCCCCAAAAGCCAGTTCACACTGACTATGAAGACTGTAACTGGAGCCGGGCAGGTTATCTGGGAGAGACAGCTGCCTCTGGGGCTGATCCAGCAGGCAGTCTCCTGCAATAACAACCAAAAAAAACATTTGGAAAAACAATCAATTTCAGGTTCTTCATTCCATTATACGGATACAAAAAGCCATCCATTTCTATAACTGTTTGCCCTGTTCAGGGTTCAGAACAAGAGCGTTTCCCAGCTGACTTTGGCTGAAAGGTATAATATACATCAGTCACATCACACATAGCGATAACTTTTCATGCTGACATTCACACCATTGCAGAGTAAAAACTAAACCCATGTTGCAGCATCAATTACTTCAGTTGTTAACATGTCTTAAATTATAAGACAAATGAGTACTTGTGAGTAAGTGTTGGACATAAATTGTGCAGTAAATATACACTGTATGGGATATTGCAGTCACACTAATCATTAAGCTGTCTAAATGACTCAGTCATGCTCAAGTTTGTCAGCCTGCTCGCTAGATAACTATTACAGAGGTCAAGAGGATGTCATAAATTGTTGGGTTTTATTTTTATAGGCACATAGAAGCCACTTAATCTGTTGCAAGCATTTAGATTTGGGCAAACATGTTATAATGAAGCTACATAAATAAAAATAGATGGCTATCATATATATTCTCAGTGTGGTATTAACTATCAGCAATGATTTTTCACTTTCTCAGATAATAGAATTGGATGTTTTCAGTTAGTAAACTTATGAGAGGATACCAAGAGAGTGGCTCTGTACCGCGTGAGAAAGCCTGGAGTAGCAGGGAAGTTATGTTAGAATACAACACAACATGTGTAACAGCTGTAGGACAGTGGTGAGGTGTGCTGTGGGTGTAACCAAAGAGTTCAGGGTGGAGGGGAGAACTGCATCAGCGAGCCTCTTTGGATAACAATCGATGAGCTGACAAATGTGGTTGGACTTAAATAATGTTCACAGATGGCAGTTTATGATCTGGTATGATAGCATGGAGCAGGTGGATGGACATTTAGAAAAGTGGAGGCATGCCCTTGAAGGGAGAGGAATTAAGATGAGACAACAGGGTCAAATGTCAAGACAAATCCTAACCGTGGGAAGAAAAACCAGAGTCAAGTGGGTTCGAAAGGGTGGAGGAAAGTGTGATATATGATGCAAGGGCCTTCAGAGTCAGGAGAGCAGATCAAATGGCTTGGACACATTCAGAGGATAGATAGTGAGGGTATTGGTAGAAAGACGTTGAGGTGTGGGTTTTCTCCAGGCACTCCGGTTTCCTCCCACATCCCAAAAACATGCCTGGTAGGCCGATTGAGCACTCCAAATTGCCCATAGGTGTGAGTGCGAGTGTGGATGGTTGTGTGCCTTGCGATTGGCTGGCAAAAGGTTCAGGGTGTCCCCCTCCTACTGCCTGATGAATGCTGGGATAGGCTCCAGCACGCCCGCAACCCCCGTGGGGATAAGCGGTACAGACAATGGATAGATGGATGGGTGTTGACAATATAGCTGCAAGCAAGAGAGCTACAGTAAATGAAGGGAGACATGAGGCTGCAGAAGATAGGCCTAGGTGAAAAAGACTGACGCGCTGTGGGACAATGGGACAAGTCAAAAGGAAAAGTAGTTAGTTCTGTTTAATCTGCTCCAGAATTACATACCACGTATGCAAATTGTTAAAATGAGCCAAGTGTTTAACTTCAGCCTACAGCAGTCACAATGCAAGACTTCTAAAACAAAAATATAAATATTGAACTGCAATTGACTCCTTTTTCAACCAGGTGGTGTAAACTGTGTAGTGAGGTCATTGGGTTTTAGGGAGCTTCCGAAAGTCCAAGCCAAATGCACTTGTGCGGATTGTGCAACTTTGTGTGAAGCCCTCAAAGTCAAGAAGAGTTGCAGACTCTGATATTTCTCTCGAGTAGGATCATGAGGGATGGCTTTCACATTAACCTCTGCTACCAACTACTAAAAACAAAAAAACACATGGAGATCAGATCTGTTTTGACAGAGACATGTGTATGAGTATGTCTCTATCTTAACTTTTAGTTCTGAAATTTGCATTCTAAGAGTGCACATAAATAGTATTGTCCTGACAAGAGAAATAAAAAAGTTTATATTAGAAATATTTGAATAGGTGCACATTGAAGCACCATCGTTCTCTAATGTTCCATTAAAACTGGTGGGCATGACTGGTCTCTGAACGTTTTCAGTGTGAATTCTGTCTAACCCTGTGATGCAGCAAAGAAAACAATTCAAGCTACTCACGTGAACTCCACTATTATGTCAACGAGGAAATTAAAATGTAATTAAAAAATAAATAAATAGCTATTTCAAAAAGTATTAAAGGGAAAATGAAGCTTCAAATTGGCTTTATGAATTGGCACATTGAAGCACCATCGTCCTCTAATGTTCCATTAAAACTGGTGGGCATGACTGGTCTCTGAACGTTTTCAGTGTGAATTCTGTCTAACCCTGTGATGCAGCAAAGAAAACAATTCAAGCTACCGTAATTTTCGGACTATAAATCGCACCGGAGTATAAGTCGCACCAGCCATAAAATGCCCCAAAAAGTGAAAAAAAAACCATATATATGTATATAAGTCGCTCCTAAGTATAAGTCGCCCCCCCACCCAAGCTATGAAAAAAAAACACGACTTATAGTCCGAAAATTACGGTACTCACGTGAACTCCACTATTATGTCAAAGAGGGAATTAAAATGTAATTAAAAAAAAAAAGAAGCTATTTCAAAAAGTATTAAAGGGAAAATGAAGCTTCAAATTGGCTTCATGAAACAGCTGTTGTATTTTTGGACTCCTCTGTTCAACATCTGCCTATTAGCACACAGATATACCATTTCTTAAACCCTTTCATTTAAAGCACAGGTGTCAAACTCAAGGCCCGGGGGCCAGATACGGCCCGCCATATCATTTTATGTGGCCCGCAAAGACAAATTGTGCATCAAATTCGTGTCATTACTAGAATTGCAAATTGTCTTAATAATATCTTTTTTTTTAAATATTTGACCAGTTTTTACTAGTCTGATTTGAAAACAAGTTATTTGTCCCTTTGTTTTGTAGCTTTTACTGTATATAATATGAGGTGCTCATACATTTATTTGGGTTGACAGTCATAATGGCCCTCCGAAATAAGCTATGACTACAATGCGGCCTGTGAAAAAAACGGGTTTGACACCCTTAACTTAAGCAACAGTGAGGGAAAGGCAGACTACACATTGAACTGGTCACCAGTCACATACATTATGCAGACAGATAACCATTCACACTTAGGCTGTATTTACAACATCACTGAGTGGGAATTGAATGGACGCTGCCACCACAGAAGTCAAATGAATGAACCATTCCACAGTTCGTTATTTTGAAGCTTTTAGACTGAATCATCGCGTTTTCATTTTTCTTCTGTGTTTTATAACACAGTTTTTGTTAGTTAAGGTTTGCCTCTATGTTGACAAGTTCAAGTTGATTCAATCTAGCCACAAAGTGTCTTTTGAAAGATATACAAATAGATCACAAGCAGCTAATAGTATAGCGCCTGGACAGAATCTATCGTTCCCTTCTGAATCAAGAAGCGTACACAGGAAGGGTTCACTAACCATGACCTCGATCCAGAAATTCAGTAATAATCGCTGCACTGCACACAGACCAGGGACGATTCCTGTCGATCTGAATTAGAGTTGGGGACATCATGTGGTTATCTTTTAGTTTTCCAAAGACATCCTCACATGCCTTCACGTTGTCGTGGGGCATGTTGAAGACGTGACCTAAGAGGATAGTGTGGGAAGGGAAGACAAAAAAAAAAAAGATCACATTTTATTTGACGTATTTCTATGTTCCGTTTATTGAAAACAAAATAATCTGTTATTTGGCACACTATGTGCAGCTACGTTTCTAAAATCAACACTGACACATATGAAAACATTTTTTTAAAGGTTTTGCCAGACATCCAGTCATTGTGTATGGAGAAGGCAGAACAGACTAAAATTGGACTGATTTGAAGATGATGTCATTGCAGGCAGGAATGTAGCTATGCATGGGAATATAAAGCATGGCATACATCCATGTGCTCAACCAGGCCTGACAGGGGAATTCAGTTCCCAAGGAAACAATTTCTTTCCCTTAATATGAACATGAAGATCCTTCCAAAAGGAAAAGAGACTGTGGTTTCTGAGTGATCCATTATGAGACAAATTTGTTTAAGCACTTATTATATTACATAGTACATAAGTGTAATGTAATACATTGTGTCTCCAGGGGAGTTATTAGCTTGTTTTGGACTCAGCTAAAGCAAACCTCATAACTTATCCACCGAAAACAAGGGTGGGCTATCTCCATTTCTGTCATTTGAAAGTTGAGTGCAGAAATTAACATAGGTGTGCACCTAAAAGTCTTGTTTCACCTAAGCATTACCAGTGTGTTTTCTTATGTCTATTTTCATTATAAAGGGTCGCAAAATAGAACATGCTCTATATGGTCACACTCTGTAGCATCATTTCTTATAAATCACACCTTTGTTACCCTTATTAAAGATCCATCCTTTATCACCACTGCACCGTGTCAAAATTGTTCATTGTTTGGACTGTAGGCGGCTCGGTGGGGCGCTGGATAGCACGTCCGCCTCACAGTTAGGAGGGTGCGGGTTCGATTCCACCTCCGGCCCTCCCTGTGTGGAGTTTGCCCCGGGCCCGCGTGGGTTTTCTCCGGGCACTTCGGTTTCCTCCCACATCCAAAAAACATGCTTGATAGGCCGATTGAAGACTCCAAATTGTCCCTAGGTGTTTGTCTCACACCTAGTTGTTTGGTGAAATGGTTGTTTGTCTTTGTGTGCCCTGCGATTGGCTGGCAACCGGTTCAGGGTGTCCCCCGCCTACTGCCCGATGACAGCTGAGATAGGCTTCAGCACACCCGTGACCCCCGTGGGGACTAAGCGGTTCAGAAAATGGATGGATGTTTGGACTGTTGGTGATGGTTACACTGCTATGATGTCCCACTATTTGCAATTGTTAACAAGGCTATGGCCAAGTGTCTCACATTGTTGTGATGGAAACGAGTCAGATTGAGGTTTTATTAATCTAAACCAGGGATTGTCAACTGGTGGTCCACGGCCCTCTAGTGGTCCATAGCGGTTAAACAGGTGGTCCGTGAAATTGGAAATGGAAAATAATTGTAACATTTTTCAAAATAAAATTGATTTATTATTTAGGCTTTTTATATTTTATATCTTTATATTTATATTCCATCTAATTTTGTGAATCATTTACCCATTCAAATTATGTCAAATGTAGCTGAGATTCCCAAAATAGACCTACAGATGCAAATAGTAAATAGTTTGTATCGGTTTATCCTCTTTTGGTGCAAAATAAAATAATATTCCGCCAAAGCAGTAGTCCCAGAGTTTCTTCTTAGTTATAATGGTGGTCCCTTGGACAAAATCAGTTGATCTAAACAGTAACTGAAGTGACCAACATTGCATCTTACCAAGTTCATGGGCTGTTGTAAATGCTGAAGGTAGGCCATCATCTTCAATGACAGAGCAACTCCTCTTGGGGTCACACATGGTTCCAACATCAGCCATCCCCAGCGTATCACAGGTTGTGGCCCCACAAAGATCCTGGTTGGCAACAGTTTATTATGAAAAGACTTGCTAGAAAAGGGGAATCAGAATCTTACTAATGATATGTTTTGCATATTTGAGCCATGACCATGACAGAGAGTAATACAAGGCACATGCTCTGTCTTTGTTGTCAACTTACTGTGTGTTGATGTATGGGATCAAGCAAGATTGACTCTTGGATAAAGAGGCAATACAAGAGCATTAGGAAAGAACACATATGGCCACGTATGGCCATGTAATTATAGTCTATAGTCAACAATATAAGGTTAATTGAGCAGGAATGTATTATGTTATTTCTGGTGAAGTACGGTTGGGCAGTTTTCCTTTTCCTGGCTGCATCACAATTTATGGGTGAGCTCAAATTTGTCATTTACTCATTTGTGGTAAACCACTAGGCTGGACCGATGTTGCGTGGGATCGTTTAAGGAATTAAACTAACTGGCAGATGCACGAATGAAGTTGTAGTTTACTTGATTTAGTTGTACTAAGTTCATCTTGTTTTTCCTTTTTAATCACTTCACTGGTTCTTTTATATCAAACAAATTATTTTAGATGCATTACCTGACATGACACGTTTCGGCGGTTTCTTTCGCCTCGGAAGAAACCGCGAAAGAAAAGGCGGAAGTAACCGGTGAAGTTACTTGATTTAGGTTGCTTAGGGAGAAGCATCTACGATTATTTTATTTGAGCTTACGTTTCAGTTTTTCACCTATTGCCAATTTGTTATTTAAAAAATGTGTTTATAAGTTAGTCTTTTCTCTTTATGTTTTGTTTGCTTCACGCATACATTTTTTGCCGCTTGTGTAAACGGTGCACCTTGGTGGACATCACTATCGTCTGAGTGGCATGTTGCAGCAAAATATGCTTCCCATAGCATTGCTCAAACAAAAAATTGCTCTTGTATGGTACATTCATGTTCACAGTGTTAAATATCACAAAGCAAGTTCAAATTACAAGTTACTGTGGTAGTTTTAGCACAGGTATGTTATAAATGACATAGTGATGGATGACTCTGTGCTGCTGTTGCAGAGATTTGGGTAGGTTAGGGGTTCAGGTTTTTCTTTGTGATCTCATAATGACGACATTCTTAAAGGGTCTCGTTGCTTATGCTGTAGTCTGGCAGCAATGTTGGTTAACCCATCGTTGACGCAAATGGAGAAATTTTGTTCAATTAAATCACACTGTCAAAAATAAGTTGTAAGCAGTGTTGGTTTCTGTGTCAGGTGTTCAGTCAGAACTCATGTAAGCAAAAATATTGCATTATTAGTATTCTTCAAGAGAACTATTTGTAACACAGTCACAAGCAATTGCAAGTATCCTACAACAATAAAACAGTTAGCTTATTTACTTCAATTCCAAGAATGAACTAACATTTTCAAGTGAAGTCACCCATAATACTGACATCTTATGGAATGTTGAGTTTTTATGTTGCTGAAAACTCACGTTGAATAAAATAGAACTATACATTAGAAAAAAATTGAATATTGTGGACGTTTTAGAAGGGATCACTAAATAATCACAGATTACATGATGCATCTGCTTTTTCTTACCTGTTTGGTGAAAAGAATTGCAGTGTCCCAGTACTCAGGATGCTTGTCGTTGTGCTTATTTAACTTCTTCTGCCAAGAGCAAAAATTGCGCAGAGTTAGAGCTGCATTACTGGAAACCTTTGGACCCCTGTCATCTTCCTTCAGAACCACAAAGCCCACAACCACTATGTTAATGGAGTTTAAGATACTGGGGTGCTTGTAAAGCTTGGCAGCCACCGACATGAGTGTCAGCAGGTAATGTTTCAATTCATCCCCGTGAAATGAATCCATGGATGGATCTGCCACAACCAGCACCTCCACAAATCTGGGGATGGAGGTAAATCTTTTGGACCTACTCAGTCTTTCCAGCACAGTTTCCGACGAGCCTCCAATCTCTATTTCTTTCATATACATGTATTTTTCCAGGGATGTGTTGAAGTTAGAGTCAGGTGTCACTCCACACCTGCTGGTGAAGTTTCCGACCAAGGGCGCAGAGCTTCTCCGGCGGTGGATGACGTGCGTCTTGGATGAAGAGTCCCCAAGCTGGGCTGTTCCGTCCTCACCTCTTGCTAGGCTGATGAAATATTCCATGCCGTTTTCATAGAACCCCCCGTTGAGACCTTTACACAAGCTTAGCGCAGCAAACGAGTCCGCCTGGGAATTGACGTTACCGGAGTAGAAGCATTTCCCGAGGTCCGCGGGTGTTGATGCGTTGGGTTCGAATGGGTTTAAATGACCCCCTCCGAGAAAATTAGAATCCGACTGGAGATGAAGATAAAATTCCTGCTTGAAAGCATTGATCCTGAAAGTAACGTGTTTTTCATTCTGTAAATGCTTTCCATGCGCAAGGGGGTCCACTCGTAAAGGTTTGCAGAAGTCAGCTTCCATGCCGTGTGTAAATGTCACATAAAGAACCACTTTTACGCAAATTATCAAAGTGAAAGTACTAAGTAAAGCCATAGCTGCTAATCACCCCTTTTAAGTCCGCTAAATTACGTTTGCATGCAATTTATTGCACAGTGGCACCCTTATTAAAAAAAAAAAACTGAATTACAAGTTCAATCCGCTTTGCTATTCTGCCATTATATCGTCGATCTAAAGTCTGTGCCCATGCTCTAAATCTCGAAGCATGCACACTGATGACCTCTGTCAGCTGAAGGTGTGCGCATAATAGAGAGACAGTTCATCGTTCTTGCATCTCGGTTTGTGCTGCAGACCGCAGCCGCTTGTAACTCTCCAAATATTATTGTTGCTGTGCAGCATGTGTGACACCAGCCAGAACATCACAAGCCCTCCCACTTGCCCCCACTCACGAGAGAGACCAACCGAGTCAGCTTGAAGCAGCATAACTTTGCATACAAATCCAGGAACATAATTGGATGCTTAGTATTGGGATTTTCTACAACGGTGACAAACACCTGTGAAATTGTATCAAAACAACTTTAAACGTGTAGGGGAGAAAATACAAACGGTCTGGATTTTGAACGAAGATAAACATTGCATTTTTGCACATCATTGCCTGGCATTACATCCATAATTCAGTTTGCCCCATGATCGTCTGAAGGCAAAGAGCGACATCTGCTGGTGTTGGGAACCACTTAAACTTCGGCACGATTGTGACACTGTGAAAATGCCTTGTCCTCTAGCGCTATCTGGTGGTATGCATTAAACACCAGCAATGACAACTATCATAACGCGCAGTTTTGATTTCCAAACAAGAGGTATTAACATCCCAAAGTAGTAGTAATATGCAGTGATTCGGGACTACATCCTTCTTTGAGTTTATAATAATTAGTCACATGAGAGGGACACCAAATTAAGAACAAAGAAATAAACCAGTTCAGGGTGTCCACCGCCCTACTGCCCGAAGTCAGCTGGGATAGTTCAAACAACAGATATTACCATCCCAAAGTAGCTGTAATTTGCAGTGATTCAAGACTACACCCTTCTTTTAGTTTATAATAATTAATCACGTGAGAGGGACACCAAATTAAGAATAAGGAAATAACCACTTCAGGGTGTCCACTGCCTACTGCCTGCAGTCAGCTGGGATAGGCTCCAGCACCCCTGCAACTCTTATAAACGGTTTGGATTATAGATGTAAACAAACAAACAAACAAACAAACAAACAAACAAACAAACGAACGAACGAACGAACGAACGAACGAACAAATAAATAAATAAATAAAATAAATAAATAAATAAATAAATAAATAAATAAATAAATAAATAAATAAATAAATAAATAAATAAATAAATAAATAAATAAATAAATACTGGAGATTGTCAACCGGTGGTCCGTGACCCTCTAGCGGTCTGTAGCGGTATTGCAGGTGGTCCGCGAAATTAAAAATGTTTAAAAATAAAATTGATTAATTATTTAGATCTGATTCATTTTCCAGCTAATTTTGTGAATCATTAACCCATCCAAAATATGTCAAATGTAGCTGAGATTCTCAAATACATACAGATGTAAATAAAAAGCTTGTATAGGTCTATCCTCCCTCGGTGCAAAATAAAATAAAATAAAATAGTATTCCGCCAAAGCAGTGGTCCCTGAGTTCTTCTCGGTTATAATGGTGGTCCCTTTGACAAAACCAGTTAAAACCCCCTGCTGTAAGCAAGGCAAGCATAGAAATAAAATTATTATTATTGTTTTTCATAATAACAACATTAATAATAATAATAATAATAATAATAATAATAATAATACACACATAGGTGAGTGGACACACACACACACACACACACACACACACACACGCACACGCACGCACACACGCATACAGACACGCGCTATGCATAGCGTGCCCGTCCTGCCTATCCATTCAACATGCTGGGTTAATAATAGTTTGTCCACAAGAGTAAGTGTTGGCTTATTCTCATCGGGTCCATTTTATCCTCCTGTTTCTCGAGTTCGAGTGGGAGGAGGATTTCCAGCAAACGAGATTATCAAAAATACCCCCACCCCAACCCCCTCGCCTCCTGTCTGGAGAAGAACAGAACGTATAAATAGACCCGCTCTGTCCAGACTGCAGCGAGTGACGCTGGTGAGTGACACAAGGACCGAGCTCGGTTCGGAAACACTCACACATACTAGCAATTACAAGCAGGCACACTTTGACCAAGACTGGCGATACAGGACTAAAAACCGAACGTGAGAAGCTTTCTAGAAAGAGTTTGAGTCCTAAAGACAGACGCATTGTCGAAGATTAAGGAGCATTGTGATAAATTCGCCTAAAACTCTATTTTACTTGCAGAAGATGTGCCCCGTTGTTTGCTTGCTGCTTTTGTGCGTCTTCCATCCAGCGTTCTCCACTTGGTTTGAATCCGAGGATGTTGTACCTGTTCGGATAAACGGAAGAGTCAGCGGTCGCTTTTGGAAAAGAAGTGAGGACCAGGCGAGAATCATCCTCAGCGCATTCGGGAAAGAGTTGACACTAAATCTTATCCCCGACACCAGTTTCATTTCACCTTATTTTACCATACAGCGCCTGAGAGCCAAAGACCTCGGGCTTTTACGCAGCGCCTCAGGTGCGCAACCGTCTCTGGGTGAGGAGCTCCACAATTTAATCAACCAGACGAATGAGAGTGGAGGAGAGCTGAGAAGTTGCTTTTATTCAGGGAACGTTGATCAAGATCAACACTCGCTTGTGGCGCTCAGTTTATGCTCCGGCGTCTATGGCTCCTTCATAACAGAGGGAACAGAGTACCTAATTGAACCCAAATTTCGAGGAGGCTTTGGGTCACTCGCTGAACAGCTGCATCTGATCAAGAGGAGGACATTGTCCAAAAGCCACGGTGTCCCTTTCCTATTCGATCGCGCGGTCGAAGCGAGTGGGCCGGAGAAACGCAAGTTGGAAAGTTTTACGCGTGATGGCAGTGACACACCGAGGGAACCTCGACGGAGACGCTTCGTTTCCGCGCCACGGTTCATAGAGACCCTGGCAGTGGCAGATTCAAGCATGGCCCACTTTTATGGGGATGAAATAAAGGTCAGACACTCTCCCTTTTGCGCAGTATACACCTTTGGTAGTTTATTGTCATGTTTATTTAGCCCATATTGTTCTTCAGAAATTGAAATTATCTGATATTTCCCCCAATTACGTTCAACAATGCTAGTAGCACAATGTCTATTTTATATTGAGAGTTTGGAGAAAAATCATTTTGGTTCTGAGATTGCTTTAATTCCGTTTTGTATAAAAGAAACAGATCGCGCAGCAAAAATGCAAAACAAAAAAATGCTGAAACACATTCCTCAGGACTTGATCATGATTTGGCAGGGGTGCAGCAGCGTCATGGAAGATACTTCTCGTGATTCATAACTTAACTATGTAAAGTGCATTCCATGGGAAGCAATAGCTAAGTCAAAAGCTGACAGTGTTGTCACAATGTGGTCAAAGTTGTTATTGATCAAGATACACGTGTCAAATTCTACAGGGTTTAACAGACCCCAAGGTCACGTGGACAAGCGGCATGTAAACTTGGCATGTTTTGTCATGACAAACAAGATCCCACAAACTAAATGCTGTGCTAGGTAGAATGGTAGGATAATTTGTTGCGTAAGAAATTGTGCAACAACAAAAAGAATATATCCTCAGAGGTAATTACAGATCATGCATGGCACACAATAGTATTGACTGTGTTTTACTGTTTCTGAAAAAAGAAAAGAAAAAAAACACTGGAATTGGGAAAGCGTGCTTCACATAAAAGTCATGGCTAGTGAACATAAGATTATTTGAATACAAGTCTTTCCAGTGTCAAGGCCAGAAAGACGATCAATCTTAATTATTCACTTAGTTCAAGACATGGAGAAGAGTCTAAATATTCCACATTACTTGGAGTCTTCAAGACATCTGTTCCCCTCATTCCCTCCAAATGGCAATGCAGTTTATTGGACAGAAGGTTTCTCCATTTTTTTGTGAAAACAAAAATGTGACAACACACAAATGTAGCAAGGATATAATGAAAATACAATAGTACTATGTCTATTCTAATACAGCATTCATACACAAACTATGCAAACTCATTTTTGTTGCCATGGAGACCGTGATAGTTCTTATTTCTCTTTCACATGCCAAATATTTGTTTACAGCAAGCCACTAAAGGGACCTCATTTCAATCACTGTACATTTGTTGAGTCTTGAATATCTTTGTATCAATTTAGACTGTGATTACGTTCCAAACTATCACTTCCTTCAGATTTGAATGATTCCACATTCTGATTGTCAATTAGTAGATTTAATATAAAGAAATGAAAGCATCCATTTGTCTTGTTACCCTCAGCATATCCTGTTTCGGGTCATGCAATAATGTTCATAAGAATAACATTCATAACAGCAGCTCCTCGAATATCTACTCAGGCCTCCAAATAAAAACGCCTACCAACCATTTGATGCAAAACAATTTTTATCAAAAAGATTTTTCCTCCTTCCTTTCCACAGCACTATATTTTGACCTTGATGTCAATGGCTGCCCAGCTGTACAAGCACCCCAGCATAAAGAATTCCGTGAACTTAGTGGTAGTGAAGTTGCTGGTGGTAGAGGATGAAGAGGTCGGTCCAGAGGTCTCCAGCAATGGAGGGGTGGCTCTCAGGAACTTTTGCTCCTGGCAGCAGCTCTTCAACACACCAAGTCAGCGTCATCCAGAGCACTACGACACTGCCATGCTTTTCACCAGAGAGGTAAGCTGCATTCCACTTGTCTTGACTGCTCGAAGCCAGCTGACTTGCTGAATCACGTGCTTACACAAATCTCATAACATGACGATTACAACAAAGAGGTTGTTTAGAAGAGTTCAATTCAATCAGAAAAGGCATCATTGATGCAAATGTTGTGTGTGTTTCTCCTCTCCATCCAAACTGAGATATGTTATGTAAAGGATGCAAGGCTCCTCATGAATGAGCTAACTTTAGGACCTCCACAAATCAACCCTGACATTATGAAGCCCATGGTCCAGCTTGAATGCTTAGCCAGGTTCAGTTTCATATGTGTCTGTCATTTTTTCCAAAGTCACAAGAGCCTGTACTGCGTGAGACACATTTTGTGTTTTCCACATTGTTGCAGGCAGTAAAAACATGCGACTTGTGCTGTACATGATTATTGACCTTTCACAGCCTTTGTTTTACGATGGTAAAAATCTGTGTGTTTGCTGAACCATGCTTGCTGGCATAGATGAAGAGCTGAATACATAAATGGCAGATGCTTTTGCGGAACAAGATGTATAAATATGCTGAGCAGTGCTCAACTGCAGATCCAAAACCAGATGTGTTGTCAATTATAGTAGATTGTGAATATTTGGGAATGTGTCTAATGCAGCTCTCATTTTTTACTGCAAACACACACTGTTGTTATTTTTTATTCTGGTATGTCAGTATCTGAAATTCTATTGTGTGTGTGTCTGTGTGCGTGTGCATGTGTGTGTGTGCGTGAGTATGTATGTACGTATGTATGTATGTACGTATGTATGTATATAATATGTGTATTGCTTTGTTCAGATTTTCATTCAGTGATTTTCATTCAGTGATTCAGTATATTTTCTCTTCTTTTGTGTATTAATGTAGTTGTAGTTTACTTTCAGATGAAGAAGAGATAGAGTAGAATACTGCACAAAAATCCATCATTTTATTTTTGTCTCAAATTATTTCAATGTCTATGGACGTCATTCTTTTCCTGTCATAATATTGCTGTTGCAGTGATCTGTGTTTTCTCTGTGTGGCAGGACATTTGTGGACAAAAGACCTGTGATACTTTGGGTGTTGCCGATGTCGGGACAATGTGTGATCCCAAGAGAAGCTGCTCTGTTATAGAGGACAATGGTCTGCAAGCTGCTTTCACTGCTGCACATGAACTTGGTTAGTTTTTTGGATTGGTAAAATATGTTTTTTTTCAATATTCTATTCAGTTATTATTATTTTTTTATCATGTTATTTATTTTGACTTTCTGGCTTACTTTAGGTCACGTTCTTAGCATGCCCCACGATGACTCCAAAACCTGTGAGAGACTGTTTGGGGATCTTGGAGGACATTACTTGATGGCCCCATTGTTTGTTAGCCTCAACAAAACCATGCCTTGGTCTCCCTGTAGTGCTCTCTACATCACAGAGTTCTTTGACAATGGTCATGGTAAGAGAAGTGAACGTGTAAATCAGTCTTGTTAATATGAGCAGACACTTTGTCATTGTGGACATGAGTCATGTATACAGACTCTATAATTAAGTGTGATTCAGAGATGAATAACATATATCGATAGTTCTTCTTAACTATGTTTTTCCTGCCTTAACATGCCACCCCTATAAATTTTAACCCGCAGGCAGTGTTTATCTCACCCTCGATTTCCTCATGCTGTCTTCTACTTCTGAACCCGCTTGAATTTGTGTTCACGGTGCACTCATTGTTATGTTTCTTTCCTTGCTTGTATACTTGCTAGAACTAACGATGAACCTTTTTGATCTTTGAGTCTTACTATGCATGGACTTCTTCTTGTTTGCCCCCGAGAGCCAAAAGAAACAACTGCTGTCACCAAAATATGTTCTTTATCAGTTGACTCCAAAGAAAGCTCTCGTGGTAAAACATGTTCATTCCCAACTGAGAATGTTACTCCAGACAAAAAGTTTATTGAGTGCAATAAAAGCAAATTAGACGGCAACGACTAGTTAGATTCAGACTACAATTACAGACTCGCCTATAAAAACATATTGTATTGGTTAATTTTATTAGTTCAGCATTTAGGGCACAACCTTGAAAGTTTTTCTTCTGCTGTAGAACACAAAAAGACATTCACAAATACTGCATTGTCACAAAGAACAAGGTCTGCGTCATCGGTCTGCTTCAGTTTTTGCTCTGTATTGTCATCACAGGAGACTGCCTGCTGGATTTTCCAGAAAGCAGTTTACCATTGCCGAAGGAGCTGCCAGGCATCAAATACAACCTAGATCATCAGTGCCAACAGATTTTTGGAGAGGAATTCTACCATTGTCCCAACACAACAGACAGTGATATTTGCAGCCAGCTCTGGTGCCAAGAGGATGGAACATCGCAGTGCTCCACAAAGAATGGCAGCCTGCCCTGGGCTGACGGAACCCCTTGTAGTCTCAACAGGACATGCCTTCATGGAGTGTGCATGCCGACAAAGGAGGTGCTGGAGCCACTGGTAAGAATAGCTGCATATACAAGTGTATACGTATATTTGTATACAGGTGGAAAGATGTTATTTGATGATATTAAGTTCATTTCAAAATGCAAGAGAACCATCAGACATTATATAAAGCAGGGGCGTCAAACTCTGACCGGCGGGCCAAATGTGGCAATCTAATTATATTTGGCCCGTGAAGACAAATTGTGCATTGACTTTGTGTCAATACTACAATCGTGATTTGTCTTTGCTTTTAAAAAATAGAGATGTTGCTAGTTTTATTACCATTCATCTTTTAAAACATTTGAACAGTATGTTTTTCTTTATATATATACATATAGTGTTTCGGAGAAAACTCACACATGCCGGAGGTATACCTTATTTATTTTAGATTATTTTAGAGAAGGTTGTCAAGTGACAAGGGGCACTGAAATGGGCGATAATATGTATATTTTCTAGTAAATATATTTTGTATATTTACTAGAACAGCGGCTGTTTTGATCTACCTCTAACAGCGGGGTGCGTCAATTGACGCTCCATCGATGCGACACGTTACCATCGCACATCACATGTTGCGCACGTCATGTTATCGCGATTGCCTTGTTCGAGCGCACGCCCCGATAACGTAATTGTGTGAGGATATTGTAGCGGAGTGACGAGTGTAATTGTATCATAGTTTATGGAGAAAAACTATTTAAAAGGGATATTCGACGTGCTGTCAAATCAGTCATATTTGAACTTGCACAATGACGTCGGCATGCAGTCGCGGAGCAAAACGTAAGTTTTGGGGGTAATTTTTAGCAGCATGGGCGATAATTAGAGGTATCAATGTTTTTTATTTACGTCATCGCTAACACACTCTGGGCGATTATTAGAATATGGGCGATAATTAGAATAAATACGGTATATATATAGTGGAGCCTTGGTTTTCGAATGTCCCGGTTCTCGAACAAATCGGTATTCGAACAAAAAATTCGAGATTTTTTTGCTTCGGATGTCTGACGAAATTCGGTTGTCGAACCTCGCAAGATGAGCCGAGGGGACCAGCATGCCAACTGACTCCGTTCGTTATTAAGTTCTCGTTACTCTGAGGATTGCATCAACTCTAATCATGCCTCTAAAGGAAGCAAGTGGGAGCATTAAAGCCATCCTTAAACACAAGGACCTAAAGCAATACTACACTGAGCGCCCGGCGCGCTGTGGTTGCGCAATCGGACGAAATTAAGCTCCCTGAGCACTGAGGTCCATTTAAATTTTGGAAAGTACATTAGAACTTTAAAATTATTTTCTAAATTTTAGAGACCGCTCTGTCACAATAATGCGACCAGCGCGGTGCAGTTGCGCGGTGGGCGGCGTGCAATGGTTGCGCGTTCGGCGGTGCGCTGTAGTTGCGCGATCGGACAAAATTAAGCTCCCTTCGCACTGATGTCCACTTAAATTTTGGAAAGTACAGCAGGACTTTAAAAATATTTTCTGAATTTCAGCGACGGTTCTGTCACAATAATGCGACCAGCGCGGTACAGTTGCACGGTCGGCGACGCGCTACGGTTGCGCGTTCGGCGGTGCGCTGCAGTTGCGCGATTGGACAAAAATGCGCAAATGAAAAAATGCGTAAAAAAGGCGTTGAATCTTTTTTTTTTGAAAACGGATTAATTCTTTCCCCATTATTTGTAACGGGGAAATATGATGCGGAATTCGAACGATTCACTTCTCGAACAGCCTTCTGGAACGGATTGTGTTCGAAAACCGAGGCTCCACTGATTGTGTTCGAAAACCGAGGCTCCACTGTGTGTGTGTGTGTGTGTGTGCGCGTGTGTGTGTGTGTGTGTGTGTGTGTATATATATATATATATATATATATATATATACACATATATATAATGAACTGGATTTCAAAATAAAGTCGCAACTAATGTCCGAGGTCAAACACGGCGATATAAATCGATGTTTATGTTTAGCATTGATGCCAATAAATCGTAGAGCATTATATCGATTAATCGATGTGTATCGATGAATCGTTACACCCCTAATATAGTATATATATATATATATATATATATATATATATATATATATATATATATATATATATATATATATATATATATATATATATATATATATATATATATATATGTGTATATATATGTGTGTGTATATATATATATATATATATATATATATATATATAATCTAGGTCTCACTGGGATTATATATATATATATATATATCCTGACATAAATTATTAAATAAAACATCCATTACATCCATTGTACGAAGCGCGTATTATCACTGAACCGGTCTGTAGATATAATGCCTTTTGCTCTTGCAACACCTGGACTGTACAACAAACGCAAATGCAAGAGTTGTTTGTTTACCATCTGCAAAAAATATGGTTAATATACAGAGAGTTTTTGATGGGTGTTTTTCAGCATCTTGCTCTGTTTAAATTTAGTCAGTGCTTGATGGCTTATCCATGTGTTATAAATTATAATATAAAAAGTTATGTATATTATAACTTATAATCACACATCTGTTCATGTACCCAGACACAGTGGCAGCTGGGATTTGAGCTGTCCCAAAGTCATTAAACCTCTGGAAAAGGTGCGCACACACAGCCTTTAAATTGTGCTTCAGCAAGGAACCGTTTGGTAGGCTCCACAAGTAGTGAGTGACACATGAAGCAAGAATGTGGGTACAGGCAGACAGGAGACGCGTGCCATACTTCAACACAGAATTAGCCTGCAGTCACGGCATGCCAACCCACTGAAGCCTCAGAGCAAGAAGCCCAGACTGTGGTTTCGCCTGCACAGTTGAGACTTCCTGTGGCAACCAACCTCTCTGACTACTGCCTGTTTTTGTTCCTTTTTTCTTGACCACAGGTGGTTGTAGATGGTGGCTGGAGCACATGGGGACCATGGCAACAATGTTCCAGGACATGTGGAGGTGGAGTAGAGTTCTCTTATAGGGAGTGTACGAACCCTGAGCCTCAGAATGGGGGAAACTATTGTGAAGGACAGAGGGTTCAGTACCAGTCCTGCAACACACAGCCTTGTGACAACAATGGTGAGACACAAGTCCAATGCCTTTCATTGGTTTTAAGCCTTATAATCATTAAATTCGCTACATGGTGGATATAAATAATCTACACACCCCTTTTCAAATGCTAGGCTTTTCTGTTATATAAAATGAGACCAAGATAATTCCTTTCTTGGTTCTGTATTTCTTCAGCTGGAACTCTTGGGCTTAGACAAGATGGAGGGAATAATAACAAGTTCAAAATATCAGTCAGTGTTATCACAAAACCATCAGACCTCTGATTCAAAGCAAAATATTATTTATTCAATCATTCATTCATCTTCCGAATACACGCAGGCACGGGGAGAACATGCAAACTCCACACAAGGTACTGACACAGCTTTGTTCTGCTGTTTTCTAACAGGCAAAAGTTATCGAGAGGAGCAGTGTGAGAAGTACAATAGCCCAAACTACCTGGATTACAACGGCAACATAAAACATTGGATACCAAAGTATGCTGGTGTGTCTCCTCGGGACAGATGCAAACTGTTCTGCCGGGCCAGGGGAAGCAGTGAATTTAAGGTGTTTGAGTCCAAGGTACATGCATCTAACATAACTTGTTCAAAAAACATTTCTGAGTAAGAATAAGCAATACTTACAATTTCAAATAATCAGAATCAATCCTGAATTGGCATTTTTCTTTCGATCTATGATCGTAACATATTCAACTGGAAATACTATATGCAAATAGGACTTGGTTTTACAACAGCATCACTGTATTTAGATTTAGTACATTCCATTTCATACTACAACTCCATTGCCATAAAATACTTTGGGTTGAAAATGAAAAACCCTTTTCGTGAACTCTAATAATGCAACTTGTGTAGGTAATTGATGGAACACCCTGTGGTCCTGACACCACATCTGTGTGCGTCCAAGGCCAGTGTGTAAAGGCAGGCTGCGATCAAGTGATTGGATCCAATAAGAGAGTGGATAAGTGTGGAGTGTGTGGAGGAAATGGGCTTACCTGCAGGAAGATCACTGGGTCCTACAACAAGGCAATGTAAGTCACTGGACTTTTTTTATTTCATTCATTAAATACCAAATCATCAATAAATCATGTCTTACTATTCACTTTCAGCTATGGATACAGCGACATTGTCACAATCCCTGTCGGTGCAACCAATATTGATATCAAACAGCGGAGCCACAGAGGAATCAAACACGACGGGAATTACCTGGCTATAATGAGAGAGAGCGGAAGTTACATCCTCAATGGAAACTTCTCAGTATCGACGATGGAACAAGACATTCCTGTACTTGGTGCTGTGTTGAAATACAGCGGTTCCTCCACCACGTTGGAGAGGATCCAGAGTTTCATGCGGCTCAAAGAGGCCATCATTATTCAGCTTCTGGCTACAGCGGGCGATAGCAGTCCTCCAAAAGTGAAATATTCCTTTTTCATCCCCAGAGATGTTGCTCTTAAATCAAAAGAGAAGACGGGCTCTTCGACATCTTTGCATGTGATTCATCCTTTCAGTGCACCAGACTGGGTTTTAGGAGAGTGGTCTGAGTGCTCAAAGAGCTGCGGTTCAGGGTGGTCCAGGAGGAATGTGGAGTGCAGAGACAGTGCAGGCTTTCTCTCAAGCCTTTGCGATAAAGACCTGAAGCCAATGGACATCAGGGCCTGCGGGGACCAGCCCTGTCCCATCTGGCAGATGGGACCTTGGTCGGCCTGCTCACGAACTTGCGGTCAGGGTGAGCGGCGTCGCAGCATCTTCTGTATAGACTACACTGGGAAGACTGTTGAACCAGAAAAGTGTGACCCTAATAAAAAACCCGCGCCTGTCTCTGGAGAATGTTTTAACCTTGAGTGCTTATGAAAGAACATAAGCAAACTGAACAATTCCCTTTTTGATCTGACGGCACTTATCAACAGATTGCATCACATCACAGTAAGTGCATTTGCCTGAGTATGGTTTTGCCGTCTTATTTTGGGACTGTTGACAACCACTGATGGAGATTTCAACCACTGTTGAAAGTAACCAATGGAAAACTACCTCGGAAATGTAATGAGAAGCCATTTAGAGATGCTAGATCAAGGTGCTGTGTTGTATTTTCTCCACTTTCAAGTGACAACTAATTTATTGGAGTAACATTCAGTCTATCTTACAGAATATATTTGGAAATTAGCTCTCATTTATTGTGGGGCTAAGAAAGTGGCATGAAGCCTACTATTGTTCAGCATGGTGTAAATATACTGTACTTTCATCTGACATCTGCAGAACTCAGTGCCCTTAGCTGCTTCAATTCAATGTTTTTTCCCCAGTTGCTGAGGTAGATGAGGTTAGTGAGTTGTTGTTTTAAGCTTTCTCTGTGTGTGATCCTGTTTCACTGCTCCTTATTTCTACACACAGCAAATTGATTTATGTTAAAGATCGTAAATGTGATTTTGTGTTTGTGTGAGAGAGAGACTTTTATCGACTCTAAAATAGGGCAATAAATAAATGTTGTACTGCTTTTGTCAAAACAAATTCCTTACAATACCAAACTCCATTTGTAGTAAGAATTTAAGTTTACACATTGTGTAAAATATTTCACATAAATAAATAACCCAGGACAGAGAATTACCATGTCCTACATTTTGGTTTCTGCTTTATGTTACAGTTGAAGGTATCAGGTTTACCATCTGTCTTCAGTACAAGATGTTCATATTTGGGTACTTACCCCTAATCTAAGGTGCATTTCATGTTAAGTACTTGTGATGGTCAATTTTCATGTTTGCGTTCCTTAACAATATCACCCATCATATTTAAACACTTTTTAAAAAGCTTTTGTATGTATTATTTTATTCTTCATTCCTGTTAATTTACAGCATGTAATGAGAGAAATCAGAGGGACCATTAGGCCTATATCCCTTCAATGAAGGACCATACCATTTTACAATTAAAGCTTCCTTTTAAGCTATTTATTTTTTACCTGGTATATGTAATGAACCTGGCAGATGCTACTGTCTCAGAAATGGTTTTGTTTGTAAAAATTGACAAATAAACACATCTACGTCAATAATGCAGCATTTAAGGTTTCTGAAATGAGACTCTGTGTTCTGCTTTTGGTTTGCATCAAAATGAATGTAAGCATTCTTAATTCAAATCCCCAATGAATTCCAAGTGATGAAAATTCTTGGTTTCCCCAAATACTACATCTGAGTTCAAGGGGGTGCACTCAAAACACCACATTGATAAAATTCCAAATCCTTATCCTTTTGGAATAATAACATTTTGTTGCTGTACTGTACTGTGTAGAATACCACCTTAATTACTGTGAAACACGAAGGGAGTTTTTTGGTTTGGTTTTGGGACTGCATTTTTTTTTTTTGTATTCAGAACATAGTGTCTTGAATCTGTGTCGGTACAATGAAATTCCAAAACTGTAAAGGAAATACTCGAGCTCCCAGGTTTCAGAAAGCTTGGGGTCAGCTGACACAGCTGAGTTCATTTTCACTGACCACTCCCAAGCCTGGTTGCCTCAGGCCTGTTGCATCAAGAATCATTAAAGTCAAACATCTCTTGACAATAATGCTCTCTCTCTCTCTCTCTCTCTCTCTCTCTCTCTCTCTCTCTCTCTCTCTCTCTCTCTCTCTCTCTCTCTCTCTCTCTCTCTCTCTCTCTCTCTCTCTCTCTCTCTCTCTCTCTCTCTCTCTCTCTCTCTCTCTCTCTATATATATATATATATATATATATATGTATATATGTATATATATATATGTATATATATATATACCGTTTTTTTCCTTGTATAATGCGCAAAATTTAACTAATTTATTGTCCTAAAATCTGGGGTGCGCATTATACATGGGTACAACATTTTTTTAATTTTTTTTTTTTTTAAATTTCAGCAGAGATACTTTTAATTTACCGTTTTTTTCCTTGTATAATGCGCAAAATTTAGCTAATTTATTGTCTTAAAATCTGGGGTGCGCATTATACATGGGTACAAACATTTTTTTTTTTTCTTTAATTTTTATTTTATTCTTTTATTTTTTAAGAAAGTCATGGTACAACAAAACCAACAACAGGACTGACCGACAAAGACGTGGAACAAAAAGACAGGGTGACATTACCAAAGACAGGAACAGAAACCAAACAGACATCATGACATCATCCGACGGTGAGCGAGGGGCAGACAGGACTTAAATACAAAACACGTTACATTGATTGAGGTAACACAGGAAGAGAGGGGCGACGCAAACAGAAACTATTCCAACCTAGACACATAGCAAAACTGGGGATGAGACATGACAAATCTCCCTCGAAATAAAACTTGAAATCACCTTTCTTCTTGTTTGTTGTCAATCGCGCATCGCATTCAGCCATCCTGCCCAACACACTTACTCAGTAAAATTCATAATTGACGACACATCGTTTGATCCGATGGTGCAATCCTTGATGGTGCGTTATTGTCAAATATTGTTTGGTTTTTAATCTCCATCGCGGACCGGACGTCATACGGAGGCAGTATGACTGCGCATGCGCACTATGGATCCGATGCGCAGAACGGATGCGCAAGACACGTCAGCTCTATAAAGAGCGAGAGTTGTTTTCTTCCTATTAGTTTCAATTCACAGTTTAATTAGCAGTTTCAATCAGCAAATAACAAAATGCGTATTACAGGTAATATTTTATTTCACAACACTTCACTGCTGTTCACTTCAAACACGCTCCATACGACCGCAATACTCTTGTATCAGACGCTTGCTCGATCACCTGCTCGTTTGCTGTCACAATGTACCCTACACAAATCCGAAAAGAATTTTGCGGCTCCGAGTCACGACGAGGGGCAAGTTTTGGTTTCCAAGGGTGTTTTTATTCCTCTTCAACGTCTCTCCCATACAGAGCCTCCTTTTTCACGTCCGCACGCCTTTTTCACATGTGCGCACTGAGCGCGGTGGTGCCTGTACGGGCAGTCGGAGAAATCCACGCCAACAAAAGAAATTACATCCAGCCTAGTTAAGACCATACCAAAGACTATAAAAATGGGACCCATTGCCTCCCTGCGTGTGTGACGATCATTGGGACTTAAAAAAAAAAAAAAAACTTTTAAAAAATTGGGTGCGTATTATACATGGGTACAGGCTTTTTTCCAGCATCAACATGCCATTTTTAGGGTGCGTATTATACATGGGGGCGCATTATACACGGAAAAAAACGATATATAAGAATATAAGGCTTGATAACCAGCTAAACAAGTTCTATTGTAGGTTTGATCGGTCCTCCCACACAATAGGACTTCCTGCAGCACAATCTACATACACACCTCTCCCCACAACTGCTCTGTCCACACCTCTATCATCGTTGTCACCCACTCTCTCTCTTGCAGAGGCCGCGCCCGCACTCCAGGTCCGCAAGGAGGAAGTGCGCCAGATGTTCCGGAGACAAAAGACCAGGAAGACACCGGGCCCAGACGGCGTGTCACCTTCCTGCTTGAAAGTCTGCGCTGAGCAGCTGGCGCCCACCTTTGCACGGATCTTCAACCGTTCTCTGGAGCTGTGTGAGGTGCCCTCGTGCTTCAAGAGCTCCACCATCGTTCCAGTGGCCAAGAAGCCCGCCATCACAGGTTTGAATGACTATAGACCCGTCGCACTGACATCTGTGGTCAGGAAATCTTTCGAGAGGTTAGTGCTGAACCACCTGAAGGAGGTCACGGGCCCCCTGCTTCACCCCCTCCAGTTTGCCTACCGGGCAAACAGGTCGGTGGATGATGCGGTCAACATGGGACTGCACTACATCCTGCACCACTGTTAGTGACTGTTAGTCACCTAAATGTTGAACAGAGGGTGAGATTTACCTAAGTCAAATTCCTTGTTTGGCACGCTCAAACATGGCGAATAAAAACTCTCGAATCTTGAATCTGAGTATATATATATATATCCATCCATCCATCCATTTTCTGTACCGCTTAGTCCCCACTGGGGTCGCGGGCGTGCTGGAGCCTATCCCAGCCGTCATCGGGCAGTAGGCGGGGGACACCCTGAACCGGTTGCCAGCCAATCGCAGGGCACACAGAGACAAACAACCATTTGCACTCGCACTCACACCTAGGGACAATTTGGAGCGTTCAATCGGCCTACCAAGCATGTTTTTGGGATGTGGGAGGAAACCGGAGTGCCCGGAGAAAACCCATGCGGGCCCGGGGAGAACATGCAAACTCCACACAGGGAGGGCCGGAGGTGGAATCGAACCCGCACCCTCCTAACTGTGAGGCGGACGTGCTACCCAAGTGCTCCACCGAGCCGCCAGTATATATATATACACATCATTCTGATTAATATTGCGTTTGTGGAATATATATAAAAAACATCCATGCATTTTTATCCATCATCAGGTGGCCACTTCGCTACTTGCTGCTGACTGAAAAAGACATCACAGTGCCTCTGGCTCAGCTTATGAATGTCACATGAACAAAACCTGAAAACATAAGTCGTGATTGGTGGTTACCCAATAGGTGATCCCCTTCTTTTACTTACAATAGGTAAATGTGTTTGGCTCCAAAAAACGTGATCATTCAACACATTCTTTACAAATTTTGACACTGATTACTTAGAGACCGACATACATTTTAGATTTTAGTGTAATTCTATAATTGTTTTTTTCACAACATATTAAATATAGATTCAAGACCAAATGCTTTTCAACTGAACTCTACATCATGTTAAATTTGATATTACTGTATACCAGTGCTTCTCAATTATTTTCTGTTACGGCCCCCCCTAGCAAGAGGAAAACTATTCGCGCCCCCCCTCCCCACCGTGACTATCCTAACTTGTCTTGTAAGTCGTAAAATGTTGCACTGTCGCAAACGTGACAGAAGTAACAATGAGAGCGCCACTGCCCCCTGCTGTAGTAAACGCGCAATTACACTTTATTCTAGTACTGCCAAAAAAAAAGCCTGTTCCCCAGGGTCACACGCGCCCCCCCAGGAATAGCACCGCGCCCCCCAAGGGGGGCGCGCCCCACTATTTGAGAAGCACTGCTGTATACCTTGCCTGCCAAGAAGAAGTGGGTCTGGAGACCAAGGCCTCGGTTCATAACGAACCCTGCAGTCAAGTTTATTTATTTGCTGTAATTATAGTCTTTCATTTTGGTTTATTTGCCATTTTCAGTGCAAAACCACATTGGGAAAAAGGTGCAAGTGCACACAAAGTGCACTGTCAACATTCATTCATAAAACACATAAAAAAAATTCAAAATTTAGAAACAAACAAATTACCGTTTTTTTCCATGTATAATACCCTAAAAATGGCATGTCGATGCTGGAAAAAAGCCTGTACCCATGTATAATACGCACCCAAATTTTGACTCCTGCTTAAGTCCGTAAACGTATAATTATTTCAGAAAAAAGATCATCTTTGGGAACAACCGGATGTTAATCTGACGGTCAGTATCACTGCGCATGCGCTAGCAAACTCAATAGCGAAGAAATGTTTCGGATTTGTGTAGGGTACATTGTGACAGCAAACGAGCAGGTGATCGAGCAAGCGTCTGATACGAGAGCATTGTGTTCGCATGGAGCGTGTTTGAAGTGAACAGCAGAGAAGAAAGCACATCTGTAATGGCGGCCTCCGTATGATATCCGGATTAAAAAAATAAATAAAAATTGTACCCACGTATAATGCGCACCCCAGATTTTAGGACAATAAATTAGTTAAATTTTGCGCATTATACATGGAAAGAAAACGGTAAATAAGTTTAAAAAACAAGGTTACAATAAAATTGAAATTAAGGCCTGCATAGCGTTGTCTCCCAAAGGGAAGAAGTTCTAACAAGTTCCTGGCAGAATACAGCGGGTCCTTAATGATGGCTGAGACAAAATACTTTGTAAAAGTCTTCAAGGACAGATATTTAAACACTGATGGTACTACTAGCGAAGTGATTTCTAAAAAAGTATTTTTTTTCCCAACGTCATGTCCGCTCTTCACTGATTGATCCAGGCTTATACTGTGTACCTACTACCTTTGCACACCATTCATCAATATGTCACTAATTTCACAGAGGTGAAAACTAAGTAAGGACTTGAAAAGAGAGCAAGTACGTTTTCACGTTGCATTAGATTTACACTTCAATATGTTCCTAAATTTTTTAGTCCCTTATCTTAGCCATGCACTACTTAGAAAAATATGTACCGTATTTTCCGGACTATAAGGCGCACCGGACTATAAGGCCCACCTTCAATGAATGGCCCATTTTAAAACTTTGTCCTTATATAAGGCGCACCGGACTATAAGGCGCACCATTAATGCATCATGTCAGATTTTTAATCCAAATCAAATCATTCTCCATTTTATCTTTTTCATTTCAACTTCAGATGCAACAAATCACAAAATAATGATCCATAGTCTTTTTGATTCATGATTCATAGTAGTCTTCAGCGGGCCATTTATGATTGATTTCATGACATAATGCTTCAGGCCAGTTTAAGTTTAGGAATTTGGTCCATATATAAGGCACACCGGACTATAAGGCGCATTGTCGGCTTTTGAGAAAATTTTAGGTTTTAGGTGCGTCTTATAGTCCGGAAAATACGGTACATTGATTCAGTGAATTTGAGGCTCATTTGCTAATGCAAGCCGTGTAGCCTACTGTACTCCTAGGGATGGCTTTAGGAATTATTCTTACCCAGGGATAAAGTGGGGATAGACTGATATAGAGCGGGGCTGAGAAAATAATTTAAAACTACATTTTAGAATATCAAATCAAATGCAGTAGGGCTGAACAGATTTCGCTATATCCCTTCTAGTCCCAGTGTAGCGCCACCCCTGTGTCTTTTAAATTTTGAGTAGTGCATTAGTGTCAAATATCAAAAACTACTATTACATGCTGATGAGCACCACAACCATAATAATAAGCACAAGTGAGCATGGATAACATATTGTTAAGGAATACTTTAAAACAACACGATTGTATTTGATGGTATTTGTGTTCCTATATTGTGGCAAGTATGTGTAATGTTTGTCCAAGTAATTGAAAAGCAATATGTAAGGTCAATGTTGGGAAGCTATGTGGCAGAGTCGTTATTGTGATGTTGGACAATGAGACTTCCTGCCTCTTACATTACGGTACAGTACTGATGCGCATTGCATTGTGGGGATACAAACAAGAGGGCTGAAAGGCTAGCCGGTATCTCAAACTGTTAGAAAATAGCAAACGGGCTCTTATAATGACAACTTGGTATGTAGTGAGGTCGAGTGAGCGTTGCCAGAGCTGGAAATTAGCCGGAATAACGCTGGGGATGTAAGTTTTCCAGGAGAAGCGACAAGACACGTCGCGAGCAGCTTTTTGTCAGCTCAACTGTTCGGATGCTCAGGCCCGGAAGCCAGAAGTGGCCTCTGTACTAAAAGGTAAACATTGTAATTGCAGTTCATGTTTTGGTGTCACATGGTGCGCGTTTTTTGTTCAACTATTATGTCGGGTAGGCCTTTTTGTTTATTGCCGGATGCAGGATTCTATGCTATGGTAAGCTTGGTAGCTAATGTGCTAGTTGTCGTGCATCGCTTGGTGTGTTGAGGTACTTAGAATTATCCGCGGCAAAACCGGAAGTTCAACATCCTACGCTTCGAAAGAAAAGCTTATATTGAATTCGAAGGTAAACCAAGGCGTGCGTACTTGGTGTCGATACTCCACGTCGTATTTATTGGAGGAAGCTGGGTGATGAATTAATTATACATACAAGTCTAGTCTGCAAAACAGCATTTTATTACTGTAACCGTTAGGACATAGGAGGAACATAAAGGAAACTTGAATTAAGTAACCTAAAATCATTGATCGAAAATTGTTCATTATGTTTATTTTATTTGACTCGCTGCCATCGTCATACATGTTCAATGAACCTTGCTACAACTTTACTTCCTCCAATCATTTATGGGGGACAACAACGTGTAAATCAATCGAAATAGCAAACTCAGTGAAATAGTTTTATTTGATAGGTGAAACAGGATGTATTTCTCATCTAAACCGTGATTACAAATGGGAACTTGACACAGCTGGTGTTCGCTAAACTGCATTGTTAGTTTTTTTTATGTAGTAAGTTCATTTTGCGTCCTCGCCACACGTTAATAGAGTCCTGTGTTTGTCTTTTATGTTCACCTTGGCCCAACGGCTTCCATTAATCGACGTTTTCCACTTGTTTCAGCTTTCTGACCACTCGCTAGTATAGTAGTATGTGATGATAGTTACAGTGAAAGGACCAGGTTGTAAACTGGACGCCGCCATCACGAGTAATTGAGAGGTACGATGGACATGAACTTTGTGTGTAATGTTTTAGGGGTTCTCAGACATTAAATATGAGATGTTACATTTAAGCGATTGCATAAAATTGTATTCTGATCTACAATCTACCTCTCTGATCTACCTGTGGCCCATTATTTTCAGTTAAAACAGAAATAATCCTATTGATTGACTCCGCATTGGATCGCATACCAATATTGCAGAAAAACCAGAATGCGTTATGAATACTACATAGTTATCCAAACCATAATAAATTTAAGTCCCTTTTAAATGACCAGAGAAGCTCTTGAATCCTTAAAAAATGACATTAGATTATTTTCTATTATTTTTACTTGAAATCCGTAATTTACTTTTCTTTTATTAGGCCAGCGCAGCCCAGGAGTACTTTTTATTTGGTGTGTTAGTGTGACAGGGAGTGTGCTTTCCCTACAGGAGCCCCTTTCTCAAGCTTTTGTTTGATGGAAAATGTCATGGCGGAGAGTCCACATGTCTCACAGTCAGCTGCTAAGCATCCTGTAGTTCACTGGCCTCCACATGAGCCTGGCTTGCATTGATTGTAGTTGCATAACCTGGCATTCTGTCCTCGATGCTCCATTCACCCCCCCCCCCCCCTTTGTTCCCCCTAAAAGTGTATGAATGTTGCTGTTTAACTGTCCACGATGCACTTTCAGCTTGTCTCTAAAACTTTATAAAGTTCTCTTACTAATTAATGTTGAAGTAAAGCAATACAGTATAAACAGTACAGTATAAACTTCATTTTATTTAAAGTTTGTATAAAGCATTGCTTTACAATTGTTTTCTGTGACGGACTCCCAAGAATGGAGAAAATATTAACCCCCCCAATTCTCTGCCACAACTTTAAATAGTGTAATTTAGCCATAAAATGTTTATGTACACTGCACATAATTAATTACATTACATTTTATTACATTCTTATGAACATTAAAGAAATAATATAGATCAATTTACAACAGGGGTCCCCAAACTTTTTCCTGTGAGGGCCACATAACGTTTCCCTTCTCTGATGGGGGGCCGGTGTCAGTTTGTTACAGAAAAAGTGTGACGATCGTAGGGGAGCTTAAATTTTTTATTGTTTTCCAGAAAGCCACACATAACCAAATAACGGTTATTTAATAACCCTTTCCAGGTTCTTTACAGAAAAAAAGTCAGGAAACAAATAACTTATATAACTTATATATATATATATATATATGTGTGTGTGTACATTTACTTTATGCCTATTGTTGAGTAAAACGTTACCAACAGCACTTTGTGTAATATATATGTAGGTAACCGTACGTACATTCGATTCTTGAGGTTGTTACTGGAATGCTCTTAAAAAAAAAGCAAGTGACAGAGAAACTCTTGGTTGATTCAGTGCAAATCCTGTTCTGTAAATAAACATGGATTATTATGGAGAGTAGTGAGTGATTACATGATCTTACGCCTCTTTAAAATGATGCACTAAATACTTTGTCTGTCTTCGTAGGATACAGTTTCTCTACATGTTCAGAAGCTGACTAACATGGGAGTCAAAACTTTTACCCACTGCTCGGCATCCCACAGCCAAGAGATGCTCGAGAAGCTCAACACTTTGCGTAACCAAGGTCACTTGTGTGATGTTACCATCAGGGTTCAAGACAAACATTTCCTGGCCCACAAAGTTGTCCTGGCCTGCTGCAGCGAATTTTTCCGTTCTAAACTTGTGGGTCGGCCCGAGGAAGAGGACAAGTTTGTTTTGGACCTTCACCATGTAACAGTTAGTGGCTTTGCTCCTCTGCTGGAATACGCTTACACATCAACGCTCTCCATCAGTACAGAAAATATCATTGATGTCCTTGCAGCTGCAAGTTACATGCAGATGTTTGCTGTAGCAAGTACATGTTCAGAGTTCATGAAGTCCAGTATTCTATGGAGTCCAAGTAACAACAGTAACAGCACACTTGGAGCAAGCAAGCCCCTTGAATCAGCACCTGAGAGTGCCTCATCAAACTCTGCCCTCACGCCACTTGATGGTAGCGTGTCACCTGTGTCATCTGACTGTAGTGTAATGGAGAGAAATGTTCCCGTCTGCCGCGAATCGCGCCGGAAACGGAAGAATTTTGTAACCATGGCTTCGCCTGAGAGTCCCCTCAAATGCACTGCACAGATGGTCACTACCTCCCCACAGGTCCCCAACCCATCCCCTTCATTTTCAGATAGCACAGCCCAGCCTGTGGAGTCCTCCCTGGCCTTCCCGTGGACGTTCCCGTTCGGCATCGATAGGAGATTCCACTCGGACAAGTCAAAGCTCCCAGAGAGCCCTCGGTGCCAAGAGCAGGCAGCAACAGTTACATCTGAGGTGGCGGTTGGTCGGCGACTCAGTGACTTTTTGACGTGTGAAAGTTCCAAGGCAGTGTCACCACCTGTGCCGGCCGAGGAAGAAGATGTGAGGGTGAAAGTTGAGCGCCTCAGTGACGAGGAGGTCCAGGAAGCACCTTCCCATGCTGTCAGTGCCTCCCAAAGTTCACTCAGTGATCAGCAGACGGTGCCAGGAAGTGAGCAGGTTCAGGAAGATCTCCTCATCAGTCCACAGTCATCATCCATAGGTGGGAGAGTTGCGCTGCAAAATAATAATTGTTGACTCATGGGCTTTAAAAGTTAAACTACAGCTGCAAATGTGTGAGGCAGCTTTTCCTTAGTGATTATTTACATACTACTTTGAACTGTTCTAGAATTAATCTAGGTAGTTTAAAAAATATATTTTCACACATTCCTTATTCCCCAAAACGCGCAGACTTTCAAGCCCATCTTCAGTGTCATTCTTTTTTCATTATGAGCTTAAATATATGATGATTGCATAATATAAATGCGGAAACGCCCATAACATGTTTGCAATTTTCTTTTCTTTTTCAGGATCAATGGATGAGGGAGCGTCAGAGGGCTTGCCATCAATTCAGAGTGCCTCTAGTGCTGGAGGACATGCCGAAGATGATGAAAGGTATAGGAAAAGCTAATGTTTTAATTTGATTGAACACCAAGATACAGGGCGGCATGGAGGCGCACTGATTAGCACGTCCGCCTCACAGTTTGCATGTTATCCCTGTGCTGACGTGGGTTTTCTCCCGGGCACTTCTGTTTCCTCCCATATCCCAAAACATGCATGGTAGGCTGATTGAGCACTCCAAATTGCCCGTCAGTGTGAGTGTGAATATGGATGGTTATTCGTCACTGTGTATCCTGCAATTGGCTGGCAACCGGTTCAGGGTGTTTGCCGCCTACTGCCTGATGACTGCTGGGATTGGCTCCTGCACGCCCGCACCCCCCGTGGGTACAAGCAGTTCAGAACATGGATGGATGGATGGATACCAAGACTACATAAATACTAAAAAAGGAGATATTCCCAGCATTTTCACATTTTTTGAATTAAAAAAGATCCAAATGATCCATCAAATCCTAAATACCGTAATTTTTGGACTATAAGTCGCTCCGGAGTATAAGTCGCACCAGCCATAAAATGCCCAAAAATGTGATAAAAAAACCTATATAAGTCGCTCCGCAGTATAAGTTGCATTTTGGGGGGCAATTTATTCGACAATATCCAACACCAAGAACAGACAGACTGCTGAACGTCGACAAGACCAAGGAGATTGTTGTGGACTTCCGGAAGGGTCACACCCAACACCTGCCGCTGACCATAGACGGTGCTGTGGTGGAGAGAGTGAGCAGCGCCAAGTTCCTGGGGGTGCACATCAGTGAGGATCTCTCCTGGTCCACCAACACCGCATCACTGGCAAAGAAAGCCCAGCGCCGCCTGTACTTCCTGCGGAAACTCCTCCGGCCGTCATGACTACATTTTACCGCGGCACCATTGAGAGTGTCCTCTCCAGCTGTATTGCTGTTTGGGGTGGCGGCTGCACTGTCTACAATTTGAAGGCCCTGCAGCGCATAGTGAACACGGCTGGTAAGATTATTGGTGCTTCGCTCCCCTCCTTGAAGGACCACCAGACTCTCAAACCGCTTCATACTCCTGGCTGTTAGGATCCTGAACTCGCTTCCCCGTTCTGCGTAGCGTCCTGTACTTTTGCGCTATGCTTACTGTCTGCTGTATGCACACTGGCTCCGTTTTGCTCCTCTTATTTGTTGTGTTATCTGTTTATTTATTATCACTCTTATTATTTATTGTTTGTGCCTTCTTGTTTTTATATTGTGTCGTTTACTTGTATGTCTATCGTGTACCGTTTTTTTCCGTGTATAGTGCGCCCCCATGTATAATACGCACCCTAAAAATGGCATGCTGATGCTGGAAAAAAGCCTGTACCCATGTATAATACGCACCCAATTTTTATGAATTTTTTTTTATTATTATTATTATTTTTTAAGTCCCAATGATCGTCACACACGCAGGGAGGCAATGGGTCCCATTTTTATAGTCTTTGGTATGGTCTTAACTAGGCTGGATGTAATTTTTTTTGTTGGCGTTGATTTCTCCGACTGCCCGTAAACGCACCACCGCGCTCCGTGCGCGCACGGGAAAGAGGAGTGCGGACGTGAAAAAGGCGGCTCTGTATGGGAGAGACGTTGAAGAGGAATAAAAACACCCTTGGAAACCAAAACTTGCCCCTGACTCGGAGCCGCAACAAATGTTTCGGATTTGTGTAGGGTACATTGACAGACAGCAAACGAGCAGGTGATCGAGCAAGCGTCTGATACGAGAGCATTGCGGTCGCATGGAGCGTGTTTGAAGTGAACAGCAGAAAAGAAAGGAACAAGGCAAAGTGTTGTGAAATAAAATATTACCTGTAATCTGGATTTAGGTAGAGAACTGAACTCTCGCTCTTTATATAGCTGACGTGTCTTGCGCAGCCGTTCTGTGCATTTTATTTCACAACACTTTGCCTTGTTCCTTGCCTTGCCACATCCGGCCCACGGGACCGTTTAATCCGGCCTGCCAACCCTGAACAAATTGTACTATTAAACTTTTTTTTTCGGGTCATTTTGCCTGCAATGATTGCGTTTCCCCAGTAGATGGCGAAGCGCTCTCCTGCGCATTTACTACCGGAAGCCGTGTCAGAAAGCTCGGTGCACACTCACAAGTGCGTGTACGTACTCAGTAGTACGGACATGGCGCACTCTCGCTCTATTCGTATCAGTCCCGAATTTAGAGCGTGGGCTTTGACGACAGCATTCTTGTAATTCGCGCGCTGAGCTTTCAGATGTAGTTTTGCGCTAAAGCCACCCACAAACCTTCCCCTGGAATCCTTCCATTAAAATGAGTCGCCCAAGGAAAAGCAAGGTGGACACGGTGCCGAGTGTTTAAAAGAGAGTGGCCAATTTGGCGCGACGTACGCGACGTGACGTTCAGCCACATCAACATCAACCCGTCACAGATCGAGGTAAACGGACCAACACCTCGGATCTCTCCTAAGAATTGCCACAACAAATTTTATTCCAGACTATGACGCACTAGCAAAAAAGTGAGACCAACAACACTGTTCCCACTGAAGATGAACGGGAGGCTCTCAAGTTTATTGTAAAAAAATACATTTTGAATATGATTTCAAGATTCAAGAGTTTTTTATTCGCCATGTTTGAGCGTGCCAAACAAGGAATTTGACTTCGGTAGAAACACACCCTCTGTTCAACATTTAGGTGACTAACAACATTCAGGACATGTGAATAATGGCAGAAACAGTGTAGACAAATTCAAAAAGGTGTGAGGAGCAGGATGTTATTGCACAGTAATGTCTCTGAGACTCTATGAGTGGTGTGAGTTCATCAGAGCAACAGCCTGGGGGAAGAAGCTGTCTCTGTGTCTGCTGGTTTTGGCGTACCGAGCTCTATAACGCCGTCCGGAGGGGAGTAGTTCAAAAGAGGGGAGTAGTTCAAAAATTTTTTTGTACAGCACCGCCGCTCCGGCTAGAATCTCCGACAAACAGTCTGAATCGGAGAGAACAGGAGGGAAAGTACCAGAAGAAGTCTGTCCGATGTTTAACAGAGCTTCTCTGGTAAAAGTGATCCGGGATGGACAGCAGAGGACACAGAAAACACACAAAATAAGACAAATAAACAGAGAGCGACTCACCGTGGCTGCCATCCGCGGCGCCATCATATGACGTCATTTTGTACACATAGCAGGGATTGAACCTAGCGACCATTCTCATTTTCAAACAATGCAGGATGCTCAAGGACATTGATGCACCACCTATTTGCGACTAATCTTAACCTGTAAGGTTCTTAAGGCTTACTTTAAGGAAGTGTTTCCTGTTTCCTCACCTCTGTTACCAGGTGTTTGTGAGCTAAAACTCTGCTCTGATTTTCAGATACCCCTCACCGTGTTGCTGTTTTGATTACTTTATTTGGATGTATGCTTTCACCGATTCTTCAAGATGATATATTTGGTCAGAATGTTTGCCGTTTGATGTGATCTCATAAGATAAACATCTTTCACTAATCTGACCTGCAGGCACTGAAGTGATGGAGACTGTTATTCATAATAACAGTGTCGTATTTTATGAGAATCACTGATAGCAGTTTTTTAGTGAATTATTATTATTATTTTTTGTAATGCTGTTAATAAATGCATTTGTTTTCAAAAAACTTGTCTGAAATATCCATGTTTTACTACCTACTAAAGGCCAAAATCTTTTATGCAATGACCTTTACAGGTCGCTTATATGACTTCACACAAAGCCTACGTCCATCTGCTCCTGGTTCGGCCCTCCGGTCCAAATTTAGAACCCAGTTCGGCCCGCGAGTCAAAAAGTTTGCCCGCCCCTGGGCTAAACGATACGGTATGCTAACGTGACAAACACAAACGAGGAGCTGAGAACGAGCCGGACGTAACATTCAGTTATTTAAAAAAACCTATTACATAAATAACACGTTTATAAAACCATCTGTCACTCCAATTCATTAAATCCATCGATCGTCCTTTGTCAACAATGGCGTGTGTCGCGCCGCAGTTCAAATTATTCCACAGGCCCATACAATGAAATATAAACTATATTTTAAATAACTATCACATAAACAACAATATTATCAAACCATTTGTGTCACTCCAAATCATTAAATCCATCGATCAAATTTCTCGTCCTTTATGTCATCCTGGTGACAGAGGACATGTCCAGAGGATATGGAGCTTTAAAGTGTTAATTACTTTATTTGATTTTTCTCTATATTTTTCATGTTCTGAATATGTTCAAGATAAAGATATCAAAGCATGTGAAGTGATCAACTATACTAAAAATAACATGTGAAGTGGTCAACTATACTTGTAAGTGATGTGTTAATGATCAAGTAAAAAGTTGTGAAAAAAAACATATACAAGTCGCTCCTGAGTATAAATGTATAAATGTATTAGTCATCACAAAAATCATGAAAAATCCGTAGATACGCCGCACCAAACGACAAGCCGCAGGGTTCAAAGCTTGTGCAAAAAGTAGCGGCTTATAGTCCGGAAAATACGGTAGTTGATTAATTAATAATCATTGCACCTCTAGTAATGTTTGGGATGAGTTACACTTGTCAGGCGGACAGTTTAACCATATGTTATTCATTTATTTGAAGCTTTTTCTTGTTTTGTATTTCAGATTGGAAGGTATTCAATATCCTTACCACCTCTACATTGGCCCATCAGCCCGCCCTGGGACCAATGGCCCGGACAGACCCTTTCAGTGTCCAACCTGTGGAGTTCGCTTCACACGCATTCAAAACCTCAAGCAGCACATGCTCATACACTCCGGTAGGTAAAGATGCAAACATGACGTCATGATAGTTTCAGTGAAAAATTAAAACCAAATAAAATTTGTGTAACATCAGGTTGATGTTACCTTCAAAATGTTGTGTTAATGTGGCTGCTCACGTTAGAGCTTGCACATGATTGTCAATTACACATTGACAGAGCCTATTTGTCAATTTGTCACCGACTGACTGCTCGAGCGAAGTCGAGGCAGTAAGTGTAGAGGCAGCGCGTGAAGAAAATGAGGGAGAGTTATCGCAACACATGGATCAGCAGAGATACTTTTAATTTACGGTTTTTTTCCTTGTATAATGCGCCAAATTTAGCTAATTTATTGTCTTAAAATCTGGGGTGCGCATTATACATAAGTACAAAATTTTGTATTATTTCTTTTTTTTTTCTTTTTTTTTTTTTAAGAAAGTCATGGTACAACAAAACCAACAACAGGACTGACCGACAAAGACGTGGAACAAAAAGACAGGGTGACATTACCAAAGACAGGAACAGAAACCAAACAGACATCATGACATCATCTGACGGTGAGCGAGGGGCAGACAGGACTAAATTACAAAACACGTTACATTGATTGAGGTGACACAGGAAGGGAGGGGCGACGCGAACAGAAACTATGGCAACCTAGACACATAGCAAAACTGGGGACGAGACATGACAAATCTCCCTCGAAATAAAACTTGAAATCACCTTTCTTCTTGTTTGTTGTCAATCGCGCATCGCATTCAGCCATCCTGCCCAACACACTTAGTCAGTAAAATTCATAATTGACGACACATCGTTTGATGCGATGGTGCAATCCTTGATGGTGTGTTATTGTCAAATATTGTTTGTTTTTTAATCTCCATCGCGGACCGGACGTCATACGGAGGCAGTATGACTGCGCATGCGCACTATGGATCCGATGCGCAGAACGGATGCGCAAGACACGTCAGCTCTATAAAGAGCGAGAGTTGTTTTCTTCCTATTAGTTTCAATTCACAGTTTAATTAGCAGTTTCAATCAGCAAATAACAAAATGCGCATTACAAGTAATATTTTATTTCACAACACTTTGCCTTGTTCCTTTCGTCTCTGCTGTTCACTTCAAACACGCTCCATACGACCGCAATGCTCTCGTATCAGACGCTTGCTCGATCACCTGCTCGTTTGCTGTCACAATGTACCCTACACAAATCCGAAACATTTGTTGCGGCTCCAAGTCACGATGAGGGGCAAGTTTTGGTTTCCACGGGTGTTTTTATTCCTCTTCAACGTCTCTCCCATACAGAGCCGCCTTTTTCACGTCTGCACGCCTTTTTCACATGTGCGCACGGATCGCGGTGGTGCCTTCATGGGCAGTCGGAGAAATCAACGCCAACAAAAAAAATACATCCAGCCTAGTTAAGACCATACCAAAGACTATAAAAATGGGACCCATTGCCTCCCTGTGTGTGTGACGATCATTGTTTTTTTTAAATTAAAAAAAAATTGTACCCATGTATAATGCGCACCCCAGATTTTAGGACAATAAATTAGTTAAATTTCGCGCATTATACACGGAAAAAAACGGTATTTTAAATGGATGGTATAAGGACAGTATGACGCTAAATGACTAGCGCGTAAACCTTAGTGCTAATGATTTGATGAATTTCCGTGACCAATATAAAGGCGTTAAGTAATAATAAGTTGGGCTGTTTGATCTTTTTTAGTGTTAAGGATAGCTAGGATCGTTTTGGATTCGTAAAGGGAGAAGTTTGCGGAAGCACCTCATCCACACAGTCACTCACAAGTCAAAGAGCATGGCCAGACACAGTAGTAGAATAAGTGGCTGCTTTATTCTCGCTTCCATCCAATTCACATAGCATCAAAATGACTTACTCAATCCGCCTGATATTGTCAACTGTGTATTGCTTCTCTTTTAATAAAATGTCAACAGACTTTGATGTCACGGACAGCAAACTGACCGCTTTGGCTGCCCAACAACATGCCTGATCTAAATTAAAATAACCAAGGACCCCTTCGGCTGCCTACAAACACACTTTTCTAAAATAAGACTTTCTATACAACGCACTTTTGGGTTAACGTGATTCCCAAATTCTGGAGCCTAAAGTCCACGTAAAATCGAGATTTATGGTGTATTACTTCTAACATCCACAGTTGTCAACATTTGGTTTGCTTAGTCCACATCCTCTTCTCTTGTTATTGTAAAATTATGAAGTGTGACCTTGTCGTGACGTGAATTGAATCTGAATGTAAGTGTTGTTTTTCTTGATTCCACTAGGCATTAAGCCTTTCCAGTGTGACCGCTGTGGGAAAAAGTTCACACGGGCCTACTCCTTAAAGATGCATCGGCTGAAGCACGAAGGTAAACGCTGTTTCCGGTGCCAGATTTGTAGTGCCACATTCACGTCCTTCGGTGAATATAAGCACCACATGAGGGTCTCCCGACACATAATCCGCAAGCCGCGGATTTATGAGTGCAAAACGTGTGGCGCCATGTTCACCAACTCTGGCAATTTAATTGTACACCTGAGGAGTCTGAACCATGAGGCATCCGAACTAGCAAACTACTTCCAGAGCAGGTGAGGAGACCCCATCATTCACTCCGATCACATTGGGGGTCAGAAAACATTCTTATATTGATTTATGTATGTCACATTAATGTTTTCTTATCCGATACATAAAGTATAAAATACATTGATTGATTTCAGTACGTGACAATTCAATGTTTTTAATTCAATTTACATTATACTTATTGTACATGAGTACACAGCTGAATTTAGCAAAAAATACTTGGTAGATTATTCTGAACTATTTGACAGCGTGCCAACACAGTCCAAAGTTAGCCAAAAGGTAACAACATGAGCATCACCCCAATTGCTGCTAGTTTTTTTTCTTTTTCATTTTTGTTGTTCTTAATTTTATTTTTTATATTTAATTTTATTTAGATGTTACTTGATGCACTGTTGCATTTCATTTTAATTCTTTGCACTTCACCAAATTTCTTGAAAAGTTGTACTACCGCATATTTTAAAAGGACTTTTTCTGCGCTTCATCTGATTTGTTTTTAAATTCATTCCATTGTGTGTTCTATATAAAATATATATTTTATGAACAACTAGAAAAAAAAGATAATAGTAAAGGGGAAAAAAGCTATACTGGAATATATTCTTTATGTTCTATGTATTGATGATTGTTTTTGTTTTAATTGATTAATGATGTAGATGACCGAAAAACTAATAATTGTTGAAAAAGAATAACATTCAGACACATTACATCAGTTAAATAATGTATTGTTACAGCTCTATTAGTCTTTAATCTTGCTCTTACAATATATATTATATAGTGTTTAAGTGCTATAAATACTATGTAACATTTTTATATTGTGCATTTACCTGGGGCGCAGGGGGTCAATGTGAATATTTCCTGGAATGTAACCTCTGGAGATGGGGATTTACTTTTTATAAAGTATACATATTGTGTTGTACAACAATACTTAACCATGGTCATAAATTTATGCATGGGATTGACAATCCACCCACTTTTACGGCAAGCGTAGATTACATTGTCACCAAATTATCAGGCGTGTCGGGGGCGAGGCTGCCTCGTGCGCCGGCACGCAAAGATGAGCGCAGCACAGCCACTTAACACGCTAAACTAGGCTTGCGCTGGCACAAAAACAAAGTTACGCTTATTTCTACTCCAAAACAGGGCCTAAATATTTGTAGTCTATTTGCTTTCAGTTTTGCATCTCGATGCTTTAAAAGCATGTTGTAGATTCATTGGTGAGAGGAACTAGCAATAGTAGCAGCACGCACCTCTGGTTGCACTCCAACACAAGCAAGCTTTTTAGCAATGACTTGCCCCTTTTTTGGAATGTATTACAAATGATCACTGTTCTCCAGAAGTCCGGAGACCTAAAACAGTTGTTTATCATGTTAAAAGTATGAGGGTAGAAGTGAAAGGGCTGTGAATTGTTTTTTCTTCTTCTTCTTACTAGTGATTTCCTCATGCCCGACTACCTAAACCATGTGCAGGAGGAGGAGGAGGTGCTAGGAGTTCAATATGAATTGGAAGAATCCCAACATCTGCCTGTCTATGCGGGCAGCACCTCCACATCCACTAGCATTCCCGCCTCAGCCTCCTCCTCAGTCCAGATGCCTGTCATCTCCCAGGTTTCCTCCTCTACCCAGAATTGCGAGAGCTCACCTGGCTTCCTTTCACCCGATTCCATGGATCCACTGGAAGCTCCGACTTCCTTCAAGATGGATGCTGGTGGCAGCGCCACCCTGGCAGAGGAGACCAAGATGGACAACAGAGAAGGAGGCAGTTCACCCAAAGTGTTTGGCCATGAGCGCCATCGGAGGCAGAATCCCCAGGGTAAGGAGTTGGCTTCTATCACCATTGAGTGATTCAAGTCTTCTTCCTGCCTCTTTTCTGCTACTTTGTTGTCATGTCACATGGGAAGATCTGTGGAATATTGATGCCAAAAGAGGTCAAGTGGACTTGTTCACACTTCAACATCGCAGACACAATCATGGCAAGTTCTTTCAACACATTTGTTACTGTGTGATGGTTTTCCACCATTTTTTTTAATAACAAATTGATAAGGGTTTGAAACTAAGGGTATTCATCCCATTTGACAGGAACGCACTGCCACTCGAGGTATGTGAAATTCTTGCCTTGTCCTTTTGGAAAGTGCCTAAGAATAGATGAGACACACTTATGTTTGCCCACAATAATAAATCAAGGCTTTTAGAAACTTTTATTTTATTTTATTTAATTTTTTAATTGCCTTTACCATGATCATGTCACTTTGTATGGGTACACACCAGTCATTTTCACTCTTGTTGCATCAGACAGTTACATGTCAATATTGTTTATTGCAATATCTTCACACAATATGGCAACTGTTGTGGGGGAAATGATGTTAGGTGTGTGTACATTTATTTTCAATAGAATACATGCAGCATTAATATGTTCAAAACTTCAAGTGACACAATTACCTATGATTTTTCCACTGTTTTTTTTTTCCTGATAATTTGTTTTTGTAAGCCAACGCTAGTCCAATATCAAGTCATCTTAAATCTTATTAGCACTGGCAAGTACAGATCAACATTTTCACTGTTTCACAATTACACAGTTGTGGTCTGAAATTGGGCATTGCCTCACATATCCATCTGTTGTAGCAAGAAAACCTCAACTTTGAAAGCTACTTATGACTTTATGCTCTATCACATCTATCATTATACATTATTATATTATACAATTGGGAGAAGAATGGCAAAAGAGAAAAAAGCGGCTAGTTTATTATGTACTAAAAAACAATATCCATTCTCCATGTTTTTAATGAATTGGCACAAAAAATACCAAAGTTGGAAAAGAAATCAAAATGCTGACTACGACAAGAGAGCAGTGTGAGTCACAAATGTGAAAAGCGAAGCGGCAAAGTAGGTGAAACACAAAATTTCAATGACTGCCAAAACTCTTTGGCCACGCTAGACGGTGATACCTTCATATTTCAATTTGCAACGTTTTAGAACAGCTCCACTGTTAGTTTCTGAAACGAGTGCTAACAAATCCAAATGTAGCATTTAATTCCAGTTGCAATCCGGCTTGCTCATGTTATTTAATAGACTTTTTTTTTGTGCTATAATATTTCTGCCCATGTGCACATGTCCTCTTTTCACTTGCTTTTCATACATGAGCTTTGTATTTATACTTTATCCAAACGCAATAGGAACATTTCCGGGCTTCATAGTTTCCCCTTTTTAAATACCCGGAAAAGAGAAATGAACAGCTGGATCACAAATGTTTGTAATCTTTATTTGTAAAGTAACTACCGTAGTTTCCCGACTATAAGTCGCATTTTCTTTCATAGTTTTCTACTTATACTGAGGAGCGACTTATATGTGCATTTTTTCAAAAATTGTCAAAAAAAAAACAGTGAAACCGCGATGTAGCAAGGGATTATTGTAATTTGAATTTCAAGTGACGTCAGCAGCGCGGCGTGGCGCGGCGGGTGTTTACAAAAAGGACAAATATTTGATCACGGGATGACGAAGATGACAAAGGGCCCCACGTACTACCGGCATCATTAGCGGCTTTGTTTGTAAGTGACACGGAGGACGAAGAGTTTGAAGGATTTAATGATTTGGAGTGACACAGGTTTGAAAAACTATTATGGCTTTTACGCACGCCCGGTGCTACTCTACGGAGCTCTCTTTCACCTCCGTGGATAGAAGTCGGGCGCCGGTGCTCGGCCGGGTGGCTGTCCGGGGACGGTGGATGAGGCTAGGACACGGCTTTTACGCACGCCCGGTCCTATTCTATGGAGCTCTCTTCCACCTCTGTGGCTGGAAGTGCCACCTCCGGGGATGAAAGTCGACGCCGGTGCTTGGGTCCTTGTACTTTAACGCTACAATATTGTTATATACTAGATCTGTGGAATAACGACGAGGCTGACGTCAGGGCGCACGCGCGGCGTTGTTGACCAAGGACGAGGAATTTGATCGATGGATTTAATGATTTGGAGTAACACAGATGGTTTGATAATATGATTGCTTGTATTTGATATATAATTTATATATCGTGATATGGGCCTGTGGAATATTTTGAGGTGCAAGTGCCGTCAGCGGCGCGCACCCATTGTTGACATAAAGGATGATCGATGGATTTAATGAATTGGAGTGACACAGATGGTTTTATAAACGTGTTATTTATGTAATAGTTATTGAATAACTCTGAATGTTACGTCAGGCCCGTTCTCAGCTCTTCGTTTGTGTTTATGTCACGTTAGCATACCTATTGTTTAGCCTGTTGCTCGTTCACGTCTGTTCTTGGTGTTGGGTTTTGTCTAATAAATTTCCCCCAAAATGCGACTTGTACTCTGGAGCGACTTATATATGTTTTTTTTTCACATTATTGTGCATTTTATGGCTAATGCGACCTATATTCCGGAGCGACTTTTAGTCCGAAAAATACGGTAGTTGCGTAACAGTTATGCAAAGTATATTGCATGACGGTTGGAAGTTTGTTTCAACACGATTGTCTTTTCTAGAAATGTTATCCCTGCGTGATGATGATCCCAAAGCACGTTGTGCTTGTTGTTTCCCTTGGCCACTTTTTCAAAGCAGAGCTGCTTGGTATCATGTGAAGAGATTATTTGTTGTTGGATGTTATGTCGTAGTCGTTGTTTTGTTCTTTGTGTTCTTTTTTTGGAGGAGGGTGGGGGGCAAACCTTTGTGTGTTTGCAACTGTTTAGAAACACTGATACTGATCAAGATAAAGACACACATATTCTTATTATCCATAAGTTGAATGCTACTGACTGACTGGATTTAATATCTGTGTTTTTTGCAGCTGCCACTTTAGTTTCAAATAGGAAGATATAAACATTTTTTTGTCTTATTCTCCATTTTATAAATGAGTTGATTGTACAAATGAGCGTTGTACGGTTTTGTAACTGTCACAATTTTTCAAATTCACTGAGTGATGTCTTAAGATTGTGTGTCACACGGTGCCATTGTGTGAGACACCTTTTCAAAGTTGTGCCATTTGACTTTTTGTTAGACTAAAAATGGAGCTCTCGCCCATAGGACCAAATGTTCTCTTATCTCATTTAAGGTTTTGCCCTGGCAATCAGTATTTGCACATAAAAGGAGGAGGATAATCATGCAAGTGGTCCATGCAGTTTATTGAAGAGGTTCTGCTGTTTTGCCCTTGAAAACAAAACAAAACAAGAAAAATGTACAATGTTGTGCATCCGAGAGGCTAGCCTTAGTAAATGGACCTATTATCTCTAATTGCACATTATCAAACATTTATACAATTTTTTTCTCCAATTGTCCATCATACTCTCTTTATTTGTGTCAATGGGGAGTGTGTTTTTGAATTTTTTTCTTTTTGATAGATATACGTATATACATGAAAATGCTGCTGTATGCTGAAAAGTGCCCGAACTATTTTTGTGAACTAATATGTGTGCAATAAATAGGTGTTGTTTAAATTTAAAATCCTGTTCCTGGAATGCTAAATTATGTTTGTATTTTAAAAAAAGAATGTATGATTTTATTTTTAGAAAAAGAGCCCATTTGATCTGTGAAACAAGATGTTGCTTCCGTTCTGCTCCTTTATGTTCTTCTCTGAAGTTGCATGTTTATGCTACAGTATGTAAAGTTGAGAGCACTTTGTGTTTAATTGCTGATGTGGTCTGGTAAGCGTAATGTGTTGATTTCACAGCCTAGTTTTGGATCCTTTGCTGGAGCATGACCTTTGTTTTCCCACATATTCAGTCCTTTTATGCGCAATGTTTTAACTATATCTTGATTAAATACAATATATGCCTTTAGAGTGTACACGTGGTGTTGTATACCAGTTTTCTACCAGTCTATGCTTTATTTAAAAGTTGTCTTCATAATAGGATATACATTGGTGAATTTTATATCATGGTCACTGTTTGATGGCATCTTGTTAAATGTGAATAGAACCAATTGAGTTGGGAGTATGTTTGAGTAGTTTTCGATCTGTGCATGTACAATAAATAATAATATGCAGTAAATACTTGGCACGGTGGAGCAGTGGTGAGCACATCCGTCTCACAGTTCGAAGGTGTAGGATACGGCTCCGGCCTTCCTGTGTGGAGTTTGCATGTTCTCCCCGTCCCTGCGTGGGTTTCCGCAAGGTACTCTGGTTTACTCCCACATTCCAAAAACATGCGTGGAAAGCCAATTGAACGCTCCAAATTGCCCATAGGTGTGGTTGCAAATGTGAATGGTTGTTTGTCTATGTGTGCCCTGGGATTGGCTGGCAACCAGTTCAGGATTTACCCCGCCTACCGCCCAAAGTCTGCTGAGATAGACTCCAGCATGCCCGCGACCCTCGTGAGGTTGAGCACTCTGGAAGAAAAAGAAATGAATGCAGTGTATATACAAAGTATGTTGCATATTCTTTATACTGTAGGTTACTTGATTACAACCTGCTTTCAGGATAAAAAGTATTTTATGTCTTTGATACTGTGCTGTTTTGAGAAACTGTCTAAAACATCCCGGCTAGTGTTATAAACTGCACATTAGGGAGAACCGATGTGGTGTGTCTGAGATTGTTTTACAGCTGGCTCTTAAAAACTGACAACTGAGCACTCTCTAGTTTAAAGTTTGTGGTTGTACTGATTCTGAATTTGCTAGTGTTCTGGCTCTGCAGTCCTGTTAGTAAAAAGGGTGTTTTTTGTAAATGCATAACATGCAAATAAAAAGTCAACTAATTCCATGTGTGGACTTGTTTCTGCCCTTCACAATAGGGGACTCAGTTTTGAGTTCATGTAGTGCATTTGATAAATTCATGCAGATGAGGCAAGGGATTTAGTCTCAATACAGTCCCTTGGCTATAGTAGATAGCAGAATGACAAGGCCTGCAAAAAGATGACCAGCAGTTCAGAGATTGAGGGCAATATTGTTTTTACTAAATTCAATGGTTGGATGAACCTTTTAAGAGATTTACGACAGACTCTTCTCAGTCTGCCTCTTTGAGATCACCTAAACAAAGATCACTATAATTTCTACTTCATAGACCGGATTAAACTTGTCATGACGTGGGCCCTGCTTCTAATAGATCTTTGAAAAGACACATGAAAATTGAACTAGCCTGCGTAGAAACATGAGATATTTCTGCTTTAAGCCAACATTTGCGTCATCAGAAACTACAGTACAACAATGTTAAGTTTCTCTGAGCATAAAATTTTTTACTCATTGGGTCCTTTGCCTGTTGAGCTTTTTGACAAGATACATTTCCTAAATTTTTCTGTGGAAAAAACCTGACTGCACACTAATGGCAGTCATACAAAGTTTCTGTTGACAAAAGACAGGTGGATAAATATGACACAATGATTAAGCACTTATTCTAGCCAGCGTCCATTTGATCCCTGTTGTGTAACATTTGGCTCACCCATTGCTCCTTGCATGTTTTTTTTCTAGGTGTTCGCAGATGTGTTTACGACTGGTTTACATTTTGAGCTATCTGTGGACGTGCATGGGCAGGAGGAGGAAGTGGGAGCTGTTTAGATCAAATGGATAGAGGAATTAACGAGCAGACTGATAATGCGATCGTGAGTCGTTGAGCCAGGAAAAATAAAACAGTCTGCATGACTAATGCACATGTCATACATTTCCAATCAATGGAAAAGTTGGAGTCAATGGAATGTTCCACAAATCAAACATTTGCCAGATTCATTAGCTTCTTGCATCCCCAGAAAGTAACAGTGGAGACTTCCAGATTCTCCATTCCAAGAGGTGAACCCACTACCTTGCTAATGTTACACCGTTATTATTGCAGCACTACAAAAAGAAATTCAGTTGTTCCAGCAATTCAGAGACAGCAATGAAAAGGATTAGGCATTCTGATTTCTCTCTCTCTAGCAGTAGCTTGAATGTTCCAACTACCTGCTGACAGGAGCAAGAAGAAAAACATTTCAACTCTCGACAGAGATGTGTCAATTTCTTCTTTTTCCTCCCTCTACCTCTACAGATCACAATATTATCCTGCCAATCTACTACTGGAAAACGCAAACCTTAGCCAGACCAACAATAAGCCTTCATTCCAACGTAAATTCCTCTGAATCATGTGATGTAGCGCAGTGGAGAAAAAAGTAGGAAGAAAACATGAGACCAAGTAGCACCTCTTTTATTGTACCCAGTTGTACCCATTTATGCCTTTCAACCTACCGTTTTTTTCCATGTATAATGCGCCCCCATGTATAATACGCACCCTAAAAATGGCATGTTGATGCTGGAAAAAAGCCTGTACCCATGTATAATACGCACCCAAATTTTGACTCCTACTTAAGTCCGTAAACGTAAAATTATTTCAGAAAAAAGATCATCTTTGGGAACAACCGAATGTTATTCTGCCAGTCAGTATCACTGCGCATGCGCTAGCAAACTCGATAGCGAAGAAATGTTTCGGATTTGTGTCGGGTACATTGTGACAGCAAACGAGCAGGTGATCGAGCAAGCGTATGATACGAGAGCATTGTGTTCGTATGGAGCGTGTTTGAAGTGAACAGCAGAGAAGAAAGCGCATCTGTAATGGCGGCCTCCGTATAATATCCGGATTTAAAAAAAAAATAAAAATATATATATATATATATATATATTTATTTATTTATTTATTTATTTATTTATTTATTTATTTATTTATTTATTTATTTGTACCCATGTATAATGCGCACCCCAGATTTTAGGACAATAAATTAGTTAGATTTTGCGCATTATACATGGAAAAAAACGGTACTACATTGAGTGAAAGCTGTTAAGTGTGAAGTGACCCTATAAACATTGATGAAACACTAAAAATGTTGCAATCCATATCCATCTTCAAGGCAAATCTAAAAAATCAACTCCTATCAATGTATATTTAATGTGCTGGTTATAAATTGCATGAACACCCGTGTCCTGTTGTTAATATATTAGTTGTTAATTTATAAATTGCAAATGTACTTTACATCAAATCCAGAGTAACCAGAATACTGAGGTTGTCTATTGCTTGTCGTATGGTTGTTGTGTGCTGTACCTTGTTGTGTGTTTATTATTGTTGTATGTTGTCCAAAATGTAAGGATATCTGGCCAATATCTGATACTTATGGGAAACCAGGCCCCCTATTAAAAGCTTTAAATAGCTTGCTTGGGGTGACCTTTTCACGCATCCGGAATTACTGTTTGTTGTTCTATGTTGTATGTCTTGGATATCGCGTGAATAAACTCAAACTCAAACCACTGGTGTCAAACTCAAAGCCCGGGGCCCAGATACGGCCCGCCACATCATTTTATGTGGCCCGCGAAGACAAATTGTGCATCGAATTCGTGTAATTCGTAGAATTGCAAATTGTCTTCACTTTTAATAACATATTTCTTTTAAATATTTGACCAGTTTTTACTCGTCTGAGTTGAAAACAAGTTATTTGTCTGTTTTGTAGCTTTTACTGTATATGACATGAAGTGCTCATACATTTATTTGGGTTGACAGTCATAATGGCCCTCCGAAAGAAGCTAGGACTACAATGCGGTCCGCAAAAAAAAATTATACACCCCTGCTATAAACTATCAACAGAATTCCTCGTGCCAGCTGTGAAGAAAACACGTCTATCGTCATTTTGAGTTTTGAGCAGGGCTGTGGACTCGGACTCGGGGACTCGGACTCGGTCAGACTCGGTCATTTTTGCTGGACTCGGACTCGGTGCAGATTATGACCGAGTCCGACAATAAAAAAAATAGGTTCAATTTTATTTTCATGCTGCTGAGAATGCGCGTAGAAATACTCTCCACAGCCCTGCTTACGATCAATGCGGCCACGTTGAGTTGCACTTAGGCTAATGTTTACATTATGTACCAATGTCAAGGACGATTATGTCACCCAGCTTATATCATTGATGTGTTTCGATAGTTGTGGGGTCGTCAGTAATTATTTGTGTTTAGATAAATGTCTGAGCTCTAATGGTGTAATTAATGATTAAAAAATATTATCTTACATTTGTTACAGCTGATCGTTATCCGTCCGGCCTCAAGGCAGCGACTCGGACACTAACAGCAATGCCAATCAGCCAAGTCAGCGTAGATCGCCTGTTTTCCGCGATCAAGTTTATCATGTCTGATCAGCGCGGCGCGATGAAGGCTGACTTGGTTGAGGCGATTTTGTTCCTAAGAACAAACTCAAGTCGTTGAATTGAAACTTGAAAGTATCTGTTTATTGTATTAGTTTATATGTTTAATAAAGACAAAGCCATCACAAAACTGTTGTAATTATTTAGATTTTGATCTAAATTAGCCTTGAATAAAGAGTCAGCAGTCACATGAATTAACAGAAAAAATGGACAGCCGGACTCGGACTCAGACTCAGTGGTCAAGAGGCCGGACTCGCACTCGGACTTGGTGCAGAAATCCGACCGAGTCCACAGCCCTGGTTTTGAGGAATATTTGCTGCTTCACTGCAGCAAATTGCTCATGCTGCTAGAAATATCTTGTGGATGAACTTCGGCAGGTTACCATGACCCCTTGGGTCAGGTCATTCTAGACTTGAGATGTCTTTTGTTCAGTTGGTTGTTTTATTGGTGGATAATCACGCAGCTTTCGAGCAGACACGCACTGTACAGTTTATTGCATGTTACTGATCGCAGTCCTTTTTATATTTTAGTTAGTCGTTAAAATAATGTTCCACAGTCCTCCCACTGCTACTTCCCGAAGAATGCATACAAAGAGCATTATGTGCTACCTAAACGTTCCCTGATGCTAAGTCGCACAGCTATGTGTAATGACATCCATCAACTGCGTGTATCATACGTAGTATGTGATACCATGTAAGATTGTTGGCAATTCTCATGAGACTTCAGTTCAGTGAGCATCTAAAGAACGAACAACACAGCTTGTGATATGGGAACCACTGATGTTACTGAGAAAGACGTGTCATAAATACAGAAATGCTCCATGAACATGTTCCGATGTGGAATGCAAAGATGTGGCTGCTAAGTTAAACAAAGCAAAACAAGCCGTGCTTAGTCTAAAGTACCAAACCAGGACAGTGAGCTCACTCTGATGTTGGAAAAACTATTAGATTGTCTCCCAGCCCACACTAACAATAACGCAGGCCAAAACAATGCATGTGTTATGTGGTTTTTATTGGGTAGGACATGGCAATGTCTTACAAATTTCTCTCACAAAAAATGTCAGCATTACAGTGACGGAAATACCAAACAATATGGAAATTTGAGGAACACTTTATTGACAGAAGAGAAATTATTTTTCTTTGCCTGTGCTGTATGTTTTATTCTGAAGGTCCAGATGCTTCCCTGTGCCATTTTAAATATTTTCACAATTTGAATCAGTGTGTTTGCAATTACATCATTACTGTTATTTTGGCGCCGCACCTCCCATTATTTATGTCACATCATTTCTTCAAACCATCTCCTAGCCAGGAATAGAGCTTTTCATCATTTATATTGCCAAAAAGAGCTTAATGTAACACATCCAAAATTCCAGTCGACCCATTGTTGTTCACATTGTGTCTTAGACTTGCGTCATTTGTGTTTTTTAAGCCAAACAATTGATGTATGAAATTTGGAATAGATGGCTGGTCAGTTCACCAGTTTTGCCAAGACTATTATGATGATAAACAACCATCAAACTTAATTAAATCAACAATCACAGTAAAGGCACACTTGTTATGAGTGCTACACTGACGTCTTTCTCTGCACTCATGCACGTGTGCAATTTGGTGCTTGGTGTGCAACACAATATATAGCACAGTAGAAAATAAACTTGTTCGAAAGGCAACTGCTGAAACACAACTGTAAAAACAGACAAAAAACATCCATCCATCCATCCATTTTCTGTACCGCTTAGTCCCCACGGGGGTCGCGGGCGTGCTGGAGCCTATCCCAACCGTCATCGGGCAGTAGGCAGGGGACACCCTGAAATGGTTGCCAGCCAATTGCAGGGCACACAGAGACAAACAACCATACGCACTCACACTCACACCTAGGGACAATTTGGAGTGCTCAATCGGCCTAACAAGCATGTTTTTGGGATGTGGGAGGAAACCGGAGTGCCCGGAGAAAACCCACGCGGGCCCGGGGAGAACATGCAAACTCCACACAGGGAGGGCCGGAGGTGGAACCGAACCTGCACCCTCCTAACTGTGAGGCGGACGTGCTACCCAGTGCGCCACCGAGCCGCCAGTCAAAAAACAAGCAAAGAAAAAAAAGCAAGCATAAAAAGCCATTGCAAACAAAAAAAGCAAGCAAACAGCGAAAAGAAACGCAAACAAAAAACGAGCAAACAAGAAAAAGGAATCGGCAGAAACACTTGTTTGTTAGCTTTTTGGTTCATGATTTATTTTTTTGTTTGCATGTTTTTTTGTTTGCAATTGCTTTTTCTTATATACCGTATTTTCCGCCCTATAAGGCGCACCTAAAAACCTAAATTTTTATCAAAAGTGGGCAGTGCGCCTTATAGTCCGGTGCGCCTTATATATGGATCAATTGATGAATTTGTTGATCCATACTGGTTGTACACAGTGCTCTGCCAAAATGTTTTAGTACGTTTTAGTACGACTAGTAAATTACAAGGTCACATCGCTTCCCAACATTACGGTAACTGTAGTCAGGGGGCGTCACCGAATAGCTGTTGTACCCGCGAGGCCATTTCATTTCAAAATAGGCTGCTCCGTTAATGTTTCGAGTAAATCTACGGATCGATATAGAAGGGAAACATAGGTAAGTAGTACCAATGTGTTAGATCGAACTTTAGTCAGTTCCGATCATTTTATAGGAGATCGTTTGAGAAACGCGATTGTTTACACTTTGCTGAGGCTCATGGGAGATTGCGAGCTGAGGCTCATGGGAAATTGCGGATGGCTCATGCTATAACGATAGCTGCTATACGCGCGAGGCTATTTCATGTCAAAATAGGCTGCTCTGTTAATGTTTCGGGTAAATCTACGGATCGATACGGAAGGGAAACATAGGTAAGTAGTACCAATGCGTTAGATCGAACTTTAGTCAGTTCTGATCATTTTATAGATCGTTTGAGAAACGCGATTGTTTACACTTTGCTGAGGCTCATGGGAGATTGCGAGCTGAGGCTCATTGGAAATTGCGGATGGCTAATGCTATAACGATAGCTGCTATACGCGCGAGGCTATTTCATGTCAAAATAGGCTCCTCTGTTAATGTTTCGAGTAAATCTACGGATCGATACGGAAGGGAAACATAGGTAAGTAGTACCAATACGTTAGATCGAACTTTAGTCAGTTCCAATCATTTTATAGGAGATCGTTTGAGAAACGCGATTGTTTACAGAGGGCTCGTTGGTTATTGGCTAGTGGGTGCATACCGCAACCCTAGTCAACCTCAGTTTGTTGCAGTAAAGCTTCTATTTTATGCGCCTTATAGTCCGATGCGCCTTATATATGGACAAAGTTTTAAAATGGGCCGTTTATTGAAGTTGCGCCTCATAACCCGGTGCGCCTAATAGGGCGCAAAATACGGTACTTGTTTTTGTATGTGATTTGCAGTTGTGTTTTATCTTTTGTAATATTTTTGTTCTTTGGTTTCAATTTTTTTTCTTTGCTTGTTTTTTGTATTTGTGATTTGCATTTCAGGTCACCGTAATGGATGGATGGATGGATCATCCATGGTTGGATGGATGCATGGATGGATGGATGGATGGATGGATGGATGGATGGATGGACAGCGGGAGGGAGGTATGGATGGATGGGTTGGTGGATGGATGGATGGACGGACGGTATACAGACAGACAGACACACAGACAGACAGGAGAGAGAGAGAGAGAGAGAGAGAGAGAGAGAGAGAGAGAGAGAGAGAGAGAGAGAGAGAGAGAGAGAGAGAGAGAGAGAGAGAGAGAGAGAGAAGCCCATGGTAAAAAGAAAAAACTGATTAAATGTTGCGAGAATGACTTTTTAATGTTCTAAAATAAGGTTACATAAGCAACAGTGGAAAACTTGTAGGCAATGGCAGGGAGCTCAGTGCTTGCAAACAATCTTCTCATTATATATCCCACGCTTATTCAGTGTGCTGGCCACACAACATTTTCCATAGATAATGGATCCAAATAAACAACATTGTAACATTTTTGTGTTATTAATATTACATCTACTCAGGCTTTCTCGGCACTCGATGAATATCTGACACTTTATAATAAATTTAGCTTTTTAACATACTCTGCGTTCTCCATGAACACGACTGTCAAAAGTATGGAGTCAAAGGACAAAATGTTTAATGATTCTGTTGCATAATGACTTTCGCCATTTAAATGATTGGGCCTTGGATTGTTTTTCTTGGTGTCTAAGATCATATTTTCAGACATTACTTTTTAAACGTTGAATAATTGTCACTACCATTGTTTAGCGTCAAACAACAAAATTCAGATTTGCTTGTCGCAATATTTTTTTTTATTATTATGCCCAACATTTCTTTCTGAAAAGAAAAACTGTTTCCGTCATTAACCTTTTGGCGAATATTTGGCGAACGCCTGCAACCTTTGGCGACATTGAACGAACCCTGACGAAAAATCAAAATTCGGTCCGTTCTCTAACATTCGCCACCTTTTGGAAACTGACAGTTACTTCTTCTGTACTGTTGTGTTAGGTTTTTACAGATAAAGACTGTTTTGAGTCCATGCAGCTTCTTTATTAACAGGCTTCAACAACGTGGTTCTGATGTTCCTCTGCAGTACTCAACTTGTATACATAGACATAGTTTGCCCTCGAGTGGTAAAACATATGAACTGCAATGCTATGGATTACACCACAGGTACTTTTTTATTCAAAAGGTTATTACCGTTTTTTTCCGTGTATAGTGCGCAACATTTACCTAATTTATTGTCCCAAAATCTGGGGTGCGTATTATACATGGGTACAAAGAAAAAAAAAAAATGTTTTTTATTTTTTTTTTAAAGAAAGTCATGGTACAACAAAACCAACAACAGGACTGACCGACAATCGTGGAACAAAAAGACAGGGTGACATTACCAAAGACAGAAACAGAATGACAGTAACACATGCAATGATCCAACGGTGAGCGAGGGGCAGACAGGACTTAAATACAAAACACGTTACATCGATTGAGGTGACACAGGAAGAGAGGGGCGACGCGAACAGAAACTATGGCAACCTAGACACACAGCAAAACTGGGGACGAGACATGACAAATCTCCCCCGAAATAAAACTCACCTTTCTTCTTGTTTGTTGTCAATCGCGCATCGCATTCAGCCATCCTGGCCAACACACTTAGTCAGTAAAATACATAATTGACGACACATCGTTTGATGCGATGGTGCAATCCTTGATGGTGTGTTATTGTCAAATATTGTTTGTTTTTAATCTCCATCGCGGACCGGACGTCATACGGAGGCCGCCATTACAGATGCGCAGAACGGATGCGCAAGTTAGTCAGCTATATTAAGAGCGAGAGTTGTTTTCTTCCTATTAGTTTCAATTCACAGTATAATTAGCAGTTTCAATCAGCAAATAACAAAATGCGTATTACAGGTAACATTTTATTTCACAACACTTTGCCTTGTTCCTTTGGTCTCTGCTGTTCATCCTAAAACACAAAGGCGCTCTTTAAGCAATGCGACAGTGAGCGCCCGGCGCGCTGCGGTTGCGCAACCGCACCAAATTAAGCTCCCTGCGCAGTGCGCACTGAGGTCCACTTAAATTTTAGAAAGTACATCAGGACTTTAAAAATAGCTTCTAAATTTCAGCGACGGCTCTGTCACAATAATGCGCGGTCGGCGGCGCGCTATGGTTGAGCGTTCTCTCTCGCACTCTCTCTCTCACTCTCTCTCGCTCTCGCACACACGCGCACACACGCACACCGGGTATCATACGGAGGCAGCCATTACAGATGCGCAGAACGGATGCGCAAGACACGTCAGCTCTATAAAGAGCGAGAGTTGAGTTCTCCACCTATTAGTTTCAATTCACAGTTTAATTAGCAATTTCAATCAGCAAATAACAAAATGCGTATTACAGGTAATATTTTATTTCACAACACTTTGCCTTGTTCCTTTCGTCTCTGCTGTTCACTTCAAACACGCTCCATACGACCGCAATGCTCTTGTATCAGACGCTCGTTCGATCACCTGCTAGTTTGCTGTCTGTCACAATGTACCCTACACAAATCCGAAACATTTGTTGAGGCTCCGAGTCACGACGAGGGGCAAGTTTTGGTTTCCAAGGGTGTTTTTATTCCTCTTCAACGTCTCTCCCATACAGAGCCGCCTCTTTCCCGTGTGCGCACGGAGCGCGGTGGTGCGTTTACGGGCAGTCGGAGAAATCAACGCCAACAAAAAAAATTACATCCAGCCTAGTTAAGACCATATCAAAGACTATAAAAATGGGACCCATTGCCTCCCTGCGTGTGTGACGATCATTGGGACTTAAAAAAAAAATGGGTACAAGCTTTTTTCCAGCATCAGCATGCCATTTTTAGGGGTGCATACTATACATGGAGGCGCACTATACACGGAAAAAAACGGTAGTTAGATAATCCATCCATTTTCCATCCTGCTTGTCCCATAGTTAGATAATAACGTATGGAATTATGTATTTGCTCAAAATATCTTTAATAGTATTACATGCCAATTACCGTATTGGCCCGAATATAAGAGTGTGTTTTTTGCATTGAAATAAGACAAAGTGGGGGTCGTCTTACATTCGGGGTCTAGACATTATACCCATTTACAACGCTAGATGACGCCAGATATCTTTAAAGCGAATGCTGAACTTAACTCCCCAGGCCAAAGCAAACCCCTGTCACAAAGAAGAAAAATAAAAATAGCTGTTAGAAAGGTTCCGATGTTGATGTTAAAATGTTAGAAAGTTACGTCAGTTAAGTCTCGCGTGAGTTACTTCAGCTTATTGCGATTGTTGGAGCTTGTGCGCAGCGGTAAGTTAAAGGTTGCTGGTATCGACTGAGTATGTTGCTGTGATCGTGTGCGTCTGTGACTCAAAGTGAGTATATACATTTCATTGTTACTACTGTCTACTGCTGTGCCGTTTGTCTGATGGCGGTTTGTTTCGTGTGTGCGCCGTTTGATTGATAGCTTCCAATCCTGAGTTTGAGTTTATTCACGCGATATCCAAGACATACAACATGGAACAACAAACAGTAATTCCGGATGCGTGAAAGGTCACCCCAAGCAAGCTATTTAAAGCTTTTAATAGGGGGCCTGGTTTCCCATAAGTATCAGATATTGGCCAGATATCCTTACATTTTGGACAACATACAGATATATAATAGACAACAATAATAAACACACAACAAGGTACAGCACACAACAACCATACGACAAGCAATAGACAACCTCAGTATTCTGGTTACTCTGGATTTGATGTAAAGTACATTTGCAATTTATAAATTAACAACTAATATATTAACAACAGGACACAGGTGTTCATGCAATTTATAACCAGCACATTAAATATACATTGATAGGAGTTGATTTTTTAGATTTGCCTTCAAGATGGATATGGATTGCAACATTTTTAGTGTTTCATCAAGCTCATTCCAAATCTGTGGCCCTCTGCACACAATACTAAAGCTTGTAGATTTTAGTTTCCGTTTTTTCCCAATGATTAGATTTCTATTCCTGGTGGTGTGGGTGTGGCTGGGAGTACAGATTGGGATGAGTTGACAGAGTTTGTGGTTTCGTTTATGGACAGTCTGATACATGACGCAAGCATTCTGGAAATAGTTATATTCAACAAGCCTCAGAAGATTGTGTTGGTGAAAGATTGTTTTAGTGGGGGCGTTAAACTCAGACCATGTTATGGCGCGTATGACCTTTTTCTGAAGTATCTCCAGCTTTTTTAGATGGGTTGGAAATGTGTTACACCATATAATATTGCAGTATTATAAATGAGGTTCAAATAAGGATTTGTACAGAATAAGTGCAGTGAGTGGGAGATAATGTCTCAATTTGAAGAATAAACCCACATATTTAGACAGTTTGATTGTGAGATCATCAATATGTTTTTTAAAGTTCAAGAATTCGTCAATGTGGATCCCCAGGAATTTAGTAGAGCTGACTCTTTCAATGTTTTGTCCGTTAATTTCTATGCAAATTTGGTCAATGTCCTTTTTTTTATGGGACCGGAATACAATGTAGTATGTTTTATTGACATTTAGGGAGAGTTTATTGCATTTAAACCATGTGTTTATTTTCGCTAACTCACTATTCATAATTTGTTCAAGTGTATTTGGATTTTTGTGGGAAAGAAACAAGTTTGTATCGTCAGCAAATAATACTTTATGTAGTATGGGTGAAGTATTAACAATGTCATTTATGTACAAGATGAACAGGAGCGGCCCTAAGATGGACCCTTGAGGAACTCCATAATTGATGGGCTTGTATGAAGATTTATGGTTGTTAATAGAGACATATTGATGTCTTCCAAACAGATAGCTGCGGAACCAGTCTAACGCCAGGCCTCTAATACCATAGTGTTGTAATTTATTTATAAGAATATCAATCGTGATGGTGTCAAAAGCTTTAGACAAGTCCAGAAAAATCCCAATACCATATTCGCCTTTATCGATTGCCCCGTAGATTTTATCAGTCAAGTCAAGTACTGCCATATATGTAGTGTTTTCCTTTCTGAAACCATACTGGGATGGGGCAATGATGTTTAGTTTGTTTAGATAGTTGTTAAGTTTATTGTAAACTACTCTTTCCATTGGAAAGAGTAGGCAAGATTGATATTGGTCTGTAGTTGCTAAGATCGTTTTTATCTCCTGATTTAAAGACCGGTGTGATACGTGCTATTTTTGCTATTTGTGGCACTACTCCAGAGAGTATAGACAGATTGATGCAATATGTAAGAGGTGCAGTTATTATATTGGAGATGCTTTTCAGAATTTGACTTGAGATACCATCTATTCCAGCTGAGTTTGAATTCTTCATATTCATGATTATTTTATACACTTCATTGCAATTAGTTGGATTCAGAAAGAAAGAGCCCAGGTAATTACCTGATAGATAGTCTTTAAACGAGGCATCCTGAGGCTGACTGATTTTACTGGATATGTTTCTACCGATAGAGACAAAGTAGTTATTGAATTCGTTGGCAAGACCATTATTTCTGATGATGTTGACCATATTATGATCGTGGTCAGGGAATACAGGAGTTTTTTGGCTTCTGTTCAAGACCCCGTTCAGTACTCTCCAAGATTTCTTGGAATCACCCTGTGATTCATTTATCAAGTCGGCAAAATGCTTACTCTTCCGCTTTCTGATAATATGTGTAAGTTTATTTCTATAATTAATATATGCATTTTTATTTTTATGGTTAGGTTCATTTATGTATCTTTTATATAATTTATTTTTATGCTTAATAGACTTTAATATGCCCTTAGTGATCCATGGATTTTGAGTAGTTGTATTACATATGATTACTTTCTCAGGAATGGTTCTTTGAATAGAGTCGGATATTTCTTTGGTTAGAGTTTCAAATGCAGTATCAACATCACTACAGTCATATATTCCAGACCATGTCTTGGTCTGCAGGTCCTCACCTAGACGTCGTATGGTTTCTTCATTAAGTATTTTTAATCTTATTGAATGACGAGTAGGTGGGGGCTTAGCAGGGAGGTCAATGAATAATACAATACGGAAATGATCAGAAATCTCAGAGAGTACAGTCCCAGAAGTAAGTGTGGCGTTTGTAAGATTTGTGATGAAATTATCAATAACTGATTTAGTTGAGTGAGTGACTCTGGTATAAGCATCTATTGTGGGAAAGAAGGATGAAGAGTGTAATGTGTTTATAAAGTCATTTTTGGCTGTATCATCCTTGGAAAGATCAACATTGAAGTCGCCAAGGAGGACACAGCTTTTGTTGTTATCATTTATAGAAAATAATGCTTCCTCCAGTTTGGACCTAAAGGTTTCGAAGTCAGCGTCTGGGGGACGATAGATTATACCAATCATGAGGTTTTGCCTGCTTTTCCCGCTTATTTCAACAAAAAGGGAGTCACTGTGGTTGTCTGCTATGATAATGTCATCACAAATCCTCACGTTGTATGTAGAAGAAATATATAGGCACACGCCACCGCCAGGTCTGCCACATCTGTTCTTAATCAACAACTTATAGCCATTTAGACTTAAGATGTCAGTGTATGAGCGATCATTCAGCCAAGTTTCACTGCAGCCAATTACGTCAAAGCTACAACCTGTGTTTGTAAGTAGAGTAACTAGATCATCATGATGTTTATTCAAGCTCCTGATGTTTAAATGCAAAAAGGAGCAGTTTTTTATATTTGTTAACTGTTTTAATTGTTCGGGAGTATACTGATTACAACTTATATTTCGATGATAGTCAATGCAATTTATCACCTCGTCTCCTTCACTGTCCATTTCATTAAGTGCCATGCACAGGGTACCGAGTGGGATTTACTGAGATCCAACAACAAAGACACACACTTAAGACCATGGACATATACATACATTCACCCATCCCAAAACTGGCCTGACAGACGTACACACATACACCTACACACTCAAACACACAAGAACACTCTGTAGACATTACCCGCTGTATTGTCACAGAGCAGACAAATAGACAATTGCTTCGTCCTGCCCAGTCAGTAGTATTCAGGCCAGTTCCCAAGCCAAAATGAGAAATATATGTATGAGAGAGGAAAAGAGAAAAGAGAAAAGAGGGGGGCGAGTGGTGAGATGGTGGGAAAAAGAGAGAAATCAGTCATTCACCGTCTCCAGGTTCAGTGGTTGTCATGACGACAGGGACGCTGGTTTTGGTGACGTCATCATCACGCGCCTGTGTTTACAGTTATGGGGAGGCGGCATGTTTCAAGTTAGTAGACACTTCTTCTTGGAGTTGAGAATTAATGTCTCCATCTCCTCCACTCAGCCAATAAGTTGTTTGGGGGTTCCTGTACAGTTTGCCGTCGATGTAAAGTTTGTCAATGAACAGTCGAGCGGTCTTTTTGGCTTTCTTTGCCTCGGCCATGATCGGGTGAAGCAGCCTCCGTCTATTCATGATCTCCGGAGGGAACTGGTCGCTGATGGAGTAGTTGGAGCCTTTGAGCTCTCTGCCCCTCGACATGACGGCAGACTTCATCTTTGAGTCAACGACTTTAGCCACAATGGGACGGGGCCTCCTCTGTTGGTCGGTCCTAATCCTCCCGAGGCGATGTACTCTGGAGAAGCGAACAGCTCCGACGTGCGCTTCGGCGCGCTCCTTTAGGTTTTCCTCGCATCGTATGAGTAGCCGTTACGCAGCGGCACGGCGACTAACAGTCGCCAGCAAATGTATTTTGTTGTCTCAATGACTTATGTTTGGTGTGTTGCAGAGAGTATTTCATTTATGGTTATTTAGTATAGCGGAACCGTTACGCGCAGTTAGTTATGTAATGTGCGCCGTCTAATAGTGTGACGTCAGAAGTTGAGCGTTGACTTAAGTGCTGTATTTCTGTCTTTTGCAGAACCCCACACCACACACACACCCCCCACACACACTTCATACAATAATCACACACACAAGAATCACATTCACACACCCAAAGACTCACCCATGCTCACGTAAAAAAAATTGGCGATTCTCTCCCAATTACATCCGTCGGTTCAGGTCAAGACGCTCGTCTCGATCACGTGACATGTCACCTCAGTCAAGCCCGCGAAGCAAGCAAACATGAGCAAGGAACAGAGATGTTTGGAAAGCTGCTTCGGAAAAAAGCCCAATGAGGAGACGGAAGAAGAAGAGGGCACAACTTCTAAGACTACTTAAAATATGGATTTATCGCCACAGGTGACTCTGACGCGCCAAGCCCACTCTGCATAATATGTGGCGACGGGCTAGCTAACGAGGCAATGAAGCCTTCAAAACTGCTTCGGCATCCTGCATTTAAAGACAAACCTTAACCACTTCGGGTGTCATTGTCTCTGATTACGCCTAGATGGGACCAGCTCGTTTCTGAGAAACAAGCTCAGTGCTCCCACTAATTCAACGTAATGGTGAGTTTTATTTTTGTCGTTTATACTCAATTTTATGCCAAGCGCATCATTTTATTTCATCCTATTTATAATTTTTTTATAAATGTATTATGTATTTATATAAATGTATTATTTATTTATATAAAGTCTGGTCCGCGAAAATATTTCTTACACGTAACCGGTGCGTGGCGCAAAAAAGGTTGGGGGACCACTGGTCTAGTCTAGTCTAGTCTAGTCCTCAGGCTCCCTAACAAAAGCGGTACCAGTATGCATTATTTTATTGCAATGTTTTTCCTTCTTCAGATTTGTTTCAAGACTACAGTTACACTTCACTTTGATGGTTAATGCAGTTATTGCAATTTTGTTGTTTTATCACAGTAGATTGGTTTATTTACATTTCAAAAAACAGAAGCCATTCATTTACAGATGTGATTGCACTTTAGTTTACATATTTAAATGTTCAGATATTAAGATGAGGTCAGCACCTCCAAATCCGAGTCCATGGTCCTCGATCGGAAAAGGGTGGAATGCCCTCTCCGGATCGGGGATGAGATCCTGCCCCAAGTGGAGGAGTTTAAGTATCTTGGGGTCTTGTTCACGAGTGAGGGGAGGATGGAGCGCGAGATCGACAGGCGGAGCGGTGCAGCGTCGGCAGTAATGCGGACTTTGTACCGGTCCGTCGTGGTAAAGAGAGAGCTGAGCCAAAAGGCAAAGCTCTCAATTTACCGGTCGATTTACGCTCCTACCCTCACCTATGGTCACGAGCTATGGGTCGTGACCGAAAGAACGAGATTCCGGATACAAGCGGCCGAAATGAGTTTTCTCCGCAGGATGTCCGGGCTCTCCCTTAGAGATAGGGCGAGAGGTTCGGTCATCCGGGAGAGACTCGGAGTAGAGTCGCTGCTCCTCCACGTTGAGAGGAGCCAGATGAGGTGGCTCGGGCATCTCATCAGGATGCCTCCTGGACGCCTCCCTGGGGAGGTGTTCCGGGCATGTCCCACCGGTAGGAGACCCCGGGGACGACCCAGGACGCGCTGGAGAGACTATGTCTCTCAGCTGGCCTGGGAACGCCTTGGGATCCCCGGGATGAGCTAGATGAAGTGGCTGGGGAGAGGGAAGTCTGGGAGTCCCTCCTGAAGCTGCTGCCCCGCGAGCCGACCCCGGATGAGCGGAAGAAGATGGATGGATGGATGGATATTAAAATGTGATAGTTTTTGCATGATTTGAATGAGGCAAAATAACATGCTTTTTCTCTCGAATATAATGTTATAATCATTTGTTTCAGATGTACTGTAATTATTTTCTGTATAAAAATTAAATTTGGTGTTCAAAAAGTCTTTTTTCAAACTTGAGTCTTGAAAAAGAGGGGGTCGTCATATAATGAGGGTCGTCCTATATTCGGGCCAAAACGATAATAACAACATTGGTCAACACGTTTTAACTAAATTTCTCAATCAGAGATGCAAGTGAAGTTTCAAAAATGATTTTTTGGGTCGTTGATCCCGAATCTGCCCTCAGTATTTCCAATTTCACAATATTTCATCACCGGGGAGCTATGTTTAGAAAAGGCCCGCGAGCTACTCATGGGCGACCTGATGCCCGCGGATACGTTGGTCGCCTCCGAATGATTAGGCTTCTGAGTACCGTAATTTTCGGACTAAAAGTCGCTCCGGAATATAGGTCGCATTAGCCATAAAATGCACTATAACGTGAAAAAAAACATATATAAGTCGCTCCGGAGCATAAGTCGCATTTTGGGGGGAAATTTATTCAACAAAATCCAACACCAGGAACAGACATGAACGAGCAACAACAAGCTAAACAATAGGTATGCTAACGTGATATAAACACAAACGAAGAGCTGAGAACGGGCCTGACGTAACATTCAGAGTTATTTAAAAAAAACTGTTACATAAATAACACGTTTATAAAACCATCTGGGCGGCTCGGTGGGGCACTGGGTAGCACGTCCGCCTCACAGTTAGGAAGGTGTGGGTTCGATTCCACCTCCGGCCCTCCCTGTGTGGAGTTTGCATGTTCTCCCCGGGCCCATGTGGGTTTTCTCCGGGCACTCCGGTTTCCTCCCACATCCCAAAACCATGCTTGGTAGGCTGATTGAGCACTCCAAACTGTCCCTAGGTGTGAGTGCGAGTGCGAATGGTTGTTTGTCTCTGTGTGCCCTACAATTGGCTGGCAACCGGTTCAGGGCGTCCCTCGCCTACTGCCCGATGACGCTGGGATAGGCTCCAGCACACCCGCGACCCCCGTGGGGACTAAGCGGTACAGAAAATGGATCGATGGATAACACCATCTGTATCACTCCAATTCATTAAATCCATCGATCGTCCTTTGTCAACAATGGGTGCTCGCCACTGACGGCGCTTGCACTTCAAAATATTCCACAGGCCCATATAAGGATAAATAAATTAGATATCAAATAACTATTATATAAGCAATAATATTGTCAAACCATCTGTGCACTCTAAATCATTAAATCCATTGATCAAATTCCTCGTCCTTTGTCAACAACGCCGCCTGTGCGCCCTTGTAGCGTTAACAAAGTACAAGGAAAGACGTTGGTTTGGTAAATGGCTCTTTATTTAACAAAACAAACTTCCAGGTGTGTGGCGGCGTGGACCTCCATCCACGGAGGTGGAAGAGAGATCCATAGAATAGGACCGGGCGTGCGTAAAAGCCATGACCGAGCCCCATCCACCGTCCCCGGGCAGCCACCCGGCCGAGCGCCGGCCCCAGACTTCCATCCACGGAGCTCCGTAGAGTAGGACCGGGGGTGCATAAAAGCCATAATAGTTCTTCAAACCTTTTGTGTCACTCCAAATACTTAAATCCTTCAAACTCTTCGTCTTCCGTGTCACTTAGAAACAAAGCCGCTAATGATGCGGGTATTAGAAACAAAGCTGCTAATGATGCCGGTAGAACGTGGGGCCCTTCGTCGTCGTCGTCATCCCGTGACCAATCTTCGTCTTTTTTGTAAACAACCGCCGCCCCACGCCGCGTCGCGCTGCTGTCGTCACTTAAAATTCAAATTACAGCAATCCCCCTTTTTTTTTTTTTTTTTTTTTTTTTAACATTTTTGAAAAAAACCCCACATAAATCGCCCCCTCACCCAAACTATGACAAAAAAATGCGACTTATAGTCCGAAAATTACGGTAAGTAGTGTATGAAATGGCTGGAGGGACATTTGTTTGCCACTTGCATTAGGTGTGAGGATTTTATCATGTTACCTACCACTCTTCGAATAAGCCAAACTATTGTTTACTACCAGCGCTACTGCCACATACTGTAGTTTTTACAATCTCAATCTGATAATCAGATACCAGTTAATTACTCTGGTGATGTATATTTTTCTCTGTACTGCTTTTGTCCAGTATTTCTTTTTTCTATTGTTTTTCCATTGTTTCTGTGGATATTATCGCTACTGACGTCAAACAATGGTCTCAATTTCTCAAATAATATCCCCAGAGCTCCAAGCAATACTGTCTGGAAGTCAAACCCGCACAGGTTTAAAGCAGGGTCTGTTTTTTCACTCCATAGTGTCATCATTTCATTAATAAGATGTGAGTGATTCAACATATTCCCATGTGTGCTGAAAGGAGGCTTTTAGGAGGACAGATTTGTGACATTAGGCGCGTGCTGCTCACATTAAAGGCATGGACTCACTTTTTCCCCTCATTAGCCATGCAAGTCTTGTCTGCAACGGCTGCACTTTATTTCAAGACAGTCTCGGTTTATGGACAAACAGCAATATTATTTGGCTCACTTGAGGAATTTCTTTAAGCGATTCAGTGAATTCCAATCCACCAATTAACCATCAAAAGAGAGTCTGGACTTCTTTTTTTCCATTCTATCATGGCGGTCTTTTCCATTGCATTTCGGGGAAGTCACGGAAAAGTCGACCTGACAGCGGTGACAGTAAAATACATACGACACCTGTGACATTTTCCAGTAGTCCTGGTGTCAGCCAGCACATTGTGGTCAATTTGTGCGCACGAATGAAGGCCAGAACCTACGTATGAGTTTCAGAGAACATGATGGGACATTAAATCCTATTGAGACTACATGTGTTTTTTTCCCATTTTGGACAACCTGAAGGAAATGTAAGGATTACGTCTTTTTTTTTTTCTTCATTTACTATTTCCAATTTGCCTGTCAACTTATATTATACTTATGCATGCTGACTTGACTTGTCGATAACTATTATTATTATTTTTTATTTTTTTATTCAATCAAGTGACTTCTGCTTAAGGATAATTTTGCCACTTGCTCTGTGTTGAGTTTAATGATTCACTGTATCATTGCACTTGTCAGGGTTGCGCTGTGCAGACATCACTGCAAGGATTAAGTACAATATTAAAGATAAATCCTCTCTTACATAATCTATAATAACTAAAATATCATATAATAGACTTGTTCTCGTGAGCAACATGTTCTGTTCTCTCTGTGTGTATAGGTTTCCCTTATGCTTGTATGACTTCTTTTCATATGCGTTTGTCACTGTCTCAAATATGTACTATGTCAAGTGAAAGCTGCGTGTGGATGTGAGTCTCGATTGTCTGAATATACTGGATGTCAGTCATGTGATTGGCAGCTGATCAGTCAAGGGTGTATCATGTCTATCATCGTAAGTCATGTGTGTCCCTAAAAAAGTATGTGGTATGGAGAATGAATTGAATTGCTATAGGTTATTGAAAAGGCAAAAATTAAAGAAAGGAGGAAAAGAAACAGCTGATTAACTGGATGAAGGTGTTGACCTGGCTGACAGGAGCTTGGAGAGAGGGGGTGGGGTGCAGGGTAATGAGCCTATGTCTGGAGCCCTCTTCATCTCAGGAATGTTCGCAGGTTCCTCGCCAATATTGCTGACGTCAGGACTGGCCTTGGTTTGAAAATAGCCAACTCAAATGAAATGCAGATGGCTGTTATGACTACATTTGTTAATGTAAATAGAATGCTTATATTTTCTACCTTTTTAGTTTTGCCAACAATTATGAGTAGTTAATTTGAAATCCAATATTTATTAACATTCGTTTTAATTCAGGATTTCGGAATTTTAATTGTGCACAGAACCTTACTTATGATTTGGATTCTATTGACATTTCATGGATTTTGTATCATGAAGGCAGGAAAGAGAGAAATTTGGGAGTTAATAATAAAACTGCTGAATAATGTGGACAGAAACATTTGTTGTTTTGTTCTTTCCAAAGCATCCTGTTGACCAACACTAAAGTACAGCCAGCCCTATCCAACCATTCATTTTCTTTGTCAAATGTTGCAGCCACAAATCTATCCTATTAGTCATTCAACTCATGTAGGTGCTATTCTCATGTAATATTATTTGTTTAAAATTACTGATCAATTTAAAGTGTTAAAAATGACTAGCTTGATGATGCTTTATCAATGGTTGACCAAAAGTACACTTGAGGCGGGTCTCCTCAAAAGTGCAGATTTTGGAGCAATGATTCTGCCTGACACCAGTGATTTATTCTAATGTTAACCTAGCATATTGAATAAGCAAAGGGTTCATTTACTAACGTAGGTAGTGTCCTGAGTCTCATTTGAAAATGTTTAATCAAGAGAGCAGACAACGGACCCACCGCCCCCACCTCCACTTACCTTACATAAATTTGTGGCGAATGACACATCTGGAAATCAACTGTTTCAGGTTTGAGGGCGCCCTCGGCAAAGGTTTCCCAAGTGGACCACACATTGTACATCACTTAAACAGCTGGCTATATCTCTTTTTAATCTGTTCAAAGTTATGTCTTTCTGTATTTTATCAGTGAAGAACTGCAGCCTTTTTGTGTCTAAATCACGATGTCTTTAAATTGTAACTACAGACGTTGCTTGAGGGTGTTTTCCTCCAAATCAGGTGCATTGAGTACAAATTGAAACCGTTTGTGTATCCTGTATAACTTGGTTGATTTAGGTCATTGTCCAACTGCATTGTGAAGAACCATCCAATGAGTTCTGAAACATGACTGAATATATTGCCCCACCCATCAGAATTGATCTTCCTGCGTTTGTCAGCAGTTTCATCTTCAGTAAATATAAGGCAACCAGTCATTTATACCAGGGTTTTTCAACTGGTTTTGTCCAAGGGACCACCATTACAACCAAGAAGCAGATTGGGGACCACTGCTTTGGTGGAGTATTATTTTATTTTGCACCGACGAAGGATAGACCTTTACAAGCTATTTATTTGCATCTGTATGTCTATTTTGGGGAATCTTGGCTACATTTGACATGATTTGGATGGATAAATGACTCACAAAATTAGCTAGAAAATAAGTCTAAATAATGAATTTATTTTATTTTTAAAAATGTCACAATTAGGTGGCACGGTGGCACACTGGTTAGCACGTCTGCCGAACAATGGTTGTTCGTCTCTGCGTGCCCTGTGACTGTTTGGCAAGTAGTTCAGGGTGTCCCCCGCCTACTGCCCGATGACTGCTGGGATAGGCTCTAAGCAGTTCTGAGACCCCTGTGGATAGGCGGTATAGAAAATGGATGGATTTCCAATTTTTCGGACCACTTGCAATACCGCTACGGACCACTAGTGGGCACCGGACCACCGGTTGACAATTCCTGACTTTTCCACTGGTGCATTTAAGGTGCAGGTATTATTTTTGTCCACTTGGGGTCGCCATCCTCACCTTCTACATTCCAGTATCTGAGACATTGAATGTTTGTGACTTTAAAAGGCCTGTTGAGTGAATGAGTAAGTGTTGAATATGGAAGTGAACGAATGAAGGTAGTGTAGTTGAACAGCCGCTGTGTGTAGAGGGCAGGTTAAGCAAGTCCGGTCCTAGTGAGCCACTGTCCTGCCTGTTTTCCTGTTCTCCCCGCTGCAGCACACATATTCAGCTAATACAAAATACCCAAAAGATTGGCGATGCACAGAAATGATGATTTTTTGCAGAGTAAGCTTCACAACAATTAGCCATTTATCAATCAGATTTCTCTGTGTAAAAACAAAAAATAATCCAAACATCCAATCCAATTTGTAGATATTTCTTTTTTTTTTTTTTTCGTTTTTTGTCCTTTTAGAGTTGGAGAATAATAATAAAGGATGTGTTCTGCTCATTACTAAGGCCTCTGGTGCCAGTCATTTTCCACTGTCTGAGTGGAAATGAGACCTGTTAAACACATCAGGGTGGACTTTATTTTCAGGGTCTCTTAAAATTCTGAATACTGGGTGACCAGGTGGATGAATGCACCCAGCATTGATTTTACTGCCGGTGTTGTGCTCGATTTGGTTCTCCCGTGAGGACTTGTTTCCCCTGCCGCGGGAAAATTCCAGCGAAACTGTTAAAGGTGCTTTGCCAATATTCCTGTAATGAGTGAAAAGCTGATATTTATCGTGACACTGTAGTTACATTTGTTTTGAAAATGGCAACATTCCGTGGGCTGTACCGCTGTTATTCATTATTGTACAAAAATCATGTGGACCACTGTGCTGCCAAATCACAAACCCGTTCCCTTTTTTTATTTCTCTTTTGATTTTCCGAGCTCATGCAACGGTGATGTCAATGTGAGCAGACAACGCTGGAATAAACATTTATGTTACCCCACTCAGCAAAATATATTTTCCAGAGCTTCAGAAGAATTCGAAGTATTGCTCTCAACTATGTCAGCGTACAATGATTTCCAAGAGAGAGCAAGCAAGGGAGGCTCAAACACACACTCGCATTCCATTATGTAATGTAGTTTTATGAGAATAATCCCTATTTGTGCGTGATCGGCAGAGGAACAGTGGAGAACTGACTTCACAACAGTTTCTTCATCTTTGCCAGACATAATACTCTGTCCCTTGGAAAATTCCAGTCACTAATCCAAGATCCGTTTGCTTTGATAAGAAACATATTATTCCCAATTATGGTAGAGAAATAACATTTGGGCCCTTTTTCTAAAACAGGCTTTAAATTCCAAACATGATTAACTTTTCAACATATTGTTGGAAATGAAGTAAAATGGGACTGTACAACTCAGAATAAAATATTTGCACACAACTACGATACTTGCAGAAGGATTTTAGTCTTAATCTGGAGTATTGTTTCCTTTTATATTTTGTTCTAATTGCCAACAATTACTTTTTATTCAACTCCTTACTTTTACCTCCTGACATCATTCAAGTTCAATGGTGAGGCTTTTTTTCCTCACATAATGGAATGGATGCATTTATAAAAAACTGATGCTGGCTAATCAAAGTATCGTTACTTGTTTCTGTCGATCAATTTGTGTGACCAAACCCATCTTGTGATAAATTATGACCAGGGAGTATCTGGGATGAGTGAAAGCTGTGGAACAAAGCTAATCAAAAGGACATTTAAGAACCCCTCCTGCTTGTAGATTTTCAACATTTGTTTTCACCATTGTCCCTAAATTTAGATTGTAATTTACAGTTTCTGTATATGTACATAATATGACTCTAAACTCTCCAGGACTTGTAAGGGCCACTCGTCACTACTACTACATTAAGTTGTCTTTTACTACCATCTAATGGACAAAATATGGTAGCGCCCTCCTGACAGAAAAATACCTTAAGAGGGTTACCAAGGCACATCTTATAAATCCACCCCGTTATACTGTACAAGACACAGTGGTCACTTAAGTACTCATATCTCAGTAAAAGTACAGATACAAACTCAAGTAAAAGTAGAGGTACTAATTCAACTCATGTACAGCCTATGTCGTTACTTATGTACAATGGCAAAAAGTAAAGAAGATATTAAAACCCCACCCACTGCCCAATTAAATATAATGCCCATGTTGGCAGCTATGGACAACGGAGGGACAAATTGGCACACAAGTATTGCAAGTATTCACTTGCAATGTACTGCAACTGCGAAGGAGGTGGGGTGGGGTCACTGGACATGCTTTCAAAATACAATGTTTCCCTAAGGACTTAAGAATTCTTAAGTGGTGAGCTGACTCTCAACAGAATTAGCTAATGACTACTACTGAGAAAATACACCTTATATGACCTTACATGAAACAACACATTTGCCGGAATCATTCTTGGAGGCGACAACATTAAACAGTTCAATCAGGCCCCAAATGGGAAATACAGTCTCTTGCATCTGGTTCACAGAGGTGGACATTCCGTCCCAGGGACAGAATGATCCGTCCGGTGCGAGGATCAAGCATGTTAAAAAAAAATAAAACAAAAAGATGGATCAAGTGGGGCCAGAAGTGGGGGTTTATTTGTCGTTTTTCCCTATTCGGGTCGAGTGCAGACTAAACTCCCAGTCAGTCCAGCGGAACCCATCGGTACACTAGTCTGCTAAAAATAGGGTTTTCCATTTCCACCGAACATGGAAACATGCTCCTTTGTCTCGCTTGATAATCTGACAATACAATACATTCAGACCGAATGTATGTGATAATTAGAAATAAAATTACTTTTTTTTCATGCAGGAGGTGGAAAAAGGAAACTCAAGTGATATAAAGTGTCACTGCAGTTTTCATCCGTCCGCCCGTCCATCCATCCATCAAACCACTTTTCCTCACCAGGTACACTAGCCCAAGGCACAAATAGACAGATAACCATTCATGCTCACAACCACAGCTATGGGCAATTTGGAGTGCCTACCATGTATTTTTTTTGGGATGTGGGAGGAAACCGGAATACTCGGAGGAACCCCATGCAGGCATGAGAAGAACATGAAAACTCCACACAGGAAGGCCGGAACCAGAATCGAACCGACAATCTCACCACTGTGAGGCGAACATCTAACCAGTGCCCCACTGTGCCACTTTGCAGTTTTTCGTTGCGCACATTTTTTTTTAATGATGATCCATAAGTGGGTGTCCGGACATGGTGTCGCACTGGTTAGCACATTGCCTCTAGTTCAGAGTCGGTGGTTTCAATGCCAGCCCCGGCCTTCCTGTGTGGGGTTTACATGTTGTTCCCGTGCCTAAACGGGTATCTTCCCACATGGTAGGCTGATTGAGCGCTCCAAATTACCCATAGGTGTGAGTCTAGGCTTGTGAATGGTTGTTTGTCCGTGTGCCCTGTGAATGGGCCCCTGCTTACTGCCTGAGGTTAGCTGGGATAGGCTTCAGCCCGCCTGCAACATTCATGAGGAGAAGCGGTTCAGAAAAGTTAATTGAGCCCGTAAAAGCCCGTAAGTTAAGTGGAGGTGAATAGTAAATTAGCCAGCTGTTTTTCATGTATTATGAAATGTCTTTTCCCTCAGATGTTTGGCTACTTATAATAAGTCTTTATAGTATTATTTTACTAAATTTTATGATGATAACGAGGACAGCAAAAGGCACTTCATAGTGATATTGACTCTTTTACTATTTCAATGTTTTTAAGTGGTTAAGCAGGTGTAATGTTATGCACAGTTTGAACATAAACACTAAGCTTAAATGAAGGTAAATTTAAAATAAATGGAACCTTCCTGTGCTATAGCTGTTGATTTAAAAAAATAAATAAAAAACTCTGTTTGATTAAAAGACAATGCTTGATATGCTTTTTATTGCATGCACTCAGGGCTTCATAGTCTACCTGCAATGTGGGCTCTGCATCTCTCGTCCCCAAAACTAATTTTGTTGATCGGTAGTTGTATTCATATTTACTCTCTGGTTCATGCCAATTTTAATTGCATTTAATTTCATTAATTTCTCTCACAACAAAAGTCCAACAACACGAGATTCATACTCCAGATATTTGTGAGAGGCGATGCCTCACTTTGGCGCCCTGAGCCATGTTCTAGGTACTCAAATAGCTGTTCTAATAATTTGTATAAAACAGTTTGAGCAAACCAAAAAGCAAATGAGCCTTGTGTTGATTTGAGTTATGAGGAAATGGGACAGCTGGTGGCCTGGTAGGAATGATGCTCCCATCTGACTCTTTCGTTTTTACCTGGATAAACCTGATCTAACTCAGTGTTAAGTTCAGTCAAGCAACTACCAAGCTCAGGGTGTATTCAGACCAGAAAAGTCCTTTAGTCCGCTTGTTTGGTCCGGACCAAAAGCGCCCGCGACCCCCGTGGGTATAAGTGGTACAGAAAATTGATGGATGGATGGATGGATGGATGGATGGATGGATGGATGGATGGATGGATAATAATAATAATAATAATAATAATAATAATAATAATAATAATAATAATAATAATAATAATAATAATAATAATAATAATATGCAAGATAAATTAAGGGTTAGGTCCATCAACCAATGGAACGTCAAAGATATGTAGTTATAGTATATATATTATATACACTACAGTTTGGAGTAATTTAGTGTTTCCCAAGAAAACTAGCATAATTGCACAAGGATTTTCAAGATTTTTCAAAGGTTGTCTAATCATCCATTAGCCTTCTAACACAATTAGCAAACGCAATGGACCATTGGAAATTAGCCTGTATACACGTACGGAGATATTCCGTTGAAAACCAGACAATTGCAGCTTGAATAGTCATATACCACATTAACAATGTATAGCGTATTCCTGATTACCGTAATTTCCGGACTATAAATGGCACAGTACTATAAACCGCACCAGCTAAAATTCGGGGATACTTTAGTTTTTTTTCTTATATAAGCCGCACCGGACTAGTATAAACCGCACGAGCACACGTGTTTTTTTTACAAAGAAAGACAGTACACAGAAAGCCTTTTTAAAGTTTTAATAACATACTTTAACATGTCTTTCTAAACATTGCCTGTGACGCAGCAGTAGTACCGCAGCAATACGGAAGTGTGCAAGGGAGTTATTAACAAAGAAAGACTGGACACAGAAAGCTTTTTTAAAGTTTTAATAACATACCTTAACATTTCTTTCCAAACACTGCCTGTGATGCGGCAGTAATACCGCAGCAACACGGAAGTAACACAAGACTAATAGGGCTGGATTAAAAAAAACATACCGGTAAAAGTCACTGAGACGCGGCGGTAACACAGCAGCAACACGGTAGTACAGCACCAACAGGGCTCGTTAAAAAACGTACCAGTAAAAGTAAAAAAAGAGCCATCTTCATTTTCTTCCTGTGCACTGAAACCATCAAAGTCTTCCTCCTCAGTGTCCGATTGGAATAGCGTTAGATATCCTTTGCCTTACACTTTCTCAGTCTCTCTTTTGTCGTCGCTTTTATGCATTTCTTCGAGTGTGATGAGGGTCTGTTCATGCTAATTTTATTCATGCACGAAGCGCTAAATTACATTAAACTAGCGAGTGACACATATCGCTCCAAAGAAGATGTGACCGGGAAATAAAGAAAAGGGTGATGCAACACAATGTCATCAACATCGACTGCTTTTAGCTTAAAAGCGGCATCATATGCATTTCTTTTATCCCCCATAATGACGGTTTGTGGATAAAAGCTTCCTTTCAGCAATGTCCGTCTTGACAAACTAGCACGTCTTCTTCGGCGCATTATCTCTTCTTCGTCTGTCTCGCTCTTGGTTCCTGCTAGAGCCGTAAAAATCCATAAATACGCCGCACCGCCATTTAAGCTCTATTTCCCTCTTTGACGATTGCTTTTAACTTAAAAGCTGCATCAAATGCATTTCTTCGTGTGTTTTCCATGATGAGGGTGTGTGCGTGATGCGCGAAATGTTCAAAACACAAACTAGCACGGGGCATCAAGGAGGCGAAAAGGGCGTTCTCTTGCAGGATTACCGCCCACTTCAAGAACAGCAAGGACGCACGGAGCCTTTGGCAGGGCATTCAGACCATCACGGACTACAAGCCCGCGCCGCAGAGCTGTGAGGGCGACATCCGTCTGCTCAACGATCTCAATCGCTTGTTTGCTCGCTTCGACGCTCAGAACAGCACTTGCCCGCTGAAGGCCCCTCCTCCTCCACAAGAGCAGCCCCTGTGCCTCTCTGCTGATAGCGTGAGGAGGGCGCTTGCCGCTATCAACACTCGTAAGGCGGCGGGCCCTCACAACATCCCGGGTCGAGCGCTGAAGGACTGCGCTGGGGAGTTGACAGGTGTCTTCACGGACATCTTCAACATTTCCCTGCAGCAAGCCGTCGTCCCTTTGTGTTTCAAGGCTGCCACCATCGTACCTGTGCCAAAGAAACCTGGCCCGTCCTGCTTCAATGACTACCGCCCGGTGGCACTGACGCCCATCATCATGAAGTGCTTTGAGCGGCTTGTCATGGAGCACATCAGATCCATTCTACCCCCCACCATAGACCCCTTCCGGTTTGCGTACCGAGCCAAACGGTCCTCTGAGGATGCCATCTGCTCTGCCCTCCACTCGGCCCACACCCACCTGGAGAGTAGGGACTCGTATGTGAGATTGCTGTTTGTGGACTTCAGTTCTGCCTTCAACACCATTGTGCCACAACGACTCATCTGCAAACTCGCCAAGCTGGGCCTCAGTACCTACCTCTGCAACTGGCTACTAGACTTCCTCAGTCAGAGACCTCAGGTGGTACGTGTTGGCGACAAGATCTCCGTCAGCATCACGCTGAGCACAGGGGCCCCCCAAGGCTGCGTGCTCAGTCCGCTGCTCTTCACCCTGCTGACGCATGACTGCGCTGCGACCTATAGCACCAACCGCATGGTGAAATTTGCTGACGACACAACTCTGGTGGGTCTCATCACCAACGGCGACGAGACTCAATACAGGTTGGAGGTTGACCTTCTCACCACGTGGTGCAGGGACAACAACCTCCTGCTGAACGTCAACAAGACCAAGATTGTTGTTGACTTCCGGAAGGGTCACACCCAACACCTGCCGCTGACCATCGACGGTGCTGCGGTGGAGAGAGTGAGAAGCACCAGGTTCCTGGGGGTGCACATCAGTGAGGATCTCTCCTGGTCCACCAACACCCATCACTGGCGAAGAAGGCCCAGCGCCGCCTGTACTTCCTGCGGAAACTCAGGCGAGCGTGTGCTCCTCCGGCCGTCATGACTACATTTTACCGTGGCACCATTGAGAGCGTCCTCTCCAGTTGTATTGCTGTTTGGGGTGGTAGCTACAGTGACTACAACATGAAGGCCCTCCAGCGCATAGTGAACACGGCTGGTAAGATTATTGGTGCTTCACTCCCCTCCTTGAAACACATTTACACCTCCCATCTCACCCGCAAGGCGACCACGATTGTGAGTGATGTGAGTCACCCCGCTCACTCTTTGTTCGATCTTCTACCCTCTGGGAAGAGGTACGCGAGCCTGCGCTCCCGCACCACCAGACTCACCAACAGCTTCATACTCCAGGCTGTTAGGATCCTGAACTCTCTCCCCCCTTCTGCGTAGCGTCCTGTACTTTTGCGCTATATTCTGACTGTCTGCTGTATGCACACTTGCTCCGTTTTGCTCCTCTTATTTATTGTGTTATTTGTTTATTTATTATTTATTCATCACTCTTATTATTCATTGTTTGTGCCTTCTTGTTTTTATTTTGTGTTGTTTGCTTGTATGTATGTCGTGTACTATGTCTTGTCACCGTGGGATAGTGGAAACGTAATTTCAATTTCTTTGTGTGTCTTGGCATGTGAAGAGATTGACAATAAAGCAGACTTTGACTTTTTCTGCGGCGCATTATCTCTTCTTCGTCTGTCTCGCTCTTGCTTCCTGCTAGAGCGCCCCCTGAAGGCCGTAAAAATCCATAAATACGCCGCGCCGCCATTTAAGATCTATTTCCCTCTTTGACAGCCAAATCGATTGCTTTTAACTTAAAAGCTGCATCAAATGCATTTCTTCATGGGTTTTCCATGATGAGGGTGTGTGCGTGATGCGCAAAATGTTCAAAACACAAACTAGTACGTCTTCTTCGGCGCATTATCTCTTCTTCGTCTGTCTCGCTCTTGCTTCCTGCTAGAGTGCCCCCTGGAGGCCGTAAAAATCCATAAATACGCCGCGCTGCCATTTAAGCCTCGGGGTTCAAAGTAACCTTCTGAATAAAATGCATTAAAAGTTCACGTTCATTACAACTTGTTTTTGGTGAGCAAAATGTCAGAAAAATTGAATTTAATTTCTGATTGATTGGGTTTTAATACAATGCAGATGGTCCAAACAGCGTCACTGCTTTGTGTAATCTCTGAGTCACATGGCAGAGTAAGAGAAAGGGTTTAGAGCCCTTTGACGCAGGTCACCTAGCGTGCATTCCTACTAAAGCTCATAATAGTCACAAGCAACACAGCCAGAATAAGCAGCAGCCATAGTAGTGTTTCAAAATAGTATTTTTGTTGTTGTTTTTTTCTTCAAGATACCACAGTGTATAAAAGTGATCAAGTCATCACAAAAATCACAAAAAAAATCTTTATATAAGCCGCGCCTGACTATAAGCCGCAGGGTTCAAAATTTTGGAAAAAGTCGCGGCTATAGTCCGGAAATTACGGTAGTTTAAAGTTATCCTCATTGAAAAATACTTATTTTATTTTAAAAATAAGGACATTTCTAAGTGACCCCAAACTTTCGTTTTTTATCTTCGTCAGAATGGGAACGTATAGATTTGCTGGCCAGTTAAAAAAAAGGCGCTAAATATCGTTGAAATGTAGTTCCATAACTTAAAGACCCAAAGGCAAGGTAATTCCCAAAGGCGCTAAATATCGTTGAAATGTAGTTCCGTAACTTAAAGACCCAAAGGCAAGGTAATTCCCAAAGACTAACTGAAAAAGCCCAACATATTTTAGGCTCATGCTGAGAATCAGCAACAGCCAGTAGAGAGAGCAGAACAGTGGAGTCCCCCAGCCTCAGGTATTGTTGTGAGTCATGGTTGTTTGATAGATTGTTGTACAGAAAAGCAACTTGTACGTAACGGAACTGCAGACTTATCTCTAAAGTCTAAAAGATTCTTCCTGGTCTACAAGCTTTGTTGTAAAGAAGCCAACCCTGTACAGTACCTGGCAACAGTTTTACACAAACTCAATAATGATCATAAAGTTAGTTCTTTTCTAAATGGTTAAAATTTAATAGCGATTCTTGTCACACAATTTCTCAGTTACAAAGTTTGCAAGACCATAATCACAAACACTGCTTAGCTCTCTCTCTCTCTCTCTCTCTCTCTCTCTCTCTCTCTCTCTCTCTCTCTCTCTCTCTCTCTCTCTCTCTCTCTCTCTCTCTCTCTCTCTCCAATGCATGAACTGAAATCTCTCTCTCTCTCTCTCTCTCTCTCTCTCTCTCTCTCTCTCTCTCTCTCTCTCTCTCTCTCTCTCTCTGTGTTTCTCACAGATGCAATAGACAAGACATGCAATAGGAGTATTCATTGACCTCAAAAAATCTTTGGACACAATTAATCATAACATACTATTCAATACACTAGATTATTATCCATTATCTATACCGCTTGTCCCCACGGGGGTCGCGGGCGTGCTGGAGTGAGATCCCAGCAGTGATCGGGCAGTAGGCAGGGGACAACCTGAACTGGTTGCCCGCCAATCGCAGGGCACACAGAGACGAACAACAATTCGCACTCACACTCACACCTAGGGACAATTTGGAGTGCTCAACTGGCCTACCAAGCATGTGTTTGGGATGTGGGAGGAAACCGGAGTGCCCGGAGAAAACCCACGCGGACCCGGGGAGAACATGCAAACTCCACACAGGGAGGGCCAGAGGTGGAATCGAACCTGCACCCCCCTAACTGTGAGGCGGTCGTGCTAACTAGTGCGTCATCGAGCCGCCTAATAATATGACTCAAGGAAATGTTAAAAGTAGCCATCCAGATCATTACATAAGTTAGTAATCACACAAAAAATCCCCTCAACTATGAAGTAAGTGGTAAGCACCAAGTGATTTTTTTACTAGTTAAATATGTGTATGAAAAATGAAATACAAATAAAAAATAAAAAATAAGAGTATACCAATGAAAAATATTGCACAACATTATTATTTAAAATATATATATTTTTTCAAGTAAAAACTTAAGCAAATAAAGCCAGATGAAATATTTTTGAATAACATTAATTTGCTTACACCAAATGTCACTAGTCGGTACACTGGATTGGTGAAAGAGAGTCATGTGTCAAGTCTTTCTAAATAGAATATAGATTGAAATCAACAGTAAAAATATGCAAACAAAAGGTTTTGGGCAAAAGGTATCTCTGTTTAATGAAATAAGTACAATAAAAAAGTTGTTGTGTTAAAAATATAAAGTAAAATTACACCCAAATTTTACTTGTATGTAAATGTAATGTCATAAATGTAGCTTACTACCCGCCTCTGATCCCTCACTGGTAGAATAATATCCTTGGATTTTGTGGGGGTGTTTGTGTCCACAGTGCAAAAGCAGGGATATACTGAGTTTAGGTTTAGTGAATTAGATTAGAGATTTGAGTGCCCGTGGTTCCCTATATTCCTTTGTGGTTACTTCTAGGATTTCAATGGGTGTTACAAGTTCCTGTTACTGTTAGTTTTACATTTTTCGATAGCTTTGTTTTAAAGCATTTAAACCTTGTTTGTCCGTCATTGGCTCATCAGATGGCATAAATAGAGCTGTTTTGGTTGCCATCAACAAAACATTGTATATCATGATATTTTGTGTTGTTTTGATCTTTAGTGAACACCATACACAGTTATGGTTAAGAAGTGTCTGAACCATTAAAGCTGTTTAAAGTTCCCTTTGGATTTTAAAGGAAATAATCAAGATGAGAGTTACATTACATTGTATATCATGATATTTTGTGTTGTTTTGATATTTAGTGTTTCTTTTTAGAGGACGTCTACCGTGAAGCAATGCATGAACTGAAATGCCTCTCTCTCTCTCTCTCTCTCTCTCTCTCTCTCTCTCTCTCTCTCTCTCTCTCTCTCTCTCTCTGTGTTTCTGTCTGTCTGTCTCTGTCTGTCTGTGTTTCTCTCTGTGTTTCTGTCTGTCTCTGTCTTTCACTCTCTGTTTCTCTGTTTCTGTCATTCTCTCTCTCCCTATCTGTCTGTCTGTCCATCTGTTTGTCCATCTGTCTGTCTGTATCTCAATCAGTCAGTTCATCCGGCTATCCATCCATCCATCCGTCGATTGATCGATCGACCGAGAGATAAATATCGATAATTATTGCTTCCAAATCCACACTTGATGGCTTTAGGTCTGTCTTCTTACTGGAGCTTTGGTTTGGTTTGTCTTGAGATTCAAATCTTAAGCGTGTCTGTTGTAAAAATGTGTATTTTGTGTGCTGAACCTTTTTCCATATTTTCTTTCTTGCACCTCTCAGCCCAATCCTATGTGACATGGCCATAAAAGAGCGTTAAAATCAGTGTGACATGGTTCATGTATTTTTTTTATTAGTTTGTTTATTTGACAGGGACAGTGTACATCAATGAACATTTCTGTAGAGGCACCTGAATTAGCTAATGGACTATTTTTCATCTGTTGGCAAGGTTTGTGAAGTGTCTTGCCCAAGGACACAATGACACGTGGCTCAGACAGAAATGGGCTCAAACTGCCGACCCTCCGGTTTCTGAACATCCCACTCTACTGCCTGAGCCACGGCCGTCCTTTACAGAACGTATGGTCAAATGCCGACCTCACTGCCATGTACACAATGTTTGTAACGCAGAATCTTGAATGTGGATGCAAATAGTCCATAAAACGTCCTTACCAAATATTTGCATTTAAACAAATAGGTTTTAAAAAGCTCACACTTCACATCTGCAGTGATGAAGTATGGTGGCATGTTCCGTGACGTGATTAAAGCTCTCACGGAGGCACACCACTCACGATGGTGCTCAACATTGGTATTCAGTTACCGTAGACAAATACAGCAGAAGAATAGAGAGGGCTACCTGTGTGTATGTGTGTGTCAGACTGAACAACAACATCATGGACACTGGTAAGCAACTTCTACTTCTATTATATGTATGTGATTTGTTTTCCTGTTCTTTGACGAAATGTACTTTTGAAACTTTTCTAAATATTCAGGTCTGAATAATTTGTGTTATTTCTATCATTTTGTATTAGTTGTAGGTTTTGTAATAAAATAATCTACGTATAGTAAAAAATGATGTCCCTCATCCATGCATTTTCTTTTTTCGAATAATCAGAATTATATTTTCTCCATTAAAACTCCATATGTGGGGCTTTTCTAAAATATTGTGCACAATGTTTGATCTAATGAATTACTAATGTTATTAAAATCTTTCTGTCATTGAAAACAGTACGAATAGGTACCACCATCTACTCCATATTTAATATTCAAGTTCCAACAAAGTGTGTAATCTTTATCAAATTGAAGTTTTAATTAAATGTAATGCCATGCAAAAATCAGTTGTCATAGACATTTATACATGATTCTCAAAGAGTTAGGATGAGTTTCACCAACGAGGTTAAATTGAATCTAGGATTAGCTCTTATCAGAGATTAGTAAAACTAAACTTAAAATGAGTTAAGTTCTTAAAGTTAACCAGATTTCTGTGGCAACATTTACAATTTAAAATCAAGTGTTTTGAAATTTCTCCCAAATTTCTCCCAATATAATCTGAGTTCAACCAAATGTATTGGGATTATTGTAGGTATTGTAATTAAATTAAAAATTTAATTAAGCAGGGCGGCATGGTGCACGTCCGCCTCACAGTTCAGAGGTGCATGGTTTGATTCAGATTCTGGCCTTCCTGTGTGGTGTGCATGTTACCCCCCGTGCCCGCGTGTGTTTTCACCTGGTGCCCTGTTTTTTTTCCGCATTCCAAAAACCCATTTACCACTCCAAATTGTCCGTACGTGGTTGTGAGTGTGTTTTCAAGTGTGAATGGTTGCTCATCTTATATGTGTGACATATTGGCTGGCGACATGTTCTCTGTGTCCCCCACCTACTGCCCAAAGTCAGCTGAGAGAGGTTAGGCAGTTCGGAAAATGGATGGATGGATTTAATTATGCAATTAAATATACTGGCTACTCTGTTACACTACTGTCAAGCCCCAAGGGGTAATGTTTTATTTAAAATTATTTTTATCATTATTGTTATTATTATTATTAAACATTACAGCCCATATCTCAGAGCGGCCGGCATTTGATTTGCGAGTGTAGCGAAAGAATGTCGCGAAAGTTGTTTTTTCCTCAAAGTTCATTCGAGGTTGCAAAGACATTTGTATCCAGACACTGTGGGTTTGACACCTTTTCTTGTCGCCATCAAATTTTGAGAGCCCTAATGAGGGAATGGCGTTTGACCTTCACCACCCCATGAGATGTGAGCATGGACATTTAGGATATGGGCTATTGTTGCTCGCTAGTTTCCTAACGTTTCTTGTTCACTTGATTGGCTGCCAGAATAGCTCGGCAGAGAAGCTAAAACTTTTCCTCCTGTGACAATAACTTGTTGACCGAATGGAGCAAAGAAAATAAAAGACAAGAAAACAGACAACAGCAGGGCAAAAAAAGAAACATACTGTGTGGCAACAAGTGTATGACAGTTATAACAGATCGAGAAGCAAGATGCTGGAAAACTTAAAAACAATGGCCGCAGTTGTAGCATTGGTGGTACAACGACATTTCTGTCACTGTCATGTATGACAGTTGCTCCAGTCTTCAAGTTCAGCTCCAAAACTGTTTACTTGATAAACCAGTATCTCACTATTTAAAAAAAAAAAAAAAAAAACTTCAAGTGGCTTATGCCTGTCCATCATTTCCATTGTTTTAGCTTCATACAACAAAAAGTGCAATTAAAGTTATCCCATCCCAACTGTTTCTGTAAAAATTCTTGATCACAGTTGAAATTGGAGTTTAAAGTTCTGGTGCAACAGGATTAAACAATAAAGCGAAATTTAAAGGGAGGTTTAAACTTAATCTGTTTTATTTTCAAACTAGATTTAAACTTTGGTGCAACAAAATAATTCAATGTACTTAAACCTGCTTGGTGCAATCTGGCCTTATTCCTTCCACAGCTAAAACTATGATGCATTCAAATCAACACAATTATAGCAATAATCATTACTGTGTATGAAGGTGCAATATCAGAGACATCAAAACCACTTTTGCATTTGTACCATGTTTAATCACACTATTTTATTACCTTACAGAATATTCAAAGAGAGTGTACCAGGGCGTCCGAGTCAAGCACACGGTCAAAGACCTGTTGGCAGAGAAACGATCTCGACAGACACATGGCCCAAGATACAGTGTAAGTACAACATTTTTAAAAGCACTTTGCTTTCGTCCCTTCCCGTCTCCCCCCACCTTTTTTTCTTCCTGACCAAACTTCACAACCACAGTGGACATTCTGCTGGTGGCCCTTTAAAAAGCTCCCCTTCTGTTGATGTTCAAGCTGCTTATGTGCACGAACCCATCCATGGTTAATCCATTGTCTATATTGTAACCCCGCCACCAGCTTTCTTTGCTTAGAAAAACTGTCATGCCCTTGCAAAGCCAATCTGTAAATAGCTAAGCATGGTGCTGAGAGGATAACAAAAGAGCACTCATACAATGCTAGCAATGGTGATGGCCATGCTTTCCAAAAACCTTCTGTCGGGTGGAAGAGGGAACTGGTGGACGGATGTCATAGAGAGAGAGCGAAAAGCTCATGAAGGAGGCTGTCTATGCAAAGTTAGAGCCACACACACCTGCAGCCCTGCATTGTCCGTGGCCTTGCACAGGCCACAGACAAGCTCTCTATTGTTGCCTCACAACAACACACATTCTCACTGGGAGTCAGGCGTAGCTTTAGACATGGACATGCACGAGCAAGACAATGTTGGTGCAGGACAGTGTTTGCTTTTATGTTGAAGTCAGACAATCACAAAATGAATATGCCTTTTATTTACGTATATGAATTAGGGAAGGGCAAGCAAGGTTTGGTATGTGGTTTGGACCCCTGCCTCACAGTTCTGAGTCCAGTTCTTGAGTTGTATTGAGGGTGTTTCACTTTCTCTCCCATTAAAAATGATTTTTTATAGGTTAACCAAAGACTGTTAATTGCATATACTGAAGCTATGGATGTAGTAAGTGTGAATAGTTGCCGCTCCAAGTTGTATCCCACCTATTGCTCAATGTTAAGTGTAAATGGCTCCAGCCCACCCGGGACCCTAAACAGTATAAGCAGTGGGAAATGGTTGGATGGATATGACACACAAACAATTCGCTGTATCTCAGAGGGAACAAAGTTAAATCTACCCTGAGGACAAATGAATAAAGCACACTTACGTTGAAATTGAACTAATATTCATCTGAAAAGGGATTGAATTTTCTCCAAAGCTGAAGCAAGGTACCGTAATTTTCGGACTATAAGTCGCGTATTTTTTTCCATAGTTTGGGTGGGGGGGCGACTTATACTCAGGAGCGACTTATATATGTTTTTTTTCACAAATTTTTACTTGATCATTAACACATCACTTACAAGTATAGTTGACCACTTCACATGTTATTTTTAGTATAGTTGATCACTTCACATGCTTTGATATCTTTATCTTGAACATATTCAAAACATGAAAAATAGAGAGAAAAAATCAAATAAAGTAATTAACACTTTAAAGCGCCACATCCTCTGGACATATCCTCTGTCACCAGGATGACATAAAGGATGAGAAATTTGATCGATGGATTTAATGATTTGGAGTGACACAAATGGTTTGAAAATATTGTTGTTTATGTGATAGTTATTTAAAATATAGTTTATATATCGTTGTATGGGCCTGTGGAATAATTTGAACTCCGGCGCGGCACACGGAATTGTTGACAAAGGACGATCGATGGATTTAATGAATTGGATGCTTTTATAAACGTGTTATTTATGTAATAGTTTTTTTAAATAACTGAATGTTACGTCAGGCCCGTTCTCAGTTCCTCTTTTGTGTTTGTCACGTTAGCATACCATATTGTTTAGCTTGTTGTTGCTCGTTCATGTCTGTTCTTGGTGTTGGATTTTGTCAAATAAATAGCCCCCCAAAATGCGACTTGTACTCCGGAGCGACTTATATATGTTTTTTTCACATTTTTGGGCATTTTATGGCTAGTGCGACTTATACTCCGGAGCGACTTATAGTCCGAAAATTACGGTATAATTGTGGGCTGTGAACTAAGGGTGGGCAAAATAAAAAGTGAAAATAGATGTCTTCTACATTTGACACACCCCAGACATTAGTTGTTAACAACCTTGCCAAAGAATTTTAAGAAATGTTCAGTATATGAAATGTTTTATTTTTTTAAATCTCCCCCACAAAAAAGAAAATATATATACTTTTTTACTGTTTGAATCATCATGCCATTAAGTGTATAACTTAAAAATAAAATATTGTCTAATCATATTAGTGTACTGAGGTGGCATGGTGGAGCATTGGTTAGCACGTCTGCTTCACAGTTAGGAGGGTGTGGGTTCGATTTCACCTCCGGCCCTCCCTGAGTGGAGTTTGCATGTTCTCCCCGTGCCCGTGCGGGTTTTCTCCCGGCACTCCAGTTTCCTCCCACCTCCCTTGGTAGGCCGATTGAGAACTCCAAATTGCCCATTGAGTGCGAGTGCGGATGATTGTTCATCTCTGTGTGCCCTGCAATTGGCTGGCAACCGGTTCAGGGTGTCCCCTGCCTACTGCCCGATAACTACTGGGATAGGCTCCATTACGCCTGCAACAAGCTATATAGAAAATGGATGGATAGATATTAGTGTACTGACGAGTTTGTACAAGATGGTAACTGATCAATGTTACTGTGATAATATTACACTACCACCATGAAAGTCTTGGCTTTTCAATCAATATTTACGTAGTACACTACAGCTGATGATTTTTGCTTGCTTTCACAGTTTATCATGCATGTAGCCAACATAGTGCTCTGTTTATTGTAGGTTTTAACAATTTCATCTATCTTTCATTCTCTAACTGCCACAGGTGGTCCTAGGCATTTACTGTACTAGGAGCTTTAAAAGGTGGTTAGGGCGTTTTAATATATTGCATGGATTTATACTACGGCCAAAGAGCAAGCCAACATATGTGTGTGTTCGTTTGTGATGGTATTTTGTCTCCAGTTCAGTGGCTTTTCATTACACTGTTTACTTTTATGTTTACAAAAGGCGATGCACAGAGGGCTGCTAAAGCCATCCATCAATGCCTTTATGTCCATTTATGCCATCCCTTATTCTTGAGAATAGAAGGCTTTCGAGAGTGCAGCACAAACTACTGACCACAATGAATTGTCTACTGTTTGGAAAGGGGACAGACTATTGTCGGTAACTTTATGCATGTTGTCTTCCAAAATACACCATAATAGCAAACAATCACAAATTAATGATGGAATATGAAATGATTAAGAACTAAACTATTAATAAAATTATTAACTCAATTATTAATAACTAAATAATCATGAATCAGAAATCTCTGCTTTTTACAATAGCATTGTTTGCCTTAGTTGTGTTTTCCAAAGAAAGGATGGCATGTAAACCAGACAGTCACTCACGCAGTCTGAACTTAAACATGTTGATTTCCATACACAGCCTTCAGAGATGCACTGAGCCGTACCTGGGCCATAAGAGGAAGTCTTAGCATTGGCAAATCACATTCAAATTCTGTCCTCAAAATTTGCTTGCCTCACAGCCTACATGTGCTTAATATTATCGACTCTTTCATGTTGGCAGTATGCAAACAGGAGAGCTTATCTCTTGTCTTTCGCCCCACATGCTGCTAAACTCAGTCTTTCAGGTTTTAAAAGGCCTAGATATTTCATATAATAGCTATTACAATCAAACCTCAAATTGAAACGACTAAACGGGATTCGTCAAAACTTGTCAATTGAAGTCCTTACCTTATTTCAATGCAGTTTTCATATTGAGCAAATGGACGAATGTAACAAATGACTGTAAAATGTGACAAATGTAGTGGCATATTAGATCCAGCTTGAGATTTGGGGAGCAGTTTTAGTTTAGTTAGTTTAGTTTTATTGTTTAGCACATATTATTATATCAGTAACTGTGCAAGGAGGGAGACGAAGCCTAGGGCTTGGAAAGAGCTCCACTCCTTCTAACCCCCAATTCCAACCCTTAATGCTGAGTGCCAAGCAGGGAGGCAATGGAGTTTTCAGTCACCTACTGTACTTTTTCCCTATTTCTTATTGCCTTATTTAAAAAAAAAAAAAAAATCCCTTTTTGCTTATTGACTAGCACAATTTTGCATGCTGAGCAATCAAATTTAGAACATTTTCAGATTCCAACAGAGGAAATGATACACACTCTGCTGTGACAAAAACTCATATTCTTTCCTTTCTCTTGATTGTCTGAAAGCTATTTGTGGACCTTGATTGTCATTTTGTGTATGTGTTCATTTCAACTGAGTTATTTACCTGGTACAAAATATACCTGTCACATTATTTGCTTTCAAAAGTAAAAACAAAAAAATGCATTTTAGTGTCATTCATGTATCATTTGTTTCCTTAACAGAGTGGTTCAACAACTCCACCTTCTTTCATTCAAATGTCAGGTGAGTTATCCACTCTGAGAAAAACACAACTTGAATGAATTAATGTTTAAATGGATTGTTTACTTTACAAACTTTTCGAAATATTGAGATCGCAAGAATCATGTTGTTCGTTATTATCATTATAGTTACATTACTGTGCCATTCTGATTGATTTCTAATGCGACATTTCTCATTAAGCTAAATGACTAGAACAGAAATACAACATGACTAGCTGGCGGCCAGTCCAGGATGCCCTGACTTTTTCTCAACATCCATGATAGGCTCTATCTCACTTGAAGCCCTAATAAGAACAAGTGGTAGAGAAAATGGATGGATGGAAAAAAATAGAACCACTTGTGTATAACGAGAAATGTAGTTCTACAAGTACACTATTAAAAACTACAATGGCAAACATATTGCTAAATTAGTATTTATTGCAAATTAGTAGAGTATCATATTTCCGGAGTGGACTCCGTTAATAACAGACTGTTTGATTGGATTGTTTTACTAACCACTTACCTTCTTCCCTACAGGATCTCATATGTTACCCAGCTACTACAGCATGAGGCGGCCTTGTATATCGGATTCGGACATCAGTCCATCTACCAAGCAGTTTTCACCAGATGTGTACCCGTCTACATTTGGAGGCAGACCACTGGGCTGTGAGACCTCAAGCTTCTCTCTCATTGACACCTACTATCCTGACACTTTCAGTGAATACCGCACCACCACCACCACCTTCTCCGGCTCTGGGGGATCTTTTCTCCCTTCTTCGGCCCTATCTTCGCTTTTGCCACCCTTCAGTGGAGAGTCATCACATGTATATATGGTAGGAATCTTTGCGTGTGCGTTTGTGTGTGCGTTTGTGTGTGCGCGTGGCTGTTAAAAAAAAAAGAAGAATCTGAGAATTTGCCAATATAGCGCCAATTTGACAAAAATAGAAACCATGCCTCCTAGTAGACTGACTATCAAGCGGTGGTTCAATGCAGCACGCCCGCGACCGCCGTGGGGACAAGCGGTATAGAAAATGGATGGATGGATGGTAATAAAAAATTGCAAACAATATCTATTTTTTAAAAGCGAAGACGATTTGTAATTTTTGTATTGACACAAAGATCGACTTTATGTCAATACACAATTTGTCTTTGTGGGCCACATAAAATAATGTGACGGGCCGTATCTGGCCCCCGGGCCTTGGCTTTGATACCATTAATTAGAGAGATACGGCATAAGAGGCGTGACATATGAATGGTTGAAAAGTTAGTTAGAAAACAGATACCAGTATGTACAGTTGCACAATTCAAAATCATTATCAATTGAAGCTCACTTATCGAGTGCCTCAAGGGTCTATGCTAGGACCTAAATTATTTATATTGTATATGAACAGTGGCTCAAAACTACTCAAAAGTTTTCCATTCGCCGATGACATAACTCTACTGTTCCAGAGAACATCTGAAACAGCTTCTGACTACTGTGAAAAAATAAATTGAACACATTAAAAATGGTTTGATCTTAACAATTAACTTAAACAAAACAAAGTGTATTATCTTTGGCACTAGGCAAACCAAACACCAAATCAAAATTATGGTAAACTTAACTGACAGAATGAATAGCCTGTATGAAAATAAATTATTAGAGTAGTAACTGATGCAAAATTATGTTGGAGGTCTCATATAGAAAAAGTTAAAAGAAAACAGTCAAACATCATTGGGATTCTATACAAAACAACAATACACATTATATTGTTCCTTATTACTACTGTTGTAGCCTTAATTTCCTTTCCGCACAGTTAAGACAAGACATGATCCACATTCAAATTGAAGGACATATACCAAAGCGCTCTCACAGACATAAAATATTTGTTCGAGTTTGTTGACTTTGGTCAATGTAACGCTTTCTTTCCATTGTCCTGGCTCCGTTTAGGTGTGCATGTGGTCGTACGTATGTGATATGTTGTGTGCGTGTACAAATCTGTAAATCTAAATAATAAGTGTCACTAACAATTCAACAAACCCGATTGGATCTGGTATTTACACAGTCACTTAAGGTCGTGCTTTATGCACATAGTAGGTGTCACCTCACGGATGAGTTGAGTTCACGTTAGAAGTCGCATTGGGTTAATGTGAACGAGTATGTGGAATGATCAAATTTAGTAAAGGATCTGAATTGGGCATCAAGCCTTGGAGTATGAATGTAGCCAGAGGGAGGACCGTGGGTGATATGCCTGTTTCGTTTAAGTGTACTGAACTTAGAATCAGTTCATTTGAAAAAAAAAAAAAAATGGTTCTAAAGATTCCTTCACCAAAAAAGTCATATTATCTACATGGGAATTAAAAAAAAAACTCTCAATAGAGAAAGGGCAAAGATAAGTAGCAAGAGTGGTCTTCTCATAACCCCGAGATTGTGGATTCGTCTCCCAGCCGCTGTCGAAATATCCGCCGCCCCAGTTGCTCCTGATGCTGTGTCATCAGTAAGTAGAAGACATTTTAGTATGAAGTGCTTTGAGTGCCTTGTAAGTGGAAAAGTGCTATGAAAGTAAAAGCCCCAAGTCTGCATTCCACCATGGTGGACAGCAGCACCACGATTTTCATCTGCACTTTTGTGCTCAAAAAAGATTAAAAGATTAAAGATTAAAGTCCCAATGATCGTCACACACACACCTGGGTGTGGTGAAATTTGTCCTCTGCATTTAACCCATCCCCGTGTGATTTTAATCCATCCCCTGGGGGAGAGGGGAGCAGTGAGCAGCAGCGGTGCCGCGCTCGGGAATCAGTTGGTGATCTAACCCCCCAATTCCAACCCTTAATGCTGAGTGCCAAGCAGGGAGGCAATGGGTCCCATTTTTATAGTCTTTGGTATGACCCGGCTGGGGTTTGAACCCACAACCTTCCAGTCTCCGGGCGGACACTCTACCACTAGGCCACTGAGCTGGTATGGCCACTGAGCTGGTATACCTCAACCTCCTCATGTTATTGCAATTAGTATAAATGTATTTGTTTATTATTAACAAAAACATTCCAGCTATAATGTGTCTGTGTGCATCTCTATATTGATTATTCATGTAAATATAGTATAAATCTTGATCTAAATCTACATATGTGCTTCTTTTCATTTGATTTGCATTCATTGTTACGAGATTGTTGGATAAACGAATGCCAATGATCCTTGAAGGGGGACAAACAGCAAATCACAAAATTCCTGGCTCAGTGACACTTACTTAGTCATCTGTGGGAATGCTAGAAGTCGTTTATGATGACATTGTGCTTGCACCACAATGCTGTGTGAAGTGAAATCTATTATAACCAATGAGAGCATTGTAACGGAAGTCTCTTACTGGATGTTTCTAATATATTCGTTACCCCATGAGAGATTTCAAAAAGATGGATATGTACTGTCATGTTGGACACTTGGAAAATAGTCACGTGATATTTGCAAAAAAATACAAGCCCAGATGCGCTGTTTTGTTCAGTCAGTCAGTCAGTCAGTCAGTCAGTCAGTCAGTCAGTCATTCAGTCAGTCAGTCAGTCAGTCAGTCAGTCAGTCAGTCAGTCAGTCAGTCAGTCAGTCAGTCAGTCAGTCATTTCAATCAGTCATTTCAATCAGTCAGTCTGTCATTTCAATTCATTCATTCATTCATTCATTCATTCATTCATTCAGTCAGTCAGTCAGTCAGTCAGTCAGTCAGTCAGTCAGTCAGTCAGTCAGTCAGTCAGTCAGTCAGTCATTCAGTCATTCGTTCAGTCATTCAGTCATTCATTCATTACTGTTGTTGGTTCATGACGATCACACCAGAACTGAGAAGTTGAATAACAAAATATTAAAAAACAAGAACTGGGGTATGCATCATCAAACTGCAACCACTACCTTTTCTTTCTTTTGTCTTCCATTGCACGAGTTCCCCTGACTGCAAGTCTATGCGGTAGAGCATTGGAATCACAAACTCTCACCCCTCAGTCAGTGGGGCAGAGCTAACTGAATTGTTTGGCGGAGGTGGTCGTAACGGCCATTTAGACGTTCATTCTGTGTGTTGTTGAGCCACAGAAGCTCAGTCAGCATTCTAATTGTACATTAAAGACAATTATAACTTAACTTACTTAAGAAATGTAATGTATGGGATTCTAAAATCAATCAATCAAATAGAAACGACTTTAATATGCATCTTTTGAATAATTAGTGATTATGTTTTGCACCACTAGATAAGAGGGATCCTGCATGCCACTAGTGCTGCTTGTACTACACTGTGAGAATCCATATATCCATTTCCTGAATCACTTATCCCTAGAGAACGAGCCAAAATTGACTCCCGTGCCGATGTGGACACACCAGCGCCTGAGGGGAAATATTGACCTTAATCTTGTTTTCTCACCCTCAGAGAGACTCGTGGGAGCAATCGATTCCAGAGCCAGGTCCTCAGGTAGACGCTCTCTGTCCAGACAACTTGGCTTCAGTCAGCATCCCATCTTCCATGCCCAGCCCAGAATCCCAAGGGAGCCCCTCGCAGCCGAGCCAAGGCTCATCCGTGGCCCCTGGTTCCAGCAGCCAGTCCTACACTCTGCAGGCCCTTGAGGATGTGCACTACCACCTGTTATCCTCCAGCAACCCCTACTCAGCTCCGACCTCCTCCTTCCCCTGTCCCCCCTACATGAACAGCGACTTGGCATCCAAGATTGTCACAGAGGAGCCAGCAGACAGCCATACGAGTCTCCCTCTCAATTTGGAGGCTCACACATCCTGGGATAAGGATGATGGCATGAGCTCCTGGTCACCCTATGAGCTCAGGAAGGCCTACTGACTGACTCCCATATGTCTGAGTTTGAGGTTATTTTTTTAAGAAGAAACGGTCTGTGACACAGATCGGGGAGGAGTGGGTGGACCTTATTTTGGTTGGATGTCATCAAGCACCACCGCGAGGAATTCGAAACTCCACAATGTAACTACAAACAAAACAACTACAAATAACATGGCTCACTTAATCTGTAGAGATTGCAAATAAACAATAATTCTTCAACATTTCAATTGTCCAAGGAATAACGTATTTGTTGTGGAGAATATTCAACAAGATTAAAAATTAAAAACCTTAAGGGTCCTACAGGGGATACTCATTTTAAATTAATCTAAAGGTAATCTTCTCCATTCATTCATTCATTCATTCATTCATTCATTCATTCATTCATTCATTCATTCATTCATGCAGTGAGTATATAAATGAAATATGATTCTTGACAGTAAATAAATGAAATATCCTGCTACAGAATTTGTTGCTACTTGAGACAAGATAATAGTTATACTGGCATTCTCATCGCATGAGTCAACCAATCAAATGTTCTGAATTGAAGAGCCCCTCCAGCTTTGGACAATATCTCTCGCAACTGTGCTTTTCCAGTGCAAGAGCCCTCATGTTGTTGCAACTTTAATCACTGAAGATCAGTGACTTTTTTTTCTATTAACTTGCTGCATATTCCTGTCTGAGAAGTTTTTCATTGATAATGATTGATGTCGCTGAATATAAAAACGCATGTTTGGGGGCTTGCTTTCTACATAATCCTGTCTGAGAAGTTTTTTTTTTATAACGATTGATGTCACCGAATATGAAAACGCATATTTGGGGGTTTGTTGGGACCTTGAAATATATAAGATCTTGTGTGATGCATATCTATGTACAGAATATGATCCTAAAACTACAAAGATATTCGACTTGTTCAGTAGTTCAATACAAGTCATTTTTGATATATGGACGGACGGACGGACGGACGGACGGACGGACGGACGGACGGACGGACGGACGGACGGACGGACGGACGGACGGACGGACGGATGGATGGATAGATAGATAGATAGATAGATAGATAGATAGATAGATAGATAGATAGATAGATAGATAGATAGATAGATAGATAGATAGATAGATAGATAGATAGATAGATAGATAGATAGATAGATAGATAGATAGATAGATAGATAGATAGATAGATAGATAGATAGATAGATAGATAGATGATATATAGGAAGTTTAATGGTTTTCCTGATGTTTAATAAAACATATTTCACTTTAATGGCAGTTAATGAAAGAGAAATACCTCAACAAAAGTATTTGCAGCAGATATTTGTGATAAAATTTCATCTGAAGCCAGATAAGGGAAACATGCCTATTAATCAAAAAAATAGCTCATATTTTTTGGGTGATTTGGATTGACTGCAGATTTACAAGACAGTGCATCATCATAATATCATTGCAGATGACGTTTTATTAAATAAAACTGGGCAAATTGAAAAGACGGAAAAGAAAATCTATTTGATGATGTGTTGAAGGAAAGATGACATTCTCATTTCTGACCACTAAGGGGCGATATTTCATCACCTAAACATAGCGAGTGGGCGATGGTCCCTGCATGAAAAAGGACAGTACTGTGCATCACATGCACGAAATGCCGAAAACAAGTAAATGCATTATTGTATGCAAAGTACAAATCACACCCCACCCCCACAATATAATAAAATTAAATATTGCCGTTACACATAGAATAATAATAACAACAGTATTTTACAGCATCCAAGTGTGAAGAGCGTTTGATTTCTCCTACAATACATTACTGCTGACAACCACTACTATGAGTAATGTTAGAAAAAATATAATAATAATAATAATAATAATAATAAATTACATACAAAATTCCTAACGTGCTTTGGTCGCTACTATATTATATTCATCTTGAGCTTATGGCAAGGATTGTAAGCATTTTGCTTAATATAAATGAGGAAAAGGTAAGTTACACCATGACATAATGTATAAATATGTATTATTGGATGATGAAATCTTTTTCTTTCTTTTCAAAGAAATGTACAGCAACAAACGAATAAATGAAAAAAGTTTATTTGAACTGAGTCAACATGTCCTTCATTTTTATTAATCTTTTAGTAGTTGATTAATAAATAAAAACATAAACAATCAAGAAAAAGCATAATATGTTTTAATTACAGAGATTGATTGCGTAACGCTTCAGCCATCATTAGTGGACTTGTTTCTGCACTTTCTGCACTTGCTGAAGGCCCGTGGATCCAAAGATGGCTACTGCCCTTTGCCACGCCCACCCAAGTCCCACTTTTATCACCGTTTTTCAGTATTAAAGCCTTAAATGTGCCCGATCGTGGTAATGACTCTTTGGCTGAGCCCTATTAATATCCGATAACGTATTAAAATAAAATTGTGGTGTTTAAATTGCGCACAAAACGCACTGTGCCGAAGTGCTTAATGAGGGGTGTGTGCTGCTGTCATCTTGCAAAAGGACGATAAATGAATAAAAATACCGTTTATTTTCGATCAAAATATAAAATAAAGTCATGATGCATTAAAAGTGTACATATAGACTGCACTAATTTAGTGAATTTCGCTGAAAAATCGATTTAACTCGGTTGCCTCTGAATATTCAAATCGAAAGTAACGCGCAATCAAATCATTGTCAAATCATTGAGTTCTAGGGGTTTTAAATAGTAGGCATGGAGGGAGAAAACCCCAAACTAATATGTTCCCAGCTATATAACAATATTGTTGTATGCCCTGACGCTGCTCTAACAGATTTGTGTTGATATTTTTGGAGACTTTTGTACAATTTTCGTTCTTGGTCATTGTGCTGAGGCAGAAAAGGACATTGAGGAGCCCCACGGGTCTTCATCAGGGAAACTTTTCATCATCTCTGTCGTCATGTCTGGTGAGTTTGGAGAAGAATTTTCACCAAGTCCAATCCATTTGTACCCTTTTCTCCTGTTAAACACAAAAAGAGAACACCAGTGATGCTTGAAATGAAAAGTAAAGCATTCAGGAAACCATGCGGGGGACGTGTGTTTTCCCTTTCACTTCGCAACAGCTAATTTCGTTCAAAGTTGGACATATTGCGAAGTTAACAAAAGATAACACATATTTACATTTTGATACCACCTATATTTCTGAGTTCAGCAGGGGAGTCCTTTTTATTCAAATTACCCTGTGCTGCCTCTTACTAATCTTATTATTTAATCAGTTGTTTTTATTATGTCTTATCTTGCGTTTTCAGAGCACAATATAGTTTTTTTTTTTAACGGCCTATCGAAAAAAGAACTAACATTTGGACAGTTTTCTTTCTTTGTCTTATGGTGTTGTGTAACAGGCGATTATGACTACACGAGTTACAGTGGGCTGTGTCTGCCGTTTAATTTTGGCTCTCCATTTGCCACGTTTAAGACAAATCATGGACTAGCATTTAGATGCATGAATATTTATCAGATGGTGTTCCTCGTTTTCTGATTAGCGCTTTATCAATTCGGCATACCTGACTATTCTGAGCCTTTGGGCATAAATCACCCGATTATCTGCAACGATTTCCATTGGATCCTTATTCCCATTCAGAGGAATTTAAGACACATCTCGCTAACAGAAACTGTGCAGGTTGATTTGAATATATAGTAACAGAGATCGGAGATGGCAATTTGACTACACGCAGCACAGACAACACAATAAAATAAGAAAACAACAACAAACTAAATAAGATCACAACTTTACTATCAAATTCTGAAGAGTTGAGTTTTCTCACAAACATTTTCATTGCTTTTCCACAAATGGAAGGAGATTATTCGACTCGATTAAGCAACACTCCCCCCTCCACCCCAAATCTGTATTTTACGCAAACGCGGCGCGTTTTTCTACAGTATCAACGATCCGGAATGAATGAAACACATTTACACCTCAGATCGATGTCCGCCATTTCAATCCATTACACATAAGAGCATATATGTACACTTACAGTCGCATAATTTCAACATCTTACCGACATTTTCTTGTTTGGGTGAGGTGGTTTAAAGAGCGCGTCGAGCAGTGGAGTGAAAGCTGCGTGCAGTCGCTCCGTGGTCGGAAGTTTCAATAATAGCTGGAAAGGGGCGCGTTGACCGGGGAAGAGCGTATGGGGCTCACCGGAATATAGCATGCGACGGTGTGCGCTTTTACGCGTTTTAACGCACGATGAAAACCGGAAAATAACTTGCTGAATAAAAACAAATGTGCAAAATTATTATATATATATATTATATATTATAACTTTTTTCCATGCGTAAAATACGTGCACCTTTTCAAATACCTTCACTATAGTATATGAACTTTAATGCTGTATGTCACATGGTTTTTTTGTGTGAGAGAAAAATGTGTTCTTCACACATGAGCGCACAATAAATCAGAAACAAACAAATACTTAATTGTTACCCAGAGATTTTTTTTAGGGATTCCCGAGGATGGGGTTCAGTTGGGGGGAGGCTGGGAGCCGAGCGGATGTTTGTTATTGTCCACTTTTAGGTAAACAGGAGTGTCCTAACCCTATCCCCCCCCCCCCCCCCCCCCCGCATTGCAGATAAGCCCCGGGTGTACCAAGGAGTGAGGGTTAAGACCACAGTCAAAGAGCTCCTGCAGAGGCACAGAGCCCGCGAGGCCAACTGTAAAAAAGTGAAAACGGTAATTCCACTCTCAGCAAATATTAGTCATGTCACTGTATTGCCTGTAATCCGTATCAAGGGTCGCTAACAGAAATATACTTTGTATGCAAATTAATGAGTGCCCTCCCAGCAAAACACACTCAAACATTATTATGTACACATATACTGGCACTGCACATGTAATTCTGATCACACTTTGAACACAAAACAGATTTCGAAAAATGCTTCTGCCATCCCCCTGTTTAAATGATGCATTTTCTCTGATATATAGCTATCCCAACACTGCGTGGATCTTCAGGCTTTATGTGCGTCACCTCTTCCAAGTAAGTCTCCACAGTCGTATCAAACCATTGCAAAAGCAGACAATACAACTGGAAGTGCGCCGTACTCCTATTTATAAATGTTGCCTACATTTTTTTTGTCCGCTGGTGATGCCGTGAAATCACTCTCTTAAATTATGGGCCCAGTCAAATATCTCCTTGTTAATTAGTAGTTGGTCTACCTGTCAAAAAGAGGTGGGAGAGAATTCTGCATCTGGGCATTCAATTACGTACTGGTTGTGAAAGGGTCTAAAGTCACAATTTAAGCCTTTTTGTATTTATAGCAAAGTGTTTCAGATTATTTACAGCCCCTCTTTGATTTTTAACCCTTTCAATAGCACTAGAGAATATAGGGTTAGCAGCATTGACTCGCAATTTTTTGGGGAGGGTGAGAATGTGCCCCTCCCACTAATTAGATGAACTTACTCGTTAAACTTGAAGGTTTTTCCATTTCCATGTCACTGTTTCATGGTGGAATGTTGGACTTTTTTTAAATTCACAACTTGCAAGTTTATTTATTTATTCAGTCATTTATTCTAAACGCAGGTAGCTATGTGGATGCCACCGCCACCTCCATCGTGGACCCCGGTACTTGCAGCTCGACCGCCGTGCAGCTTCGCCCCGCCTCCTTCACAGTCCCCGACAACGGGTGCAGCATTCAGGCACGGGGGAACAGCTTTACGTGCAGCCAGCAGTCGTTTGGGGACACGATTATGTCTCCTGACTGCTACAATGGAAGCAACATGATCAACGACAGTGATGGTTGCTACAACAGCTCCCTTCCTCTCCCTCCGTCCTTGCCGCTGCACTGGAGTCACGGCTTTGCCTTGGACTCAGACAACTATGGCCCCGGGCTGGTACGTTTGCACTGCAGACTTATTGTTCATCGTAAAACCTCGAAAATACTACTATTGGTAGTATGAATAGTGCATCTTATGCTTATGATTTTGACTAACTGCGTCTTAAAAAAAAAAAAAACCCTCAAAAATCAGTCTTAGAATATACAACAGGCCAATCAGACCACAAGTTAAGCCGCTGGACAGTTTAACTAAATACTGCAAGTCCCAGAATGCACCGCGTCACACCAGCTATTTCCAAAACTACCACACACCTCTCTCCTGTACCTCAACTAATTTGATGAACAAAATAAAGGGGCAATTTGAAACAAGTTATTTTGTGCATTAGCTCAGATAATTGTCTGAAGATATTTGCCCAACAACTATAATTTCTTTGTCTTCCAAATGTACATTGTGCATGTACACTACAACAGGCGTCACAAACATTTTTAATCAGTTTGATAGAATTCTGAAAAAAAAATGGTCCAATTGGATTAACTTTCATTGCTGTTAATAATAATTATTAATTATATTATTAATAATTATTGATTAATCTTAATAATGATGACTCGTACATGTCAAGAAACTATGATTACGTTAGAACTGTGTAAACTCTTTGTAATCCAAGTCATTGTAACCCACAAAATTGGCTTGATGCAGCATATGCAGACTGAACATGTTTACAATTTCTGAAAATATTAATAATTATCATAGTTAATTTTATTATTATTATGACCATTCAAAAAGGTCCATCCTAAAACATGCGTAGAATACAGAGTTTTTAGACATATCTGACTATTACGCTTGCTTGTGTGAAATTGTTGTAAAATAACTAAATTGCGGTTTAAAGATGGAGATGAGCCGCTGTATTTGCAAACTGCATTTTCCTTTGTAATTATCATATTTGTTTTTGTGGTTTTGAATACTGGAATCTCATTAATCACTAAACTGCAATATTTTCTTTTAGGCTCCCTGCTCCCCACCAGAGTCAGTAAAGCTGCGCAGCCCAGTGGATCACAACAGCTACTCGCCACAGGATTCTTTCTCATCTTCCTCTTCCTCCTGCTACGATTCGCCCACCAGGAAGGAGTGCAACTTCATTAGCTACTCCTCAGAGCACTACCACAACCAGCACTGCACCCTTCAGGACTGTTACTGCCTGCCTCAGTGCTGGGCCGACCCACAGGAGAGCTTCTGCGCTACTGAATACTCGCCTTACTTCCCTTCCACAGACTATGCATACCCCTGCCTCACGGAAGAGAATTATTTCAAGAGCAATATTGCAATGAGCACTGAAATGTGTTATAATGTTTTATGATGACAAGTTTATTGCTTTTCAAGCCCCTGGTAAGGATCTGCTTGTAACTCTAAGCGAGGGTGGCATGGATATGATAAATGGATAATGGATGGATGAAGTGGCTGAATTTATCAGACTTTTTTTTAATTCCTCAGATTTATTTTCATACTCATGACAAGTTTGCTTTTTTAATAAAATACTACAACACTCATTATGTGCTCCCAATCGACCTATACATTATATAGAACTTTTCAAGTGAAACTATGTGTGATGTGATCTTAGTACAATTTTAGGTGCTCACAGCAGTGCAGGTAATGCTACTAATTCCACATCATAGTATAGAGAAATCTATGTATAATCTGGACCTATAGGTAAAATTTGTGTGTATAAATTTTCAACCCTTCTATTTTCAATACCATTTGTTTTCTTAGGGTTGTAGGACAAGTTGGAGCCTATAACATCTTAGCTTGGGGAAGAAGTGAGGTCAGAGGTAAAGCCATCATTTTTTATGTGTGTGTGGGTTTGAGTGTTGTAGGGGGATGCTACTCTCCACAGTGGCTACAGAACTAAATGGCCAAACTGTCAAACTCGGTTTGATGTAAAACACAATGACCGTAAAGCATAAGAAGATAGATGAGTAAAACAATTAGTAAAACATTTTTGCCAGCAAGCTTATTTATACAAAAACAGTAAAAAGGAGCAATGAACAATTCATAAAATATATTTTTTAAATCTTCTAAAAATCCTCTAATTTCAGACCCTCATATGCGAATATTTTCCGATTTCACCTTTCTTAAAACCATAAAAAAATAATTAAAATGAAAAACAAGACATAAATTGAAATCAATTTGGACTAAGAACATCTGTTCAACATTTCAGATTTTTTTTAATTTAACACTACCCCAGTGATCCTCAAATCTCGGAGTGTTAGGTCCTAATATGAAATGTGAAAATTCTCAAAACCTCAACACATGGGAATAACAGTCAATAATTTCAAAAAGTACCAGTATATAGTTTTTATAATCAGAATGTGTTAGCAAACACTGGCTATATACAGTAGAATTTCCAATTAATAATAAAAATAAAAATAAATGTTGCTTTTATCTTTCAACATAAATAAGACTTAGCCTTCCATTTTCCAAAGTATACGGAAATACAAATAGTATAAGAAAATATGACCATTGAATCAGACCATTTGATTAATTATGTAACTGGTCTGAGTACTTATGTAACTTATTTGTGCTGCATAAGTGTACATTAATAAAACGGAAGTGACAAATAATGAACTCCAAATACTTTCTTACCTTGAGCAGAATTTATACTATAGTTACTACTCTTCATTTTGTAGCAGTCTAACACTATAAAAAAACACAACTTGTATTTTGGGGTGTCAAAAACAGAAAACTAACATGGAACAATTTTAAAGATGATAAGAATATGGATAATTTGTTCAATGAATTGAACCCTACAATGATTCAGAGGGTTTGGTGAACGTTGTTGTCATATTTATGAACGAAATACGATGACATCCATTGGAGCTCAATCGAATCCCCCAAAATTGAGTTCGATCTCCTGCACCAAAAAGAGGAACCAGGTACTTGTCAGGTGAATGGGTCACCCGTGGCGGGAGAGTAATAGAAAAGGCCCTTAGTGATTGCTTACCATTAAAAGTTTAGAATTCACTTGATGTTACTTGGAATTTTATTTCAAAACAATTGCCTCATTTTGTCCCGATAATGAGATTTTCAGCAAATGAAGGTCTAAAAATGAACGTAAATGCTGGCATTATGAAAAAGTATAACTACATCTCAATGGCTTAACGCAGTGCTTCTCAATTATTTTCTGTTACGCCCCCCCCCCCCCTAGCAAGAAGAAAACTATTCGCGCCCCCCCCCCCTCCCCACCGTGACTATCCTAACTTGTCTTGTAGGTCGTAAAATGTTGCACTGTCGCAAACGTCACAGAAGTAACAATGAGAGCGCCACTGCCCCCTGCTGGGAAGATGCGCAATTACACTTTATTCTAGTACTGCAAAAAAAAAGCCTGTTCCCCAGGGTCATACGCGCCCCCCCAGGTATAGCACGGCGCCCCCCAAGGGGGGCGCGCCCCACTATTTGAGAAGCACTGGCTTAACGAGTGTGAGTCATGTTGTGGTATGACAGTGAATATGTACTTGTAATATGTAAGCATGTTGATGAGTCAATTACACTAGGATGTTTTTACATGCATTGATTCTGCAAATTGATTGCACATAGGAAAAGTGTACAGGTGTAGTACATCAGTGGTTATGGGAAGTTCTTTTAAGAATAGTCAACAATGAGGTTACCCTGCTTTCTTGTGCAAGCTTTACACCTCATCAGTGTTGTGGCTTGTCCCATCAAAAAATATTTGCAAAAATGTGAGAGGTCTGACTATTGTCACAAATATCCAACTGTGGCTTGTTTTGTTACATTGGGGTAACACTTCAGAAATCCACAGACAGATTGGTAGTATTTTTGTAATGATTGAATGAATGCAGTCATCCCTTTGAACTAATAAACAGCAAGCACTATTACAAATATTTATTCTAAGATGTCCAAACGTGGGACAATCTTTCCATCTCATATGTCCGAGCATGTTTTCAAGTGCAACTTCTGTGAGTAATCACAAAAATAGTACTATTTTTTGTTTGTTTGTTTGTTGAGCTCATGTTATTAAAAGTGTGTTATGAGAAATGCTGGTTATTAAATAGCATCAACAATGAATAGTCAACCTTTTCTATAACAACGGGTTAAATTTCTACTGTGGGGAGAAAAAAAGAGAACACAACAATGAGAAAAAGGATTTGATAGCTTGCATAACACTCAAGTTCTCGCAACGCATTCCTGATCTTTTGTAGTAGCTACCTTTCATTGCCAAAGTTAAGCATTAAGAGATTGCTGGGCATGCATGTGCATGTGTGAAAGCAGGCGCGTGTGCACATTGTGTACGTACTTTACTTTTCTGCCGCAGGCCTTCACATGTGGAGGTCAGGTCAGATTCATTAAATGGCTTTCTTTGTGGTTACTGAATATTCTTCTGTAGATAGTTGGATTGCTATTCAACTGTACACTGTTCAGTAATTTCTATGCATCACGCAAAGACAAGATCAAATAAAACTTTGTGTGAAAGTTTTATATTAAGAATTCTAAATTAAATACAATTATTAGGGTGCAGTTTTAGTCAATGTTTGTTTACCGCTCTATGTGCCCTGTGATTGGTTGAGAACCCCTTACCAAATGTCAACGAGGATAAGCTCGAACTCCCTGGGATCATCAACTGGCTTGGTTCAGAAAATGGATAGACGAGGGTTATGTTCTTCGTCAGTGGCTGAGAAATTCCATCATTGCGTTTGATTGATTGCAAATGTAAATTCATGCAATACATTTTACCTTGGAAGAGCAGTCATTTGTAAACTAATACGAGCCAAGTGCTAAAAAACGTTCACGTCAGAAACAGTTGCACTCTTTGACCTCAAAGTTGTGCTGCGCCCCCACTCTGCTTGAATTGCGAGTTGCCTACTTATGAAAATCTTGTTGGTTTATAAGCCATAAAATCCACTTTACCACAGCTCAATGTGCATGTGTAGTACTCAAGAGTGGGAGAGTCCCTGTTGCGTCAACACAGGCGCCTTGTGTTCTCCACGCATGAGGGTGATGTAGGAAAACTAATGTTTAACTTAGATTAACTGTAAATACACCTGGCACAGATGTTCCATGAACCTGCTTATGTTCCAAATAGGGAAGTTCCGTGGTAAATTGTCAGTTCCTGAATGGTGAATGCATTGAAGTGATATTTCTAAAGAATCGCCCAGCCTTTGTATATTAAAATTACGTTATGAAGTTCCGCCAACATTTACTGCTGTCCAATTATAATTATTTCCATCCTTTCCTCTTTCCAGCTACTTTTGGGAGTTTCATGAACTTGAAGCCTTATTTCCAAAGTCTGTTCATCAACTGTTAACATATTGGATATTCTTTCATTCCTTGTTGGTGTTTAACTACTGTATTTATTCGGGGAAGGCAGCTGTGTAAGCAGGGTTCAGCTGCAACCCCCTCTAAGCGATTGTATCTTGTGCTCTCAGCTCAAGTTTGGATCTGCTGCACAAGTCAAGGGACAGCACTGTCCTCACGCTTAACGGCCCGAGGATATGCAACAAGCACGTGTGTATTGACTGAGCAAAGACAGCGAGAGCCTTAAGTGAAAGGTGAAAGTGAAGAGCAGATTTGTTTGCACTGCAGGTCAAAACACGTTCAGGCCTTGACATGATCACACAGGCTGAGACCAGGTGGAGCGGCTCTCTTCAACACACATACACCCACACACCCGCTCCCTCACACACAATTCAGCCTTGTGGTCTGCAGTTTGGAATTAGTACTTAATAAGAATGGCTGACAAGCCACGTACAGGCCTGAGGGTTGCATGTGACAAGGGGGAATATATAATGTAGCTTTTTGACACGTGTGGTCAGAGCCTGAGAAGTGGAGTTCGCATGGTCCTCAAGCACAACAAAAAAACTGTATTTCTTATAAACATCCTTTTTGGACAGGAAATGTTACAACAGTCTAAAAGTCTTTGTTTCGTTTATTGAATTCTAAAATTGATAAGCTAAAAACAGAACCTTCGGCACAAGATACATTCATCACAGTCCTTGTCGTTTAAAGAAAATTCGATGCACGGTATTGTTTCATTTATCCATGTCACATTGTGGTGTAGGGACACTAATATGTACAACATTTGCTTACTTTTGTCACTTTCTATGTTAAGGGGGTTATTGGTGGTTGGTTAAAGAAGAAGTCAAACCCCAATGTTTTCTTTAAAACAATATGTTGTATGAGACCCCCCCCCCCCTAGTCTAAAAACGGCATTCTGATTAATATTGCGATTGTGGAATGAGTTAAGCAGCAAAATTCACCCTTTGACTGAAAATGACGTCACAGTTGCCAGGTCTCAGATCATAACCAATCACAGCTCATCCTCAGAAAACTGTTGAGCCATGATTGGTTGTGACCTGAGACGAGGCAACTGGGATGTGATTTTCAGTCGACATCAAGTGGCAAAATGGCCTCAGATGGATAAAAACAAGTGGATTTTGCCTGTTTGATAAGTATGAGAATGCATGCTTTCATGCTATAGACATAAGATCACAGACAATAGTCTGGCAGCACATATGGAAGAGGTTGAAGTTGTTGTTGCTTTTTCTACCCTCTACCAGCCATATTTCCACAAAGTGGTACCGTTCAGTTAATCTTGAGACAGTACGATTAGGAACGGTGACTGCTTATCTGACTTGTGTTCCCACTCCAGTTTGGAGGTGGAATGGTGATATAAAAGTATGTGGATATGTATGTTTACATTGCAGAGGTGTGGTAAAGAAGGAGAATGAGATACAGAGAAGCATTATCAATAGAAGAAACAAAGGTCTTGGTTTTGCGTTGCATGTCCTTGCAATTCCTTTCCTACTGCTGCACCAAAGCGATGTGTCAAGATGTCCCCTTGCTAGCAGATTAACGATATTCTGAAAACATTTGTGCTTTAGCATGTTTACCTTTGTTATTGCTTTAACTTTATGTGTCAATAGAAAGTAGATGACAGCAGAATGTTTCAAGTTTTTGACTGGTACCCCTTTAAGGTGGGGATTTAATTTACAGGCCTTGGCCTTTATTACCTATGGAACAACAGTTTCACAACACACACTCCAATTTAAGGGTGTGATATATCAAAGTCAAAGTCTGCTCTATTGTCAATTTCTTCACATGCCAAGACACACAATGAAATCAAAATTACGTTCCCACGATCCCACGGTGACAAGACAACAACACAATACACAATACAAGTAAACAACACAAAAAATAAAAACAAGAAGGCACAAACAATGAATAAATAAGAGTGATGAATAAATAATAAATAAACAAATAACATAATAAATAAGAGAAGCAAAAATGGAGCAAGTGTGCATACAGCAGACAGTCAGAATATAGCGCAAAAGTACAGGACCCTACGCAGAAGGGAGGAGAGAGTTCAGGATCCTAACAGCCTGGAGTATGAAGCTGTTGGTGAGTCTGGTGGTGCGGGAGCGCAGGCTCCTGTACCTCTTCCCAGAGGGCAGAAGATCAAACAAAGAGTGAGCGGGGTATATGATAGCAATGTTCATCCTGGTAGCGAGGAGGAGACAAGAAGTGTTGATGAGGAAGCTGGAAGCTTTTACAACTTGACACTAATTATAATTTATGGCGGTGGGGGTATGTCGGTACTGTTTGGAGGAGCCAAGCAGTTATATAATCTGCAGGCATGGTGCAGCAATTTTGGTATATTACATGCCTCAGCATTTCAAAGGTTTGACATAGCATATTGTTAAGATATTGTGACTTGTTTGTTCTTTACATGGTGTGATTGTTATAGTTTAACCTTGTAGTCCGTCAACTCCTAGAGCTGTAGGGAGCCATTTCAAGTTGTAATTGTATGCTTTTATTTACAACAACTGTAAAAAAAAGCAACAACCACAGCATTTTTTCATTAGGATAACCAATAGCAGTATTGAAATCAATGGTGGTCTGTTGTAATGTATTATGATGGCATGATGTCTGCATAATCAAACCACCTTTTATCGCGCCATTTACATTGCCTACAAGGAGAATGCAAAACAACATCAGCATTTACAAAACCCGACTCTGATATATTGCTTAACCTTGGTGACCACACAAAAATCAAAAAAATCACACAAGCCTCGCTCGACGGCTATAAGTCGGCTCTTTGCCCCTATCGGTGTCCATCCCCGCACGAGCTCTGGATGGGCAGCTCCTAGCCACAGTTAGGCACATAACCCCTCCGTTAACGGTGCTCTTGTCCGGCAACTACCAAGAGACCTTTCAATTTCACCTCCTGTCCACACCAGGTCACCCCTGGCTGTGCCGGCACAACCCCTACATAGACTGGGAGACTAGGATGGTACTGGGATGGAGCCCCAGCTGCTATCAAACCAGCCTGAAGGGGACAGTAGTTGCAGGCGCCTCCCACAGTTCCCTTTCCGCCACCTGACCTCTCTCTGGTGCTAACCTGTTACCTCGACCTCGGGGAGGTCTTCAGCAAGGCCACTTGCCTCCCGCCCCATCGCCCCTACGACTGCGCTATTAACTAGGGGTGTAACGATACATCGATACACATCGATTAATCGATATAATGCTCTACGATTTATTGGCATCGATGCTAAAGGTAAACATCGATTTATATCGCCGTGTTTGACCTCGGACATTAGACGCGACTTTATTTTGAAATCCAGTTCATTGTTGCTTGCTTCCTCTTTCTGGGAGCAGGGAGCAGTGCGCGGCGTTGCTGCACGTGAAAGGGGAGTCGACAACTAGTACGCGGCTCCTGGGCTGGTGCTATGGCTAGTGTCCAAAAAGACGAGGAAATTGGCTCCCCTTTAGGCTTCAAGTCATTCGTTTGGAAGCACTTTGGATTCCAAAGAAAAGATGGCTCAACGGACAAGACACGTGCAGTTTGTAAATCCTGCCATGCGGTGATCAAATATTCAGGGAGCACAAATCTCGCCGCACATTTAAAGAAAAAACACGACATCAAAGTTCAGTGTTAAAGTAAGCAATTTGTATACTACAATACTCTTGTAATTTCCTAAATAAAGAGTTTGCAGTACCTTGTTGATTTTGCGTATGAATTGTTGTAAATCAGGATATTGTTCTATATTTTTTATTAAAAAATATATATATCGATCGTAGAGCACTATATCGCGATATATCGTGAATGAATCGCAGCAGGCTTTAAGATATCGGCAAATATCGTATCGTAGTTCTTTATATCGATATTATATCGTATCGTGACAAAACCCGCGATTTACACCCCTACTATTAACCTATTACAGAGTACCGTCCCACCCAAGGGCCACCTGTACTCATTGTCAATTCCAAAGAGAAAGAAGCGATGGAGTACATCAAACCTCCCTCACGGCGTCATAACTCGCACCTCCTCGTCACTAGCCGGGGCCAAATTCTTCTTCGTGGGCAAGAAGAATGGCACGCTGCGCCCATACATAGACTATCGCTGGTTGAATGACATCATGGCGAAGAATCGTTATCCTGTCGTCGGTGTTCGAACTCCTTGAAGGGGGCCACGGGCTTCCACAAGTTGGACCAAGGGAACGCTTACCACCTTGTTCGCATCCGGAAGGGGGACGAGTGGAAGATGGCGTTCAACACACCCAGTGGCGACTATGAATATTTAGTGGTCCGGTAAAAAAAAAAATATATCGATCGTAGAGCACTATATCGTGATATATCGTGAATGAATCGCAGCAGGCTTTAAGATATCGGCAAATATCGTATCGTAGATCTTTGTATCGATATGATATCGTATCGTGACAAAACCCGCGATTTACACCCCTACAAATAACAGAAAGGTACCAGAAAGTATTGTCTCGTCCCCCCGTACGTCCCCACCCTTTTTATTCCCTGTAAGCGTCTTTGGGTCATTGAAAAGCACTATATAAATTAAATGAATTATTATTATTATTATGATCAAAGTAGTTTGCGCTTGGCGGAAAAACAGCCGCAATTGTTAAGCGTGATTATGATTTTGATAGACACGCTACGTCCCAGCGCTAGTAGACTACGTTCTACTTAAAATCACATCTAATTCTGAGGTCAAGTAATGTAAAGTAGTGATACGGCGCTCCGTGGTCATGTGTGGTGGATGTCACTGGATTTCATTCATAAATATGACAGTGTTGAATATTGTAAAAATAAGTTGTCCTGTATAGACCCACTTCATAAATATGACAGTGTTGAATATTGTAGAAATAAATTGTCCTGTATAGACCCACTTCATGCGTACCAGTTTCTTATCTCTAACCCCAGTTTCTATCAATATCAACCATTGGTGTGCTTCCTCCACCCTGATTTTAATGGGAATGAAGGGAGTGTGCTTTGATCGTCCGTGAGTCAACTTGTTCTATCCCACAATGGCGCACGATGGCGGCCCTGTTAAGCAGTTATGCTGCACATTTTCGCCAGATTTGAGCTTGGCCCCAAAATTAGGGCCCCTTGACTTTAAGTTTTGCCTTAAACAGATTTTCCCTCACTATCAAATTACCCCAATACAGAGAGATACAATAAAATAATCTATGGTCCATATTGTTGCATTTGCGTGTTATGTGTGGAATATAAACTGATTAGGAGTGTCTAGCAAAATACCTGAAATGAATAGGTTAGGTAGAACGTTCATATACTGCTCCCACCCTGAAGACAATATTAAACCATGTGGACGTGTATAGTAAAAAGAAATCTTCCTCACCTGTAACGTATAAGCTTGCGGTGTTTTCGTACCCTCTTCTGAAATGTGATCTCATCAAAAAATCTGCACTACTCGGTGATCCTAGTGAACAATTTGCTTTGAATAGTCACAAATGCAAATGATCAAAAATATTTGCTTCGACATTCTCCAACCACTCGCACAACACAAAACAGCCAAAAATCCAGAAAAAAAAGAACATTTTATTATTTATTTACAGTTAAATCACAGTACAATATTTGCATGGCAAAATACTGTTAAACATGGCATAAATCATCAGACTACATTTTAGGTGTAATAAGCATAATAGCCACAGTTAACTTAATGATTGCTTTCGTTATATTTCCTTATATTGAGAAAAATCATATTATTACAATAGTTGCAAGATGATTCTTCAAAAATACACTTTAAAATACTACCTACCATCAGTTTGTGTTTTTTTTTCTTATTGCTATATTTATTAGTTCCCGTTTTGCATTTCTGTCCAGTGAACCTTGAAGTACATGCAGGTGTTTCCCTCTATGCTGTCGCATACGGTGCTTTCGGGCCCAACAAAAAGCAAAGACTGAAATTAGAATACAGATTTTTGCAGCTGTTCTGACATTTATGTTTATGGTAAGGTTCAGAGACATGATTTAAGACACTAAACTTTTATAGTTTTATTTGAGATGAGTAGAAATGGTGGAGCAACTTAACATTCATTGGGATCCTTATTTGATTTTCAATTTTAATACATTGTTGGCCTTCAAGATTAAGATGAAAGAAGCCTCCGACATAAATCTTATCTCACTTTTCCCCCCAGTATCCCCTATCTGCATTTAAAATGTTTTAACTTGCCCTATGCGTATTTACTCCTGCCAGCACGTAAACTTGTAAGTGTAACCTTTACTTATAATCAATCCGTTCAATGAATGACTACACTGCCCAGTGATTGCATAAATAATAGTCAGTAACTGCAGGAAGGCAGGACTTACACAGAAACCTACACATAAAAACTGAAAAAGAAAAAATGCTGATTGAGGCCATGGCATTTTGTCTTAATCTAAAATCATGCTAAGATCATTTTGCGCACATGGGAAATGAGAACTTCCGGTAACTCGAATTATAAAGCTTCGTAACACTTATTTCTATGATTCTGCTATTATTTACGTGACATACATTAAAGCAAGCAAATGAGGCCTGAGGAATTATTTTAATTGTGTTTATGGAAACCAGAGAGGGTCAACCAGTTCACATTTTGTTCCCTGAGTGAGAACTGAAATGACTCAGCTTGCGCAGAAGTCATGAAGGTGAGCCACCCACCATAGAGGTACAAACTATGATCTAATTAATGCTTCCTGCTGAACTCTGCTGAAAATTTTAAATTTAGCTTTCCATGCTACACATACAAATCCAGTAATTATTGACATGCTCGAACATGCCGACACTGTTAACAATTTAAGTGAGATATAACGCTTGAGGGCTCCATCTCAAATTGGCCCCTCTCCATTTGCACGTCAAGCAAAACATTCATTTCAAAATATTGCTCTGAACAAGCCTAAACTTATGTCAACCACATCGTCACATTTCTTCCCATCAGTGCAAAAGTACAACGACCCCATGATCAAGGTCTACATACCGCCACAATTTACAATTTACCATCCACAGGAACTTTAATTGTTGTTTGTTACCTCATGGAAACATACTACGTATTTTTTTTCGCCTCATTCCAAAGATGTTCAGTCATGTTGAGTTCAGGCGTTGACTCTGTGAGCCACTCAAATTCTTCTGTACCCGACTCATCCAAGCATGCCTTTATGACTTTTCTTTTAGGACTTTACCCAAAGTGTTCCTATATAATTGAAATTCTGATATAAAGGCATTTACATATACTTTGGCCCAGGAAGAGGCTGCAGTGATTCCAGCGTGAAATAGCATTCAGTGGAGCTAACACATGGACACGGTGATTAAATTGTGGATAGTTCTTGAAATATTCACATCACCATTAAGGAAGCTTCCAATCAAAAAGATGTACTGCATGCAGTGTTGTACCTGAACGTGTTCAATAGGGGTGTAATGATTCATCGATACATATCGATTAATCGATATAATGCTCTACGATTTATTGGCATCGATGCTAAACGTAAACATCGATTTATATCGCCGTGTTTGACCTCGGACATTAGACACAACTTTATTTTGAAATCCAGTTCATTGTTGCTTACTTCCTCTTTCCGCGAGCAGTGAGCGGCGTGTTGTGTTGTGAGCAGAGCAGGCACGTGAAAGGGGAGTCGACAACTAGTACGCGGCTCCTGGGCTGGTGCTATGGCTAGTGTCCAAAAAGACGAGGAAATTTGATCCCCTTTAGGCTTCAAGTCATTCGTTTGGAAGCACTTTGGATTCCAAAGAAAAGATGGCTCAACGGACAAGACACGTGCAGTTTGTAAATCCTGCCATGCGGTGATCAAATATTCAGGGAGCACAAATCTCGCCGCACATTTAAAGAAAAAACACGACATCAAAGTTCAGTGTTAAAATAAGCACTTTGTATACTACAATACTCTTGTAATTTCCTAAATAAAGAGTTTGCAGTACCTTGTTGATTTTGCGTATGAATTGTTAGAAATCAGGATATTGTTCTATATTTTTTAGTTAGAAAAAAAAAAATCGATCGTAGAGCACTATATCGCGATATATCGTGAATGAATCGCAGCAGGCTTTAAGATATCGGCAAATATCGTATCGTAGTTTTTTGTATCTATATGATATCGTATCGTGACAAAACCCGCGATTTACACCCCTGGTGTTCAATGAACGAAGGTTCATAATTTGGACGAACGTGAACTAAACGTATCACATTTTTGCTTTGTGAACAAACAATGAACTGTTTTGAAGGGCAGTTCATTTTCATTCAAGAATGCCAGGTTTTATCTTCTTAGCTTTCAAAATAAAACCTCGTAAACACACACTAAACAAGGTTTAATTAAACAGGAGAACAGGGGTTTGGCAACCCCGGCCACAAACAGTCGCACGGCTCGTGCGTCACTAAAATGCGACTCGCCCTTTCTTGTCAAACGGGTATCATCCTTTGAGAGCGTTCAGAAATTTGAGGAGAAGTTATGGTGTTGAACAACAAATTAATGAGATTGTCTTTTGTGTTTTAGTAATTTATTTAGGCTTTGCATCCTTTGCACTTTTATTTTTTAAATTATAAACGTTTTCTAGTTCTTTGAGCAAGCAAGTTAAGAAATAATACATTCCCCATTAATTAAAAGTGAGTTAAAGCAAATATGTTACTTTAAATATTTCTGTACATCCTTTGTTTCCTACCTCAGTCTGGCACCTACCGAAGATTGTTTGTGTTTGCACATTCTGGACCACAGTCATTTTTTTGTTTCAATTCATTGAAGAAAAAGACAATTTAAGCAATTTCGCTTGTATTTGAGATTGTAGGGTGATAGCATACATTTTTGGAACGATAAACTTAATTAATTTAATTATGAACCATGAAATGAACTAGTTCATTTTAAAAGTTGTGAACTAAACTTTGAACTGGTTCATGTAGAAAATGAACTTTCCCAACACTGACTGTATGTAAGTGTGGTTATAACGGTAACTAAAACAAACACCTGCCATGAACTCTGAAAAAAATTCAAGTCTACACTAAGGCTGTGCAGTTAATTGAAAGTCAATGACACAACTACAAAATTGACGTAATCGTTATCAAACAATGATTAATATGCAGTAATATCCAATGCAGTTTGTTTATATGAAGAAACTGTACTTGAATTTATTCATGTGCATCTTTTTTTATTTCAGAATAATTTATTTCATAATTAGATAACTAATTTTCCTAAGAAAATTATTTGTCTTATTTCATTTTTCAATATTTTTTCAACATTACCTTGTTTTGTACTAAAACTAAAAGATTTTTTTAATATTTGTGATTTCAATGATTTCCAAAATAATTGTGATTAAATATTTTTTTCAGAATCGAACAGCCCTACACAACCCTTCGGTACATTAAAAGGATGAACTATGCTGCAGTGCTTATGTGAATCAGTCTTATATTCATTTCTAAAAAGATTTTTGAAACAAAGCACTGTATCTACTGTATCTCACCAAACTTGCGGAGTCATCATATTAGCAATGGAATATTGAGAGGTTTGGTGCACTCATTCAAAATGTGTACACACAATAAAATTTCCTGGTTGGATCTTAAAAATACTTGAAAAAACAGTGTTGGTTGGCCATACTGCCATCAGGGCAAAAAGACAACGCGTGACGAGAAGCTGCAACATCCCAGGGGAATTGTTAGCCTGTTAAAAAGTGTCCGCACTCCTCTTTGATTTGCAATGTTCGACTATCAACGTCAGCAATATGCACTTAGACAAATGTGAGTATGAAATTTTGTGCGCTTTGTAACGTGATATGTATTGTTTTGTTACTTTTGATAAATCAATTGTATCTGTTTTATACACCGTATTTTCTGGACTATAAACCACTACTTTTTGCACAAGCCACTGTGCGGTTTACTATGGATTCTTTACGATGGATGGTTTTTATGGTATAGTATGATTTATGGATATTCTCTTACATATGGAAATTAAACATTAAAACACATGCTGCTTATAGTCCAGCCTTCCCTGAATTTTAGCTGGTGAGTCTTATATTCAGGGCTAACACGTTCCTGTGTTACAAAATATAATAGCGTATCATATTTGCACATGAGAACTTTGCAATATCAGGATTGTGAATTTCACCTTTCTTTGTCAAAATCCCCTTTTTATTTTACTTTTATCTTACATCTCTGTTTTATTTTTTTCAAACAAGTTTTTAGCACTGTTGACTGCTGCAGTCAATTTAACACAAATACTGTTTTATACTTTGTAACATTTGTGCGACTCTTTGCAAATAGCGATCCTTTGAAAAATGGCTTCACATTAAAATTGAATTATAACCTTGATATGCAAAAAGGCAGTAGACCTCCATCTTTGTAAATTACTGTGCACCTGTGGCACTTCCTCTTTTGACTCAAGCAAGTCCATGTATATATATTGTCTGTGTGGATTCTGTATTCATGTGTTCACAGAATCAGGAGTCAATTGTTCTCAAAGTATTTACATTTAAAGGTATTAATATTGATTAAAGTGAACTGTACTACGACACTGAATTTATAAAGTATCTTATACGACACTGACTTTATAAAGTAGCTTATGGGCAACCTTTTGACACTTCATTTCCAAATACCTCACGCACTGTAATATATCACTGTTATGAATCTGTTAATGTGAGATGGGCCAATATCAAGTTCACAGGACATTCCATTCACTCACTGCAGATGTTATCAGTCATGCAATGACGTGCATTTAGAGTTCACCATGTAATTCAGAACCCTTTATATTGGACAGACGCCTCTAAAAAGTCCAAAATATTGCACATAACCTTCTCTTATCGTGCTCACTAGACCAATGTTAGCGTAAAATAATTACAAAGAAAAAAAATTCTCATCTGCTTTGTATACAGTTTATTCTGTTTATGGTTACAGGGAATTAACTGTCCCAGCTGCTGTCAGGTATAAGCCAGACTTTAACCTAGCAGTCATCCACAGAGTTCATATAAAGACAGACAACCATTCACACTGTCACTGAGTAGTAATTGAACCCACATTGCCCCAAGTGAACCCTGACAATGTCAGTCATCCTGAAAAAACATTCATTTCTTTAAATAATGTGAAGTCATTTAATGATTCCATTGAACCTATGCATATGAATACTTTCCTAACAACAATTCTGAAGCTCTCATCATGCTGGAGGGCAGTAAGTTTGCACCTGAACTTTTAGTGACACGTACAATGTCATCAGACACTTATCAGATACAGATAAGAACAAAGGGAAAACACAGCCATGTGCCACCTCACCTTTACAATAGAGATCATGTGGATGTACAGAGCCAATGGCACAACAGACACTTGCCCTTTTACCCTTAACATTGTGCTGCAAAAACCCCCTAGAGGTTAAAGGTAGATGACGTGACAAGGAGACAGTTCCTTTTCTCAACTGTCACTCTGGTGAAATTAACAGGAGCCAATTTAATTCATTAATTAATTTATTTATTTGTAAAGACAGCTGTTTCTTTGTATTTTTTCAATAAAATGTGTAATTAGAAGAGCAATAAATCTAACAATTGATGTTGACAACAAAATGTGACCATAAAACCTCAATCCAAAAATATGACCCTCTTATTGGTGAAAATAACCTTTGAAATTAATACAACACATATTGGATCATTTTTGACAGAAATAGTACCATGTAATATTATTCTAATGCATCATCCATTTTTATATTTTAAACCCAAATACATCTTGGTTGGTCAATAATAACCCAATAAGGATTCCATAAATTTGAAAAGAGTTCGACATTTATTTATTTATTTATTTATTTATTTATTTTGTTATTGAACATTACAATCATATCTGGAAATGTTGGGGCATCTGACAGTGCATCATGAATTATAAATGTTAATAACAGTAAAGTTTAAGTAAACAGAGGAATAAAAACATGTGGTATAGTAGCTTAGTTAACAATAAATAGTAGATAACAATAGTCCAATAGACAGACGGTAGGTGTGAAATTTTAAGTGCTGTTTTATTTAGTGTTCATGAGTAGGAGTCTGGTAGCCAAGGGGAGGTAAGTGTTTATGTGATGGGAGGTTGTGGTCTGGATGAACTGCAGCCTCATGCCTAAGGGGAAAAGGTCCAACAAGTTTAGTCCAGGGTGAGTAGGGTCAGCTGTAATCTGACATGAAGTCCCCAGGTCCTATAGACCGATTGGTTTTGAATGGATGGAATCCTACAGACCAGGGGTCGGGAACCTATGGCTCGCGAGCCAGATATGGCTCTTTTGGTGACTGCGTCTGGCTAATGAACTTTTTGACGACTTCACGGATAAAGAAAAGATACTCAAACGGATAAAAGACATGCCTCTGTCAGTAAGAACCGTTCACGATCGGGCAATTATGACTGATGAGAGCCTCAAGGCCTGCATGAAGTTCAACCTCACCGCATATCAACCGCACTACAAAGCCATCAGCGAAACGATGCAGCCCCAGAAGTCTCATTAATGGTGAGCTTTTTTTTCTCGGCTTCAATATAAAAACATTATTAAAAAGAATACATTAGTACACTCAAAACATCGTTGGTCTTACTTAAAGGGATCCCCTCCCTCCGTAAACTGGGCCGCGGAGCAGTATTCCAACACGATAATGACCCCAAACACACTTCCAAGATGACCACTGCCTTCCCAAAGAAGCTGAGGGTGAAAGTGATGGACTGGCCAAGCATGTCCCCAGACCTAAACACTATTGAACATCTGTGGGGCATCCTCAAACGGAAGGTGGAGGAGCGAAAGTCTCAAACATCCACCAGCTCCGTAATGTCATCATGGAAGAGTGGAAGAGGATTCCAGCGGCGACCTGTGAAGCTCTGGTGAACTCCATGCCGAAAAGGGTTACGACGGTGCTGGAAAATAATAGTGGCCACACAAAATATTGACATTTGGGTCCAATTTTGACATTTTCAGTTGGGGTGTACTCACCTTTGTTGCCAGCTTTTTACACATTCATTGTTCTATTTTGAGTTACTTTGAAGTAACAATACATTTACTTTGCTATCCAAGCTCTACAGTAGGGGTGTCCAAACTACGGCCCGCGGGCCAACTGCGGCAAATTCTGAAAACATAATTGAATGTGGCCCGCACAACAGCTTGAGCACTTCTCAGTTTCCACACTAGATGGAGCCCGCCACACAAAGCGCTTGACGTCCGATTAGCAGCCCCCCCCCCCCCCGGAAGAGAAGCGAACGCGCTGTGCTTGACGTCCGAATGGTCCGAAATCTTATGGTCAACTCCCACTTGGGTCAGTCCTTGGTGATTGTGGTGTCCAGAAAGTGGAAGCAGTCCATTGTGGAGATGAAAAAGCCTGTGAGGGAATAGAGGCATGATGGGCCTGTGGCCTTCCTAGTTTGGGATAACAACCCTCAGGTTGTGGTTGTTGAAGGACACCAGCTGGTCCACCTCCATATTGTTGGCAAACTCACAGTCTCACATAAGCCCAAAGAGGGTGGTGTCATCCCCAAACGTACACAATTTTACGATCTTGTGCATGACTAACAGACCACTTTTAAAGTATATGAAATGAGAGGCTTTAATTGGCCATGGTTGAAGCCAGCTATGACCACTCCCACAACGGTGTAGCCCTGCCACTTGCAGATCCTGCATAAGTACCAACATGAGGCCTAACCCATCTCCATGCAAGATTTACACCAATCATGAAAGATGAGCTCTTCGTCTTAACTAATGTCTGCATATAGCAAGAAGTTAGTCTGTTTTCTACTGAGCTTGTGACACTGTGTGCGTGACCTTTCAGTCATCATCTTAAGTCAAGTACTGGTGCAGTTACTGCAATTCCTCATAAAGGTAAAGCAATATTTATGCAACAATGTGTTTCCTCTTTTGTGATTGAAATTAAGTAGAAAATCATGGAGTCGTGGGAATGTGGAAGTTGACTTTTTTCTGTTTTTACTGTTGGCCATCACCTTCACAGTCTGTCAGAGTCAAAATCAAGGTCATCAAACTTTTACGAGTTAAGTTTGACATTGCGAACCACAAACTGAAAGTTGTTCCCCTCTACAGGCCATATTTAGTACTGCACACTAGACAATGGTGAGGGAGTGCTCCTGTCGCTGCGGAATTCTTTACCTTTATTTGAAAGCGGCCCATTCCTTATTCCGTGAAAATGACATGATTAGCCGCAAGTGTTCACCGCATTTCACCTTTCATAAATCAGCTGAGAGATTTTCCCGGTGTAGAAAATAAGCATCAGGGGAGAAAATAAATGCATGGCCTCTAAAGGTCTGCCTCGCAGTCAAAGTTTTTGGGTAGATTAGTTCTGACCTATCTGTGTAAAGTCTTCCTGTTCTCAATGTGCTTATGTAGGAAACTCCAATTTTCTCCCACATTCCAAAATCATGCATGTCAGGTTAATTCAAGACTTGACACTGTCCAATACAAAGGGCTGTCTCTCTTTGTGCCCTGAGATTCACTTGTCTGTTGCAATTTACTGCCTCTGGCATGTCAACTGATATTGTCTTCGGCTCACCCCTGACCCTGGGGTCAGGATTTGGATCACAGATGGACTGCATGCATCTCACTTTTTAGACATTATAACTTGTCTAACATATGTATAAAGATTTTAACCACAATCAAAATGTACTTTGTCAGCAAGGGACATATGTATCAGTGTTTTGCTTTGAGTGTGTCACTCCACTTCCTGTTTTGTGTCTACTTCTAAAGCAAGATGTCAATGCTCAATTTGATTTGCAGGAACAGAGGAGTTTATGTCACCATACTTTGTGTTTAATTTGCAATTGTTGTCTAATAGATCACACTGTTTGCAATTGCTGATAAACTGCTCCTTCCATCAGGTCTCATAGTCCAGCAAGTGTATTATAAATGTGCCAAGAGCTTGTTTCTCCACACAATGGAAATTAAGTTGTCTTCATGGCTCTTTTTCTGTCATTTCTAGCCCATCCTCCTGCTCTGAGCAGGTCCAGGCCATACCAGGGTGTTCGAGTCAAAGATCCAGTTAAAGAGCTGCTGCGAAGAAAAAGGAATGCAGAGTGGCCAAGCACCAAGACAACTTCACATCATATTGCACCTAACATGACCCAAGTCAGTTTGAGTGAAACAGTTTGAAAGCTATTGATTAATAATTAGCTAGTTGTATCTGTGTGAGGGTGTTTGACATTTCTGTGAAAGTGCACAGTATCATTCTGAGCTCTAAAGAGGGCAAAATAAGGTCACCAAAATTTTAGACAAGTGCAGTCTTCTCCCTTTTGGCTTCACCTTACTCACGGGTCGGAACAATAAATCATCCTCTTCCATGCCTTCCCAGTTCTCGCCATTTTTAGCCTTAACTGCAGCTATTTGCAAGTCTTCCTTCGTCACGTCCATATACGTATCTCCTCCATCTTGGCTTACAACTGCAATGAGTTGTAAGACAGCTATCACGAAAAATAGAAAAAAATGTGTTTAGCTTCAACAAATTCATCATAAGTAACTCACCAAATTCTCGATTTGATTCAGATTGCAGCTACCAGTAAACCAGTAACCAGGGTGATTTCCTAGTCTTTAAAAAATCTAAAAGTAATTTTAATAATACAAAAAAAGAGAGATTTGCGAAAAAAACAATAACAACCTAACAACAATGAGCTTTTCTTAAATATTGATTGATTTGTTTTTTGGGCATGTACAGAGTCATAGTTTCATCATCATAGCTTTCTGTATATACTGAACAAACACAGAACTTGCCGAAATGTGAAATGGGATGAAGGAAGCTTGCTTATCGGTTCCTCTCTACATTCTCCCTACGATTGGGTGGGAACCAGTTCAGGCTGTACTCCGCCTGCAGCCCAAAGTCACCTGGGATAGGCTCCAGCACGCCCGCAACCCTCGTGAGGAGAAGCCTTGAATGAACGAATGAATGAATTTTTACATCCAACTCCAGAGGAGTAGTCGTGCCTCTCATGTTCATTTGCTTTAAAGCATAAATACATTTTCTCACTTCTGTCTATAAACTTTGTCTTTACTTTAACAAGTGGTTACAAAAAACACACAAATAATAATACTGTCATAGGAATACTTCAACATCGTCAAGTGTGTGTTATTCTCTTTGAAAATGCTGAATTTTTATTCAGCTTTTATATGAAAATAGACTCTTGAAAGGAAGCAGCCCAAAGACAAAAAGTGTCTTTCAATTTTTTTGCAGCTGAAGTATAACGCTTTATGCTAGTGACAGCAAGATCTTTTTAAAGGAGCCACATCATGTTAAACCAACTTTTTGATATATTTTTTTAATGCTAATTCCTCACCGAAACTTCACCCATCTCCTGCTCCTTCCTCCCCTCAAAGCAAGCAGAGGTGTCATATTCAGGTCAAAACCCTGACACAGCTTTAGCCACAGCTGCTTCTATTCAACTGAGCTGCAGGTAAACTAGCTCTCAAGTGTTAGCTTGTGTATTTGCTGGTTTATTAGAAACACTGTGACTGACACCAAACTGTGGCAGGGTTTCTAAATTCTAGGTGTAGATTTTGCACCCCTGGTAACAACAGTTCTGCAAAATCCAACAAAAAGGGCCGGGTTGTCATGTGATGTCACGAAGTAAGGAACCATCTCCATACGGTGATGGACCTGCAGAATAACACAAGCCTTTTCTCTAGCAGCTGTCTCTGCAATATGATTTAACATGTTCTGATCTGATTTTGGTGTGTCAAATAAATTATACGTAAAATATTTCCACAAATCGCTCGAAATGTGCTCGCAGCATTGATGCTTGGTGCATTGAATGAGTTTTATTCATTGTAAGTTTGAGATGTCCGACTTGTGTTTACAGTGGAGTGGGCGTTTTAAAGATCCAGGCATCTTCTGGAAAAACAGTCACCAAAAATTTGAAAAAATTATATTCTATAGTTGCCAATAGATGCCTACAAATATTGTGTAAGTGTAAAAAGCTTACCAATAGCATATATATGGCTCCTTTAATGTTTATTTGAGAAGATCAGGGGATGCTTTGAGAATACCGTTTTTTCCCATGTATAATGCGCAAAATTTAACTAATTTATTGTCCTAAAATCTGGGGTGCGCATTATACGTACATGGGTACAAAAAAAAAAAGAAATTGTTTTTTTTTATTTTATTTTTTTAAAATCCGGATATCATCCGGAGGCCGCCATTACAGATGCGGTTTCTTCTCTGCTGTTCACTTCAAACACACTCCATACGAACACAATGCTCTCGTATCAGACGCTTGCTAGATCACCTGCTCGTTTGCTGTCACAATGTACCCTACACAAATCCGAAACATTTCTTCGCTATTGAGTATGCTAGCGCATGCGCAGTGATACTGACCGGCAGAATAACATCCGGTTGTTCCCAAAGATGATCTTTTTCCTGAAATAATTTTACGTTCAAGGACTTAAGTAGGAGTCAAAATTTGGGTGCGTTTTATACATGGGTACAGGCTTTTTTCCAGCATCAACATGCCATTTTTAGGGTGCGTATTATACATGGGGGCGCATTATACATGGAAAAAAACGGTAATTGTCAATTTGTTTTTTATATGTGAAGCCCTTTGAGACTGCTTGTGATTTAGGGCTGTACAAATAAACTTGACTCGACTTGAATTTCTGGAAACCATTTTCTCAGATTAAACATTCTTCTAAGGGGGTCACCAATATGGTGTAACCCGTGAGTAGCAATAGGCCTGTTATGGAAATAGGTCGCTAGTGATGTGATTTTTCTAGGGCTGCTGCAGAAACAATCATTTGAAAATGTTAACACTTAATCAGTAGCAAAGAGGTAGATGTCCATTTTAAAAATGTTGATGATTCCTGTTCTAAATAATGATCCTTCAATTGAATTTTATTAATGCATGCTTGGGTTGAAGTTTCTCAAACTGTCCAGAATAGATAATGGACAACATTGGGATTTTTTTCCCTCTTTTTCAGATGCTTGGGGCCAAGCGCGCAGATTTAAAACAAAGTGCTTGTGGCACAAAAAAAAAAAAAAACATTTTGACAGCTGTAGTATAAGACCCAAATCATAGATGCTATTCACGAGAGCTTCAAGAAAAGCCCTGCAGTGAGCCAGAGCGTTTTCCTGAACAGAGGGGGGGATTTTGTCCTTATATAATGCAGGTGTTTTTCCATGACAGTTAGAGCCATTTGCTGTATGGCTCCGGGACAGGGCATAGCGCCCTATGCAAAATAACCTGAAGCTTTGCCAAAAATCCATCCCACTTGATTTTTATTGCACCCACACACAGACAACATGCACACACTCAGATAGTTCCGAATGTACCCATTGATAAGACAACTGTTGGCAAACGCTTAAGAGAGTCAAGAGACAATTGTTTCTAAAATCTTCAGCGTAAACATATTAACATATATACACATATAAACAACACACCAAAGACACTTAACATTACGATAAAAACATCCTTTAGAAGTGTAACCTATTTCAACCTGTGCAAAAATGCTTTCATCATTTCGCACTAGGAATATGGCATTTAATCAAAGAAAAATAATAAAAGTTGGAATGATGGTATATATATTTGTAAGATGACAATTTACCTGCCTCTGAATTCCTGGATTGCCAGCTAGCAGTTGTGTGTGTGTACGCAATTATACAGCTGGGAGCTTAGTGGTTAACAGTGATAAAACTTGAGCCTTATGGAAAATATTACATTATCTTTTTTTTGCTGCAAACTAGAAATCTGCCATTTACAGGGAATTTTAAGGAATTTAAAATCATGAATGAAAATATTTTGTATAAAAAAATACCCATACAAAAAATGGATATTTTTTATGGGTTTCTTTTGCATTGTATATTAATGTTCCAGTTTTCAAAAATGTTCTAAGTGCTCAATCTATTGTGTTAGACGTTACCATGATCGTTCTGAAGGGTGCAAAAGATTTAAAATTAAAAACTCAAGACAGTTCCAGTTGTTCAATATTCAAATGTTTATTATGAAAATGTTCCCCTCCACAAACGTTTTTTTAAATTACTTTAATATGAGAACTATTTGTCCCATAATTTATACAACTCTTCAGTATCAGTCTCTTTCTTGTAAAACTGCTTCTAATCTATCATTTTGTAAGCACTTCTTCTTAGCATGAGAACCACCCACAGCAGATTTCCAATATGAATTTGATTCTAGACTCAAAAGATTTATCATGGGTGCTAGGTTGCTGCAATATGATTTATTTGTTCAGTTTCTCTGCCCGCTTTGTATACAATGACATCTGGTTTTACTCAGTGCAAGGGTACATTTTGAATATTTACATATGGGATGTGGATACTGTCTATGACAGATCAGCAGCAGAAATATGATTCTGTTGTTATTTTATGACATTACATTTTCTCTTTTCAGCTTTCCACTCATTATTGCAATCTATAATTTTTTTAGGAGGTGATTACACATAACAACCAGTCGACATTGGTACAAGGTATGCATTTGCCATCTGCCTTCCAGTTGAACACCTGCATGTGAAGGTTGCCAGGCATGATTGTCTCATACATGTTGTACTGTATGTATCTATACAATTCAGGAATCTTTGAGCAAGACATAGCCAGCTGCTCCCGAGCAACGTCTCTAGAATGTGATGGAGAAATGACACAGTGGAGAGCTTCACTACCTGTCAGCGGGAATGGACCGACAGTCACGTCTTGGTCCTCACCCGACTACAGTCAGCAGGTCACTTCCGCTCAGCCTCTGGCTGGATCAGCTGGCCCTACTTTGACAGCTGATGTCTACATGCAAACTCTGTGCCCCAGTTACACCATGCTAACCTACACACAGACACCATTACTCACTAACGTTGGGGTGAGTAGTTTCAATTTATATTGAAAATAATGGGCAGCACGGAAGTGCTTCATTGTGCTTTGGCTCAGAGTTTGAGTCTTGGCTCCGGCCTTCCTTTGTGGAATTTTTATTTTGCAATGGCAGGGGTGTTTCTGCCTGAAATAAGATAGGATAGGCTCCGGTTCTCTGCGACTTGGAACAGGATAACAGTTATAGAAAATTAGTAGATAGATATTGAGTATTCAGGCAAGTAATCAGTTAACCTCCCAAATTTATCAGGAACATGCTTGTCGTCAAAGACAAAACGGGGTTATGTCAAATGTTGAACCTTAGTGACCCTGATCAAACATTTTGGGTAACCCATTATTTTTATCCAGATATTCTTGGTGGGAGATAATCCGGTCCATTCAATATGTGGCTTTGGAGATTGGCGCACTTGCTTTATCACTGCTTAGAGATTTGTTTTTCTTGTTCCAGACCATACCTGTGGCTGCAACATCATGTGCCCTTCCTCATATGGACCTTCCAGATTCAGGGTGTGCTTATATCCCCTGGGCCCAGCCCCTCACCACCATCTCCACCATGATCTCAGGGGTCCAGTTTGCCCCAGGTTCAACAACTCTATCAGGATCCTGTCTGGTACAGATGCCGTTGTCCAAGTCTTTGGCCAGCCAAGGTCATCAGCCACATTTATTGGACCCACTGGAGTATTCAGACCAGACAAACTCCAAAACAGAGGAGGTGATTCATGAAGATCAAGCGGAAGAACTGGAAACACCGAACCTACTTGATAAAATTCTGGAGGATCAGGGGAAAGATGAATATTCAGGAGGCAAGGTGTCATATAGTAACTCCTTCTTTTTGCCTAGTGGTTTTGACACCTAATTTTTATGAACAGAGTACTTTTTGGCTCCACTGATGACAAAAGTGCTGTTGTTGACTTGCCTGCTTGTTTGTTTTTGGGCAGAATTAAAAAAAAAACAATATCTACCATGTTTCCATGCATAATGCGCAAAATTTAATTAATTTATTGTCCTAAAACCTGGGGTGCGCATTATGCATGGGTACTACAATTTCTTAAGAAAATCTCCCTCGAAATCACACCTTTCTTCTTGTTGTCAATCGCGCATCGCATTCAGCCATCATGCCCAACACATTCAGTAAAATTCATAATTGACGACACATCGTTTGATGCGATGGTGCAATCCTTGATGGTGTGTTATTGTCAAATATTGTTTGTTTTTTAATCTCCATCGCAAACCGGATATCATACAGAGGCCGCCATTACAGATGCGCAGAACAATGATGTGGAAGACACGTCACCTATATAAAGAGCGAGAGTTCAGTTCTCTACCTAAATGCGTATTACAGGTAATATTTTATTTCACAACACTTTGCCTTGTTCCTTTCTTCTGTGCTGTTCACTTCAAACACGCTCCATACGAACACAATGCTCTCGTATCAGATGCTTGCTCGATCACCTGTTCGTTTGCTGTCACAATGTACCCTACACAAATCCGAAACATTTCTTTGCTATCGAGTTTGCTACCGCATGCGCACTGATACTGACCGTCAGAATAACATCCGGTTGTTCCCAAAGATGATCTTTTTTCTGAAATAATTGTACGTTTACGGACTTAAGTAAGAGTCAACATTTTGGTGCGTATTATACATTGGTCCAGGCTTTTTTCCAGCATCGACATGCCATTTTTAGGGTGCGTATTATGCACGGGGGCGCATTATGCATGGAAAAACACGGTAATTTTAATGAAAACTGGCATACTTGCACCCCTTCCAATTTTAGTGTAAATTCCAATAAAGTAATAAAAGAGGACAAAACAAACTCTAGAAATCTATTTGTAGCTCTGATTTAAAACCAATAATACATAGTGTAATTTGACACCACATATTTTTCTTCCTCTTAGAATAGCTGTGCCACCCTCAGGATTGTGCCAGTGAGTCAGCATAAATCCCATTCACTTGACACAAAGACTGAGAATCATGTGTAGTGTTTGAGTCACCGCTTGAGTCATTTTTCCAAAATAAAAAACAGCTAGATAAGTGATGAGAGAGCTGTGACTGTTTACATAAGTAATCATGGTACATTCTTACACTGTAATACTTGTCAGCATATGCACTTCCTTAGGCAAGACTCGAATACTTAGGATCTGGGTTGTTGTATGTATGTCATTCCAGGAGCAGTGCATGAACATGAGTGTTATTTAAGTGTTACATAAGTGTGATGGCAATTTAAATCCCCAAATCTGGTCATACAGGCTTGTCTTGCAACAAGAGCATCACACTGGACACAAGCATATCTGATAATAAATCACAAGACAACATTATGACATCCATCCATTCATCCACCCATCCACATGCTGTTCACGGTCATGGGGAGGTTTTAAAAGCTTTAATCCTTGCATCAACAATTTAATAAACCTTTGTAACAGTTACTGTTTCGTAACGTTCTCTAACAGCTCAGCTTCATTCTTTTGGTGATGTATTAAAATTAGTTTAATTAACAGCAACTACTTTTTTTTATGAATCATTTGTTCGATTCAAATAAATTCACTATTAGCCGGGTTTGTTAAACTTACAATTATATTTGAACAGCAGAAGAAACAAGCGCACGTTTTGTAAAACAGGTCTGTTTTTCTGTCTATTCCACGTATTCTTCCACAGTATATTCTTGTGAGTATCAAGCTGTTACAAGAGATGGAGCTCCACAAATATGTATATGAGTGTTTCATAAAGAAATGTTTTTTCTCTAATGAGTTAGGTATCTCACAAGTTACGATGTTTGTCTTAGCATGGCGTTTTTCAGACTGACACCAACAGGCCTGTTATCAAATCACCATAGTATCTCTTTTTGTTTGGAACAGTTATTGTCTCAAAATCAAAGCCAGCAACTTTACAAGGGGCAGCAGTTTATTTTGAAAATAGCTCCAGCATGATGCTGGCAGTGGGCGGAATCCTTGTACCTCTAAACCAGGGGTGTCAAACTCATTTTTTTGTGGGCCGCATTGTAGTCATAGCTTCTTTTGGAGGGCCATTATGACTGTCAACCCAAATAAATGTATGAGCACCTCATATTATATACAGTAAAAGCTACAAAACAAACTGATTCAATTATGATTAAAAGTGAACACAATTTGAAATTCTAGTAATGACACACGACTTTGATGAACAATTTGTCTTCGCGGGCCACATAAAGCGATGTGGCGGGCCGGATCTGGCCCCCGGGCCTTGAGTTTGACATCTTCATTAAGTCCATCAATTGTCCTTTGTCAACAATCGGTGCGCGCCGCTGACGGCGCTTGCACTTCAAAATATTACACAGGCCCATATAACATAGATATATAAATTAGATATCAAATAACTATTATATAACCAATAATATTATCAAACCATCTGTGCACTCTAAATCATTAAATCCATCAATCAAATTCCTCGTCCTTTGTCAACAACGGCGAGCGTGCGCCCTGACGTCAGCCTCGTCGTTATTCCACAGATCTAGTATATAACTACGTATATTGTAGCGTTAACAAAGTACAAGGAAAGATGTGGGTTTGGTAAACGGCTCTTTATTTAACAAAACAAACTTCCAGGCGTGTGGCGGCGTGGACTTCCAGCCATGGAGGTGGAAGAGAGACTCATAGAATAGGACCGGGCGTGCGTAAAAGCCATGACCGAGCCCCATCCGCCGTCCCCGGACAGCCACCCGGCCGAGCGCTGGCCCCCGACTTCTATCCACGAAGGTGAAAGAGAGCTCTGTAGAGTAGGACCGGGGGTGCGTAAAAGCCATTATAGTTTTTCAAACCTTCTGTGTCACTCCAAATCCTTAAATCCTTCAAACTCTTCGTCCTCCGTGTCACTTAGAAACAAAGCCGCTAATGATGCCGGTAGTACGTGGGGTCCTTCGTCATCTTCGTCATCCCGTGATCAATCTTTGTTCTTTGAAAATTACGGTACATACATACATGCATACATACATACATACATACATACATACATACATACATACATACATACATACATACATACATACATACATACATACATACATACATACATACATACATACATACATACATACATACATACAGCTTTGATTACTTTTAAGATTGAATGGTGTACATTATGTTTCGAATTAATGATAGCCATTGTATTCCTTTGTTCAGACAAATTGAGCAGGTCTTACCTTAACAAACCTTTCTGACAGTTTCGGCAGTGTCACGCTCTGGAGAAGGCGGAAGTTGCTGCCGAAACTTTCAGAAAAGTTTGTTAAGGTAAGACCTGCTCAATTTGTCTGAACAAAGGAATACCATGGCTGTTTTTAAGAGTATCAAGATTTTTAAGATTTTTAGTACTCTCCAGCCTGTCCGCTGGGGAGATTACATATTACACATTTAGTCGTATCAGAACAAGCATCTAGGCTCCAATGACTAGGATAATTCCTGAGGGCACTGAAAAAAAACATCCATCATCTATGACAGAACACCTGCACAAGCTGATGAGATCCAGTACAAGAACCTTTTTCAGAAATGATGACTTTCAAAGGCTTTCAGTGCATCACTGTACTGTGTAGTGATATGTATCTTTTAATGTTATTAAGAAAATCTAAAAAGTTTGTTCATTTACTTGTCCAAATATATATCATAATTGTATGAAAACATCAAATGTCTTCTACAGACGCTTGTTCACTCATACAGGCTGGTACACCTTAGTCATGTTTGATGTGTACATAAGACGTTCCTGTCACTCTCTCAATGCAGCTGCACCGTTTGACCTGCCAATTGAGAGTTTCTCTTGTGGGGCTTGGGTGTGTGTTGGTGCTTTGTACACAATCATATGAAAGAATTTCTACAAATCACATTTGACTGAGTCAGAAGAAACTCCCTCTGATATTTGCACACAAGGGTGAAGGGCAGAGTTGTGAAATACAGCATGAGATTATTTACACTGTTCATTGTATTGACCCCTTGAATTACATTTCCTCATAGCTGGCAATGTGCTGACTGAAATATGGATTTTTTTTGTTTTCTTAAGAGGGTAATAAGGTACAAAGCTTTATTCAACAAATCTGATCACATCCTGTAAGTTAGATGTTTTTGTATTTTAGAGATGCCATTTTGAGAGTTGCAACGTCATGCTTTTGTCAGAATGATTAATTTAAGTGTTTTAATTTTATATATAACACTGCATTCATCCAAGACTCACAAATATTCTTGACTGATCAGTTCGTTTGAGTGGGTGACAAATTACTAATTATAATTTGCAGACTCGCATCAAATGATGTGATGTCGACGGAACCAAACTTTGGTTTACCGGGAGTCCACTTACTATGACAGTTACAAACTTAAACCATGTGGAAACGCTACTTGCTGCATCTTTATGAGAGTGTGTACAGTATGGGGTCCATACACATGGAATCATGACTGATACTCTATGAATCTTTCCAAGGCACCCTGCAAATATTCTCTAGTGAGTTGACACAAAGCAACTTTCATCCATGGAGCAATAAAAGAAATTCCATGCTTTCTTAAGGTGGGACCTGTAACGTTTCAGGTCCGTGTTGTGAAGAGAAACAAACGAGGCAAAAATTCACATCTACACTCGTGCAGGGATATAAAAAAGGCTCGTCATTCGGGAAACAAGAAAGATGTCCTTTTCCTGTCGAGTCTGGCCAGAACCCGTGGAAAGTCAGGGCAGCAACCATATGACTTTTAGCGACATACCTAAACAAAAGCCCCATATCCATTACATTTACAACAAACACAGGGGCAACAAATACACTGAAAACAGTAGTGGTGTTAAAATTGAGCCCTGTGGAACACTCAGAGCAAATAAAGCTAACAAAAATCTAAGAGTGATTGTGCCAAAGAAGAATCTTACGAAGGATCAGGCATAGGCTGAGTTCCTGGAAGAAATCAAAAATCAGATGAAAGCTCTTGATCCACTTATGAATACTCTGGGATTAATCAAGAAGCAATTGATGGGGATAGAAGCTAGGATGAAGGAAATCTAATTCCTCAAAGATGATAATGCAGAGAAAAAACAGCTGATCAAAACCCTCACCAGCAGAGTGGAAGAACTTGATCGGAAGTACAAGATCAATGATCAATCAATAGGCCTCACAAAATCGCCAGTGTCATTACCCAGGAGGATGTCATTAAAACTCGTAACAGTGTTGATTCTATACTATGTAGCGTCCAAAGATCCAACTGGACAACCTTCATAACATTATGTTCAAAATAAATCAAGTGAATGAGCACCACTTTTCCACGTTTTTCAAATAAAAGGCAGCTTGAATGAATAATCGCACCAAAGATTGATTTATATGTCAGACATAAATAAAAATTCACTCCAGGAAGGTCACAAGACCCATTGGTAGCTAGCTTGTTTCAGCCCAGAAAAACGGGGACATTTCAGAGCGTTATATTTCACTGTAGGCAAAGTGTTCTTTTCTTAACAGGCGTTGTTGTGTTTGTGCTAAACATAGCTTTTGAAGTCATGGCCAGAGACTTCAACCTGGGCTTCAAAATGCTGCAAAAACAATCGAAACTTTCCTGCCGAATGTGGAAAATTGTGTTATGGATGATACAAAAATGTAACTTTTCGCCCATAAGTTAAACATTTTTCACAGCAGAGTCATCTGATCTAAACAATTGATAACAAAGGTAAAAGCAAACTTGCACACAAAAAAAGTTTAACCTAATGAATTCTGTCGAGTGTCCAATTCATGACCTCTATCACACTTTGCCAGGGAAATTCCACAGAAATTTCAGAGGCCAATATAACGGCACACAACACATATACTGAGGCACGCGAGCGCGCCCGCACTAACACGCGCGCGCCCACACGTGCAAACTTTTAGTGTTTTTGAACAGAAAACGCATCCTTTAAATGCAATAAAACATAAAAAAAATAATACATATAAATTTACGGATGAGGAAAATTTACAGTTCATATTTTTTTCCTAACCAATAGAAACCGTCTTCGGTTTTGAAAGGCTTGTTTTATCATTGTACTCTGCTGCCATCTATTGCTAGATGTAGGTAACTTTCAAGTAAGCGCAGAAAAGCCTCTTGGAGGGCTCTACTTATTTACCTACCGACCGACCGACCGACCGACCTACCTACCTACCTACCTACCTACCTACCTACCTACCTACCTATCTACCTACCTACCTACCTACCTACCTACCTACCTACCTACCTACCTACCTACCTACCTACCTACCTACCTACCTACCTACCTACCTACCTTACTACCTACCTACCTACCTACCTACCTACCTACCTACAACCCATGGCAAAAATTATGGAATTAGGATGTTCATTCAGTTGTTTAATTCTGTAGAAAAAAAAAAAGAAAAATTATTGAGGCAGTCAATAACAGTAACTTTTTTAGATCAAGCAGAGGAGAAAAAAATCTGGAATCACTCAATTCTGAGGAAAAGATTATGGAATCACCCTGCATATTTCCAGCCCCAAAACTAAAACATGCATCAAATTAGATCCGCTTGTTAGTCTGCATCTTACAAAGGAGTAATGACATCTTGGAGAGCTGTTGCATCAAGTGGGCTGACATGAATCATGGGTCCAACACGTCAGAAGACAATTGAACATCCATCCATCTTCTGTATTGCTTGTCCCCACGGGGGTCGCGGGCATGCTGGAGTCTAATCCCAGCAGTCATCGGGCATTAGGCGGGATACACCCTGAACTGGTTGCCAGCCAATCACAGGGCACACAGAAATGAACAACCATTCGCACTCACACCTACGGGCAATTGGGAGTGCTCAATCAGCCTACCATGCATGTTGGAGGAAACCGAAGTGTCCGAAAAAACTCACGCAAGCATGGGGAGAACATGCAAAGGAGGTGTAATTGAACCCACACCCTCTGAATTGTGAGGCAGACGTGCTAACCAGGGCGCCGCCGACAGAGGAGAGGACTATCACATTCTTAAAAGAGGGCAAATCAACACAATGTTGCAAAAGCTGTTGGTTTTAAAGATGTTGGATTTTAAAGAAAAATAATCATGATGTGAGATATTCTTATTTTAGCAATTCTCCATGATTTGAAACATATCTGTACTAACACTAGCAGTGGCTTTATACAAAATATAAAGTCTGCACACCTGTGTTCAAATGCCATTTTTTTTAGTGTGATTTAAATAGTCAGCGATATATCATTTCAAAACACGGTCACCTACAAATGGGACGACGCGATTTGAATACTTTTAATGTGTAGAAATATCCTAAAAACTGAATTTTGACATTAAATGTAAAAACAGAAGTCATCAGACAGCACATCACCATTAAAGTGCTTCTTATTAGCCCCAAATAAATTTCAGATGTTGTGATCATGACCTTTTAAATGTATTTGTTGTTGCTTACTAGTAAGCTTGAAGATTTTGTGCCAACACTGACCGGGATTGGAACTGTTCATAAGTGCCTCCATTTTGAAGGACCAATTCCACCAGAGGAATAAAAGCCCCAAACCATAATACTGTCACCAACATGGTATGGTGTTGTTGTTTAAGATAAAAAACAAACTTCTGGAATTGTGGATCAGCCTTTGTTTTCTTGGACCAAAACAAAATCTTCCAAGCTGTCACCTGTTTTTTTTATGATTTTACAAATGGATAACGATGAATGGTAAAAAAAAAAAAATGTGACTGATTTTCACCAGGCATGCATGCGTGTGTGTATTTGTGTGCGGGCGTGCGGACAATTTCTGTCTGACAAATCGGAGCGGCACACAAGTGCAGTCTGGATGCGTAGGAGTGACATCTCCAGAGACGCCAACCTATAGAAATTCACACAACTTCCATACATTTTAAATCTTGTGAAGAATAGAAATAATATTACCAAGAGGCATTCATTGCTGCCACAAAAAAGATAAGACATAACCATTATTCTATAACCATAATTGTGAACAAAGTGGCTTAATTTTTTATTAAGTACTGTAATTTACTTATTGCATCAACCTGACACACTACAAATCAGCCAGTGTCAGAATTCATGTACAGTGTTAAAAACATTTGCATTACCACCCCTTAGTAAAAATAGCTTGTGTAGTCTCACACTGATACGTTGTTAAAACTGGGTGTCACCTGGATTCGATATGACTCGCAGGCCTGTCTTTGCAACCAAGGAGTAACAAAAATCTCATGGACAAAAAAGTGTTTGTCGTAAATTCACCAGTAGATGACGCTAGATTAACACAGACAACTACAAGTGAACGTCAAAAAGGCTATACAGACGTGCCCACTACTTCCTGACTGTAAACCAAATGTAAGAGTATTTAATGTATAGTTTATATTTTCAAGTATTTATGAGTAATGCACAATCATATTATGTGTTGGCATTTAATTGCATTTAAATGCATTAAGACATATTTGAGTGTAAATGCATTATGAAGACAGCCATACATTAAATAAATAGATATGTTAACTTTTTAATTGTTTAATTCCACAAAAATCCAATATAGTAAGAAATGTTAACTATGCAAAAGCCATAAATTACCATTTTGTCCTTCACTACAAAGTACAAACATCTTGTTTGTTTTGTACAAACCGGATTCGGTTGAATTTGGGAAATTGTGTTAAATGTAAATAAAAACAAAATACAATGATTTGAAAATCCTTTTCAACCTATATTCAATTGAATACACTACGAAGACAACATATTTAATGCTCAAACTCATAAATTTTATTTTATTTTTCAAATAATAATTAAGACTCAATAAACGTTTTGGAAGAGAGGAGACTAATTCTCTTAGCTTCTCATGTGGAATTCTATCCCATTCTTGCTTGGTGAACCGCTTCAGTTGTTCAACAGTCGGGGGTCTTTCCTGTTGTATTTTACGCTTCATAATGCGCCACACATTTTCAATGGGAGACAGGTCTGGACTGCAAGCGGGCCAGGGGAGAACCTGGACGCTTTTACTTCGAAGCCACGCTGTTGTAACATGCGCAGAATGTGGCTTGGCATTACGTATCTTGCTGAAATAAGCAGCGTCGTCCATAAAACAGACGTCGCTTGGATGGCAGCATATGTTGCTCCAAAATCTGTATGTACTTTTCAGCATTTATGTTGCCTTCACAGAAATGTAAGTCACCCATGCCATGGGAACTAATGCACCCCTATACCATCACAGATGTTGGCTTTTGAAATTTGCTTTGATAACAGTCCGGATGGTCCGCTTCCTCTTTGGTCTGGAGGACACGACGTCCAGTGTTTCCAAAAACAATTTGATAAGTGCACTCATCAGACCACAAAACACTTTTCCATTATGCATCAGTCCATTTTACATGAGCTCGGGCCCAGAGAACCCGGCAGCGTTTCTGGATGTTGTTCATCAACGGCTTTTGCTTTGCTAGAGTTTTAACTCGCACTTACTTATGTAGTGACGAACTGTATTTACTGACAGTGGTTTTCTGAAGTTTTCCTGAGCCCATTTGGTGATATCCTTTACACACTCATGTCAGTTTTTAAGGCAGTGCCGTCTGAGGGATCGAAGGTCACGGTCATTCAGTCTTGGTTTCCGGCTGCGGCGCTTACGTGCGGTGATATCACCAGATTCTCTGAACCTGTTGATGATATTATGGACCATAGATGTTGAAATCCCTAAATTCCTTGCAATTTTGCTTTGAGAAATGTTATTCTTAAACGGTTCAACTGTTTTATCACGCAGATGTGGACAAAGTGGTGAACCTCGCCCCATCCTTGCTTGGGAATGACTGAACTTGTTTGGGGAGGCTCCTTTTATACCTAATCATGGTACCCACTTCTTCCCAATTAGCCTGATCACATGTAGGATGTTCCAAATAGGTGTTTGATGAGCTTTTCTCAGCGTTCTCAGTATTTTTTGCCGTCTTTCCCAACTTCTACTGGCCGTGTTGCAGCCATGAAATTCTACGTTAATTATTATTTGGCAAAAAACAATTAAGTTTATCAGTTTGAACATTAAATATGTTGTCTTTGTAATGTATTCAATTGAATAGGGGTCGAGAAGGATTTTCAAATCGTTGTATTTTGTTAATATTTACATTTTACACAATTTCTCAACTTCAACCGAATCCGGTTTGTAGATAAAAATCTCACTTTTGATAGAGAAATTAAAGCACCCAGCCCTATAATGAATAAAATCTAAAGCATGTCACAATCTGGGCTACAAAGACTATATTAAACTGTTCAAATCATTTTGTTTGTCAACTGTTGACCGACGGTGCCGGGGGGTCAGGGGTTACAATTAACAAACTCACTGTGAAAAAGTTCAATGTAGAGCATGGAGATCTTTCTTAGTTGTGCATCAAATTGCTTCTAAACTTGCTCTGTATTGAGACATGAGCTGGGAACCATTGGTGTGAGTTATGGTTGAATAGGAATAGGTTAAGAAAATGCATATTTATTGGGGTCGAATAAATATATATATCAATACAAAATGAAGCCAAAAAACAACAACACTTTGTTAAACATGTAGTTTTTCCTAAGTCAAAATACAGTAGTTTGCATTAAGAGTGTAGGTTATTTTGATGGTGTCAGGGTACACTTGTCTGACCTGTATGCAGGTAGAATGAGATTTGTTCTCACTCAGTGATGGTATGCATGTGGGTGTTTGTCTCTATATATGCCTTGCGATAGTTCAAGGTGTAGTCCGCCATTCGCCTATAGTAAGCTAGGATAGGTGACAGCACCTCCTGAACAGGATAAACTACATCTTTCACGGCTGCTGTACTCTGATGTAATTCCATCACCACTCGGCTGGTTAGTCTAGTTTGTCAATCTGGATCTGGAAGTCCCACAGGATCTTGGTCTGCTTGTTCTCAACCACAACTGAAGTATTAAAAATGAATTTTGGATATATTTCTGTATTGTGCCATTCAATCTAGATTCCAAACAAGTGAAGGTATGAGTTAATATAACTTACAAACTGGTGTAAATACAATTTAAAAAGGCATTGACACTTTGTTAGCACTCTTCAGAACTTTTTCGCGCGAGGGACTCAATTACATAGTGTATATCAGGAGGAAACAAAGGTTTCCATCAGTTTTAACAACTTGCTGTATAGATGCAGTACTACACACTAAAGATTTTTGTTCGCTAATAATTCACAGCAAGAGACTTCTTATGAAAGACATTCATCATTATAAAACTCCTCTGCCAAGAGAAGTTAAACCTGTTAGATCAGTGGTCCCCAAACTACGGCCCGCAGGCCGTATACGGCCCCCCTCCGCATTAGACCCGGCCCCCTGAACAATACCAGAGACGGAAAAAAAATCTAAACAATACCAGACCCCCTGAACAATACCAGAGACGGGAAAAAAATGCTAAACAATACCAGCGACGGAGAAAAAATTGCTACTACGACCTCACTTTGCCCCAGCACGTTTTTACCCTTATGGCCACCCATAACCCAGTCATAGAACGTGAAAGAACGGAATAATGGCAAAAAGGTTGGGTAAGAGAAAAATTGATTCCGAATGGAGGGTATTTAACCCGCAGTGGACACACTTTTTTTTTTGTTCAATTCAAAGAAAAGACTGCTTGTCTCGTCTGTCAAGAGATGGTGGCGGTATTCAAGGAATACAACCTGCGCCGACATTATGAATCCCGTCACAAAGACAAGTACGCCAGCTTGCAAGGCCAGATGCGAGCAGAAAAGTTCCCTTCTCAAGGTTTCTCATTTTTCCCCTGGTAGTTTTTTTTTTAGTTTTTCCTTGCCCTTTTAGGAGCTTTAGATCAGGCGATGCTTTGAGAATAATTGTCAATTGTTTGTCTATGTGAAGCCCTTTGAGACTGCTTGTGATTTAGGGCTATACAAATAAACTTGACTTGACACCGCGGAGCTTCTTATTTTTATTCGTGGCGTTACCGCAAACTTTGAGATGTGCGAGGAGCTGGCATCCCTACAAAGCCTGAAAGGCACTACGACTGGGGAGGATATTTTCGACAAACCATGCAACAGTTGGATATGGACTGGGCAAAGGTTGCCAGCGTCACGACCGACGGGGCCCCAAGTAGATGGAAGAATGGGGTCTCAAGCGAAGTTGAACTTTTACCTAGGATTGTGCACGGCACAGCATAACTTTCTTTCTGTTAAGAACCCACTGAGGGTTATTTGATCTTTATCGAGTTCATAAATAGTGTTATTGGCATATATATTTTCCGCGTTATTTTATTCTGTGAAGAACCCAGAGAGGGCTATTTGATCTCAGAAAGAGTTATTAATATTTGAATATGTGTGGTGCGCTGGAGTGTCAGCATGTTTTCTTGAAAACACTAAATTATTACATTTAGGGACACGTGTGATTGTCACACTTTTTCTGTTAGAAATTGACCCCGGCCCCCCATCAGAGAAGGGAAAAGTTATGCGGCCCTCACTGGAAAAAGTTTGGGGACCCCTGTGTTAGATTGTACTTCTCCAACCAATGTTAATAACAAACATGCTCAGACTCAAAGGTTGTGGAGAGGGTTAAACACTGTAAAATACCCACAGAGTTGATAAAGATTTTGACAAAAATATATATAGTTTTTGTTGTTGCTTTGTGAATTATTGTTTGGTAAGTCCCTCGGAGTTATTAATTTTATATTTCCATCTCTTTTTACTGCTTTGAGGGATTTTGTGATTATAGTTCATTGAACCCAATTTTTACATTTGAACCTAGAATTCTTTTTTTTTCTGTTATTTGAACAACTTCAATAAGATTCTTGGAAACGTCTGCGTGACACAGGCCTTTTATCCTATGCAGTCATAACCATTTGGAAAGTAGGCGGAATATGCTTTAGCCAACGGGCAAGCACTCAGAGGAGATCAATTAAAGTGCTTGTCCTTGTTGCCCTATTGGCTGTGTTTTTATCACACTCTAGTCTAGCATGCAGTATGATTTACAATGTTTTCGTGTAACTGTAGCTCAGGTATGAAAGGTATGAATCTGTCTCTATCTGTCAGCCCCATGCTTGACTTATGATCAGCCCTGGATGTCCTTCAATAGTACCTTCAACTGGCTAGACTCCAGTCCAATGAAGGCATGTTGCTCTCACTGGATTGCACTGCACTCTTATAATTTTACAGCATTGTTGGAGTCACTTCTCTGCATTGGGTCTTTGTGGCAGATTTATGCTTTAAACCAGGGGTGTCCAAACTTTTTGCAAGGAGGGCCAGATTTAGTAACGTGAAGGGGCCCGGGTGCCAAACGCTGCGTGTTCGCTTCTCTTCCGGGGGGCGGGCAGTGCTAATAGGACGTCAAACGCTGCGTGTTCGCTTCTCTTCCGGGGGGGAGGGGTGCTAATGGGACGTCAAACGCTGCGTGTTCGCTTCTCTTCCGGGGGGTGCTAATGGGACGTCAAACGCTGCGTGTTTGCTTCTCTTCCCTTGGGGGTGCTACCGGGACGTCAAACGCTTTGTGTGGCGGGCTCCATCTAGTGTTGAAACTCAGAAGTGAGCTCAAGCTTCTTGTGCGGGCCATATTCAATTATGTTTTAAGAATTTGCTGCGGGCCAATAAAAACTGGACCGCGGGCCGCAGTTGGCCCGCGGGCCGTAGTTTGGACACCCCTGCTTTAAACTTCTGAAGCTGACCAACACAGGTTGCAGTTTTAGAGGTCTAAAATAATTCAGCAGATACAATGTAATTTACCAGCAAGAGGAGTATTATAAAACATTAACCTAAAAATGACATCCACTACGGCCTACATCATATCTAGCTTTTTCTTGGTGACTCGATTTATTGACTAGTTTATTGAGAGTTTATGTTTCTTCATTATACTTTTTACTCAAACATAGCATTAAGTCTCCAAACCATAAGAAGATGGGGTAGAGAATCATCAGTGGGCAGCAGCCACTCAGAGCCAGAGAAGTTCAATCAGTAACTCAGTTGAAAAGGAATTCCATGCCCAATTTATTTATATTGCACAAGAACTGACTGAATGTCACACTTTTAATGATGGTCTATCAGCAATGTTCTGCACAGCCAAACAGGGAGTACATCAATTTTATTCGTTAATATATGTATATTATCCATCCTACTAATCTAAATACTAATCTACAAGAATTGCAGGCATGCTAGAACATATCCCGCAGTTGACTTTGTCTGAGAGGTGGAGTACACTGGTTGTCATCCAATTGCAGATTTCTTGATTTCTAAAATCTTTTTTGTAACTTGATTTGAACCACTGCTGACATAGAGCCATATTAAACGTATGATGTTGATATTGATACCTTTATTTGATATAAAAAAAAAAGAGAGGACATTTTAGATGCCCTTTTTTCTGTAATGCTTTGTCAAGATATTGGATCGAGACTTGGTATCGGCTGATACTTAAAACAAATGGACACATATTGGTGCAATTAAATCAGGACAGCTTTCCTGCATGCACTATTGCAAATTGCAATCGTTTTAGTTTCACATTTTTGACACGTGTGGTTTTTTTTCTTTATATTCAACAGAAGGGTACCAATATTTTTTTCCTGACATACTGTATGAAAGAGCAATCTCAAAAGTACTCTACAAACGTTTGTAATGGACACAGATCGAATGGTGTTGATTTAATGTAACTACCGTAATTTCCGGACTATAAACCGCACCGGACTATAAACCGCGCCAGCTAAAATTAGGGGATATTTTAGTTTTTTTTTTTTATATAAGATGCACCGGACTATAAACCACACGTGCGCACGAGTTATTTACAAAAAAAGACAGTACACAGAAAGGCTTTTTAAAGTTTTAACTTATACTTTAACATGTCTTTCTAAACGCTGGCTGTGACGCAGCAGTAGTACCGCAAAAACATGGAAGTGTGTACGTGAGTTATTAACAAAGAAAGATGGTGCACAGAAAGCCTTTTTAAAGTTTTAATAACATACCGTAACATTTCTTTCCAAACACTGCCTGTGACGCGGCAGTAATACCGCAACAACACGGCAGTAACACAGCACTAATAGGGCTGGATTAAAAAAAAAAACATACCGGTAAAAGTCACTGAGACGCGGCGGTAAAATAAAGAGCTTCATCGTCTTCATCTTCCTCCTGTGCACTGAAACCATCGAAGTCTTCCTCCTCAGTGTCCGATTGGAATAGCGTTAGATATCCTTCGTCACACACTTTCTCAGTCTCTCTTTCGTCGTCGCTTTTATGCATTTCTTCTAGTGTGATGAGAGTATGTTCATGCTAATTTTATTCATGCACGAAGCGCTAAATTACATTAAACTAGCGAGTGACACGTATCGCTCCAAAGAAGATGTGACCGGGAAATAAAGAAAAGGGTGATGCAACACAATGTCATTAACATCAACTTAAAAGCGGGATCATATGCATTTCTTTTGTCCCCCATAATGACAGTTTGTGTATAAACGCTTCCTTTCAGTAATGTCCGTCTTGATCTCGTTCTGTCTCATCTTTGTGTGAATTATACGGCCCTATTTGCCTGGCGGACGGACATGCGATCAACATACCACTTTTCTCCGCAGTGACCGTGTCACATATCCCTCCGTCCAGCAAAGCGGTGCCGCACAACAGCGGTCCACAGCATTTTTACGAGTGTATCGGAGAAATCAACGCCAACAAAAAAAATTACATCCAGCCTAGTTAAGACCATACCAAAGACTATAAAAATGGGACCCATTGCCTCCCTGCGTGTGTGACAATCATTGGGACTTAAAAAAAAAAAAAAAAAAAAATTGAAAAAAAAAATTTAAATTTTTTTTTGTACCCATGTATAATGCGCACCCCAGATTTTATGACAATAAATTAGTTAAATTTTGCGCACTATACACGGAAAAAAACGGTAAATGCATTTGTTTTCAAAAAGCTTTTTTTAATATCCATGCTTTAGTATCTACTAAAAGTAAAAACCTTTTATGCAATGACCTTTATATGTCATTTATATTACTTCACACAAACACTACATTCATCTGCTCCTGGTCTGGCCCCCCGGTCAAAATTTAGAACCCAATCCGGCCCGCAAGTCAAAAATGTTGCCCACCCCTGGGCTAAACGATGGGTATGCTAACGTGACATAAACACAAACGAAGAGCTGAGGACGGGCCTGACGTAACATTCAGAGTTATTCAAATAACTATTACATAAATAAGACGTTTATAAAACCATCGGTGTCACTCCAATTCATTAAATCTATCGATCGTCCTTTATGTTAACAATGGGTGCGCGCCGCTGACGGCGCTTGCACTTCAAAATATTCCACAGGCCCATAGAACGATATATAAATTATATATCGAATAACTATCATATAAGCAATAATATTATCAAACCATCTGTGTCACTCCAAATCATTAAATCCATCGATCAAATTCCTCGTCCTTTGTCAACAACGCAGCGCGTGCGCCCTGACATCAGCCTCGTCGTTATTCCACAGATCTAGTATATAACTATATTGTAGCGTTAACAAAGTACAAGGAAAGACGTGGGTTTGGTAAACGGCTCTTTATTTAACAAAAAAAGATTTCAACGTGCCAACAACTACTGAACTGTAACGATAAAAACACATACAAGTTGCTACACGAAATAAAATGTATCAAATAACTACAACATAAATAGTTCACTGCCACACGGCCCGAAGCCCCGGCGTCGACTTCCAGGCGTGTGGCGGCGTGGACTTCCATCCCCGGAGATGGCACTTCCAGCCACGGAGGTGGAAGAGAGCTCCATAGAATAGGACCGGGCGTGCGTAAAAGCCATGTCCGAGCCCCATTCACCGTCCCCGGACTTTTAGAGCACTACATGCTTCCGTCTGCTGAAGAGCTCTATGGAGATGATGATTTTCATTTTTCAGCATGATCTGGCACCTGCCCACAGTGCCAAAACCACCAGTAAATGATGAACTGATCATGGCATTACTGTCCTCGATTGGCCTGCCAATTCTCCTGACCTGGACCCCATAGAGAATTTGTGGGGTATTGTGAAGAAGAAGCTGAAAGACACCCGACCCAACAATGCAAATGAGCTAAAGGCCCTTCCCTATTGAAGCATCCTGGGCATCCATAACACCTCAGCAATGCCACAGGCTGATTGCCTCCATGCCACGCCGCAATAATGCAGTAATCCGTGCAAAAGGATTCCCAACCAAGTACTGAGTGCATTAATGGACATTTTCAAATGTTTGATTTTGTTTTGCTGTTATAAATCTTTTTTTTTTTTTTACTTGGTCTGAGGAAATATTCTAATATTTTGAGATAGAATTTTTGAGTTTTCTTCAGCTCTATGCCATAATCAGCAATATTAAAATAATAAAGGGCTTGCAATATTTCTGTTGACTTGTAATGAATCCAGAATGTATGACGCTTTTGTTTTTTTAATTGCATTACAGAAAATAAAGAACTTTATCACAATATTCAAATTTTCTGAGACAGTCCTGCATTTATACATACATATATGTATGTATGTGTGTGTGCGTGTGTTTGTTTGTTTGTTTGTTTGTTTGTTTGTTTGTTTGTTTGTTTGTTTGTTTATTTATTTATTTTTTATTTTTTATTTTTTATTTTTTATTTTTTATTTTTTATTTTTTATTTTTTATTTTTTATTTTTTATTTTTTATTTTTTATTTTTTATTTATTTATTTTTTTATTTTTATTTGTTTGTTTCCCTGTAGTCTACTGTATACTGTAAATGTGAAAGGAATTTGATAGTCTGGTTAGTGTGTGGTGTTTAAATAACATTTTAATTAAGTGATTTTGCGTGTCGGCATCTCACTATAGCTCTGTAGATAGTTTTTTTATTATTATTATTTAAATAATTTGTATGAATTGCAATCTATTTAATGTTGAAATTATGTAAACGATTGCGTGGTGGGCGTGATTAGTGTCAGGTTACCAGGGTGGGTCTGCTTGTCAACAAAGTGTCACTTCAAGCCGAGCTGGAATGCCAGGTTTGGGGACTCAACCAATTGCGTCTAGTCGCACGGAGTTTGTGTCGGTATTAGGCGGAAAGTTTCATTTCTCCCAGTTTGTAATCGATAGCATTGAAGTGTTCTGTTTTAATAGTCGCACAAGATGAGAGGACGTTATAAAAGACTGGAGGGCAAGGCGGGAGTGCACGCAAGACTCTACAGCGGCGCTCATCCAGTGTCTGAGGCACTGGGAGCTGAGGCACACACAGCCCCATCGGATTCACCTGGCTCCGGGGTGCGTGTTCACGAGGGGGGCGACTGTGAAACAGGTACAATGACTTGAATCGTTTAATGAACCCGATGGAGTTGTCAAATACAGTATTTGGCGATTCTTTCCTTTCAAAGATACAATTTTATCAATATTGGTATACACCAGTCAGAAGTGAATAAGATTTCATTTAAGTTTTTCACAAGTAAACCATCTGCCTGGCATAAACTGAATTCCTTCCTTTCACACAAGGCCTTATGTTAACCTGATTTTATACATGTGTGTGTTGTCATGTATTTTGATACCATATCTTGCTTAATCTTCTAGCTCCAAAGCACTGCAATGATGATAACAAGAAGGTCTACCTTGGAGTACGTGTTAAGATGCCTGTCAAGGATATGCTTCGGAAGATCCGCATAGCCCAGGGCAGAGAGCCCCAAGATCTTCAGGTAACCTTTTCTGCTAAAGCTTATTTTTGGCTTTTAATATGACAGGGTTCTCCACAACATGTATTTCACAGCCCCTAATCACTGTATATTTAAATATCAACATCCTTAAAACTACTATTGTTAAAAATAACCCAATCTGGGTTCACTCAAGCAAGCAGAGTACCACCAAAGCCCACCTCATTATGACAACATCTTTTTATCTGGGTTCTTTTGCACTCAGCAGTTTGAGGGTGTTGCTATCTAGTATCTGTCAGTTTTTAATCTCTCTATCAGTCTATCTTTCCATCTGTCTGGCTGTCATTGTGTCTGTCAGATGCAATGTCCGTATCTTGAAAATTTATGTCAAGGGTTATACCAGTGCTTCTCAATTATTTTCTGTTACGCCCCCCCCTAGCAAGAAGAAAACTATTCGCGCCCCCCCTTCCCCACCGTGACTATCCTAACTTGTCTTGTAAGTCGTAAAATGTTGCACTGTCGCAAACGTCACAGAAGTAACAATGAGAGGGCCACTGCCCCCTGCTGTGAAGATTCGCAATTACACTTTATTCTAGTACTGTCAAAAAAAAAGCCTGTTCCCCAGGGTCACACGCGCCCCCCCAGGAATAGCACCGCGCCCCCCAAGGGGGGCGCGCCCCACTATTTGAGAAGCACTGGGTTATACAAAGAACACATGTAACGTGGGGATATGCAGTTTCATCTGAGGACAATTTGTTTAACATTAAACATTAAGTTATCCACCCCACAAGATTCAGTTTGTACCCTGAGTAGCTGTATTTACTTTTACAAGAGCTTTAAGTTCTGGTCGAGAAGACATATTGTTGTAGTTATCATTGTATGCTGGAAAGAAAAAGAAGAAATCAAATGGGACAAAATACACATTATATTAAAAAAATGGAAAACTATTTTCCACAATGAATGTACAGGAATATTTTTGACTTTCTTATCAAAATTGATTTCATATATTTATTAGTGCTTTGGCAGGCACTTGTATCCTAGTAGTACATAAAGAAGCACTTGCATAAGCAAATCTCATCTTACTTTTTTTACTTTTGCCAAGCAGAGCGGCGGTAAAATAAAGAGCTTCATCGTCTTCATCTTCCTCCTGTGCACTGAAACCATCGAAGTCTTCCTCCTCAGTGTCCGATTGGAATAGCGTTAGATATCCTTCGTCACACACTTTCTCAGTCTCTCTTTCGTCGTCGCTTTTATGCATTTCTTCTAGTGTGATGAGAGTATGTTCATGCTAATTTTATTCATGCACGAAGCGCTAAATTACATTAAACTAGCGAGTGACACGTATCGCTCCAAAGAAGATGTGACCGGGAAATAAAGAAAAGGGTGATGCAACACAATGTCATTAACATCAACTTAAAAGCGGGATCATATGCATTTCTTTTGTCCCCCATAATGACAGTTTGTGTATAAACGCTTCCTTTCAGTAATGTCCGTCTTGATCTCGTTCTGTCTCATCTTTGTGTGAATTATACGGCCCTATTTGCCTGGCGGACGGACATGCGATCAACATACCACTTTTCTCCGCAGTGACCGTGTCACATATCCCTCCGTCCAGCAAAGCGGTGCCGCACAACAGCGGTCCACAGCATTTTTACGAGTGTATCGGAGAAATCAACGCCAACAAAAAAAATTACATCCAGCCTAGTTAAGACCATACCAAAGACTATAAAAATGGGACCCATTGCCTCCCTGCGTGTGTGACAATCATTGGGACTTAAAAAAAAAAAAAAAAAAAATTGAAAAAAAAAATTTAAATTTTTTTTTGTACCCATGTATAATGCGCACCCCAGATTTTATGACAATAAATTAGTTAAATTTTGCGCACTATACACGGAAAAAAACGGTAAATGCATTTGTTTTCAAAAAGCTTTTTTTAATATCCATGCTTTAGTATCTACTAAAAGTAAAAACCTTTTATGCAATGACCTTTATATGTCATTTATATTACTTCACACAAACACTACATTCATCTGCTCCTGGTCTGGCCCCCCGGTCAAAATTTAGAACCCAATCCGGCCCGCAAGTCAAAAATGTTGCCCACCCCTGGGCTAAACGATGGGTATGCTAACGTGACATAAACACAAACGAAGAGCTGAGGACGGGCCTGACGTAACATTCAGAGTTATTCAAATAACTATTACATAAATAAGACGTTTATAAAACCATCGGTGTCACTCCAATTCATTAAATCTATCGATCGTCCTTTATGTTAACAATGGGTGCGCGCCGCTGACGGCGCTTGCACTTCAAAATATTCCACAGGCCCATAGAACGATATATAAATTATATATCGAATAACTATCATATAAGCAATAATATTATCAAACCATCTGTGTCACTCCAAATCATTAAATCCATCGATCAAATTCCTCGTCCTTTGTCAACAACGCAGCGCGTGCGCCCTGACATCAGCCTCGTCGTTATTCCACAGATCTAGTATATAACTATATTGTAGCGTTAACAAAGTACAAGGAAAGACGTGGGTTTGGTAAACGGCTCTTTATTTAACAAAAAAAGATTTCAACGTGCCAACAACTACTGAACTGTAACGATAAAAACACATACAAGTTGCTACACGAAATAAAATGTATCAAATAACTACAACATAAATAGTTCACTGCCACACGGCCCGAAGCCCCGGCGTCGACTTCCAGGCGTGTGGCGGCGTGGACTTCCATCCCCGGAGATGGCACTTCCAGCCACGGAGGTGGAAGAGAGCTCCATAGAATAGGACCGGGCGTGCGTAAAAGCCATGTCCGAGCCCCATTCACCGTCCCCGGACTTTTAGAGCACTACATGCTTCCGTCTGCTGAAGAGCTCTATGGAGATGATGATTTTCATTTTTCAGCATGATCTGGCACCTGCCCACAGTGCCAAAACCACCAGTAAATGATGAACTGATCATGGCATTACTGTCCTCGATTGGCCTGCCAATTCTCCTGACCTGGACCCCATAGAGAATTTGTGGGGTATTGTGAAGAAGAAGCTGAAAGACACCCGACCCAACAATGCAAATGAGCTAAAGGCCCTTCCCTATTGAAGCATCCTGGGCATCCATAACACCTCAGCAATGCCACAGGCTGATTGCCTCCATGCCACGCCGCAATAATGCAGTAATCCGTGCAAAAGGATTCCCAACCAAGTACTGAGTGCATTAATGGACATTTTCAAATGTTTGATTTTGTTTTGCTGTTATAAATCTTTTTTTTTTTTTTACTTGGTCTGAGGAAATATTCTAATATTTTGAGATAGAATTTTTGAGTTTTCTTCAGCTCTATGCCATAATCAGCAATATTAAAATAATAAAGGGCTTGCAATATTTCTGTTGACTTGTAATGAATCCAGAATGTATGACGCTTTTGTTTTTTTAATTGCATTACAGAAAATAAAGAACTTTATCACAATATTCAAATTTTCTGAGACAGTCCTGCATTTATACATACATATATGTATGTATGTGTGTGTGCGTGTGTTTGTTTGTTTGTTTGTTTGTTTGTTTGTTTGTTTATTTATTTATTTATTTTTTATTTTTTATTTTTTATTTTTTATTTTTTATTTTTTATTTTTTATTTTTTATTTTTTATTTTTTATTTTTTATTTATTTATTTTTTTTTTTTTATTTGTTTGTTTCCCTGTAGTCTACTGTATACTGTAAATGTGAAAGGAATTTGATAGTCTGGTTAGTGTGTGGTGTTTAAATAACATTTTAATTAAGTGATTTTGCGTGTCGGCATCTCACTATAGCTCTGTAGATAGTTTTTTTATTATTATTATTTAAATAATTTGTATGAATTGCAATCTATTTAATGTTGAAATTATGTAAACGATTGCGTGGTGGGCGTGATTAGTGTCAGGTTACCAGGGTGGGTCTGCTTGTCAACAAAGTGTCACTTCAAGCCGAGCTGGAATGCCAGGTTTGGGGACTCAACCAATTGCGTCTAGTCGCACGGAGTTTGTGTCGGTATTAGGCGGAAAGTTTCATTTCTCCCAGTTTGTAATCGATAGCATTGAAGTGTTCTGTTTTAATAGTCGCACAAGATGAGAGGACGTTATAAAAGACTGGAGGGCAAGGCGGGAGTGCACGCAAGACTCTACAGCGGCGCTCATCCAGTGTCTGAGGCACTGGGAGCTGAGGCACACACAGCCCCATCGGATTCACCTGGCTCCGGGGTGCGTGTTCACGAGGGGGGCGACTGTGAAACAGGTACAATGACTTGAATCGTTTAATGAACCCGATGGAGTTGTCAAATACAGTATTTGGCGATTCTTTCCTTTCAAAGATACAATTTTATCAATATTGGTATACACCAGTCAGAAGTGAATAAGATTTCATTTAAGTTTTTCACAAGTAAACCATCTGCCTGGCATAAACTGAATTCCTTCCTTTCACACAAGGCCTTATGTTAACCTGATTTTATACATGTGTGTGTTGTCATGTATTTTGATACCATATCTTGCTTAATCTTCTAGCTCCAAAGCACTGCAATGATGATAACAAGAAGGTCTACCTTGGAGTACGTGTTAAGATGCCTGTCAAGGATATGCTTCGGAAGATCCGCATAGCCCAGGGCAGAGAGCCCCAAGATCTTCAGGTAACCTTTTCTGCTAAAGCTTATTTTTGGCTTTTAATATGACAGGGTTCTCCACAACATGTATTTCACAGCCCCTAATCACTGTATATTTAAATATCAACATCCTTAAAACTACTATTGTTAAAAATAACCCAATCTGGGTTCACTCAAGCAAGCAGAGTACCACCAAAGCCCACCTCATTATGACAACATCTTTTTATCTGGGTTCTTTTGCACTCAGCAGTTTGAGGGTGTTGCTATCTAGTATCTGTCAGTTTTTAATCTCTCTATCAGTCTATCTTTCCATCTGTCTGGCTGTCATTGTGTCTGTCAGATGCAATGTCCGTATCTTGAAAATTTATGTCAAGGGTTATACCAGTGCTTCTCAATTATTTTCTGTTACGCCCCCCCCTAGCAAGAAGAAAACTATTCGCGCCCCCCCTTCCCCACCGTGACTATCCTAACTTGTCTTGTAAGTCGTAAAATGTTGCACTGTCGCAAACGTCACAGAAGTAACAATGAGAGGGCCACTGCCCCCTGCTGTGAAGATTCGCAATTACACTTTATTCTAGTACTGTCAAAAAAAAAGCCTGTTCCCCAGGGTCACACGCGCCCCCCCAGGAATAGCACCGCGCCCCCCAAGGGGGGCGCGCCCCACTATTTGAGAAGCACTGGGTTATACAAAGAACACATGTAACGTGGGGATATGCAGTTTCATCTGAGGACAATTTGTTTAACATTAAACATTAAGTTATCCACCCCACAAGATTCAGTTTGTACCCTGAGTAGCTGTATTTACTTTTACAAGAGCTTTAAGTTCTGGTCGAGAAGACATATTGTTGTAGTTATCATTGTATGCTGGAAAGAAAAAGAAGAAATCAAATGGGACAAAATACACATTATATTAAAAAAATGGAAAACTATTTTCCACAATGAATGTACAGGAATATTTTTGACTTTCTTATCAAAATTGATTTCATATATTTATTAGTGCTTTGGCAGGCACTTGTATCCTAGTAGTACATAAAGAAGCACTTGCATAAGCAAATCTCATCTTACTTTTTTTACTTTTGCCAAGCAGAGCGGCGGTAAAATAAAGAGCTTCATCGTCTTCATCTTCCTCCTGTGCACTGAAACCATCGAAGTCTTCCTCCTCAGTGTCCGATTGGAATAGCGTTAGATATCCTTCGTCACACACTTTCTCAGTCTCTCTTTCGTCGTCGCTTTTATGCATTTCTTCTAGTGTGATGAGAGTATGTTCATGCTAATTTTATTCATGCACGAAGCGCTAAATTACATTAAACTAGCGAGTGACACGTATCGCTCCAAAGAAGATGTGACCGGGAAATAAAGAAAAGGGTGATGCAACACAATGTCATTAACATCAACTTAAAAGCGGGATCATATGCATTTCTTTTGTCCCCCATAATGACAGTTTGTGTATAAACGCTTCCTTTCAGTAATGTCCGTCTTGATCTCGTTCTGTCTCATCTTTGTGTGAATTATACGGCCCTATTTGCCTGGCGGACGGACATGCGATCAACATACCACTTTTCTCCGCAGTGACCGTGTCACATATCCCTCCGTCCAGCAAAGCGGTGCCGCACAACAGCGGTCCACAGCATTTTTACGAGTGTATCGGAGAAATCAACGCCAACAAAAAAAATTACATCCAGCCTAGTTAAGACCATACCAAAGACTATAAAAATGGGACCCATTGCCTCCCTGCGTGTGTGACAATCATTGGGACTTAAAAAAAAAAAAAAAAAAAAATTGAAAAAAAAAATTTAAATTTTTTTTTGTACCCATGTATAATGCGCACCCCAGATTTTATGACAATAAATTAGTTAAATTTTGCGCACTATACACGGAAAAAAACGGTAAATGCATTTGTTTTCAAAAAGCTTTTTTTAATATCCATGCTTTAGTATCTACTAAAAGTAAAAACCTTTTATGCAATGACCTTTATATGTCATTTATATTACTTCACACAAACACTACATTCATCTGCTCCTGGTCTGGCCCCCCGGTCAAAATTTAGAACCCAATCCGGCCCGCAAGTCAAAAATGTTGCCCACCCCTGGGCTAAACGATGGGTATGCTAACGTGACATAAACACAAACGAAGAGCTGAGGACGGGCCTGACGTAACATTCAGAGTTATTCAAATAACTATTACATAAATAAGACGTTTATAAAACCATCGGTGTCACTCCAATTCATTAAATCTATCGATCGTCCTTTATGTTAACAATGGGTGCGCGCCGCTGACGGCGCTTGCACTTCAAAATATTCCACAGGCCCATAGAACGATATATAAATTATATATCGAATAACTATCATATAAGCAATAATATTATCAAACCATCTGTGTCACTCCAAATCATTAAATCCATCGATCAAATTCCTCGTCCTTTGTCAACAACGCAGCGCGTGCGCCCTGACATCAGCCTCGTCGTTATTCCACAGATCTAGTATATAACTATATTGTAGCGTTAACAAAGTACAAGGAAAGACGTGGGTTTGGTAAACGGCTCTTTATTTAACAAAAAAAGATTTCAACGTGCCAACAACTACTGAACTGTAACGATAAAAACACATACAAGTTGCTACACGAAATAAAATGTATCAAATAACTACAACATAAATAGTTCACTGCCACACGGCCCGAAGCCCCGGCGTCGACTTCCAGGCGTGTGGCGGCGTGGACTTCCATCCCCGGAGATGGCACTTCCAGCCACGGAGGTGGAAGAGAGCTCCATAGAATAGGACCGGGCGTGCGTAAAAGCCATGTCCGAGCCCCATTCACCGTCCCCGGACTTTTAGAGCACTACATGCTTCCGTCTGCTGAAGAGCTCTATGGAGATGATGATTTTCATTTTTCAGCATGATCTGGCACCTGCCCACAGTGCCAAAACCACCAGTAAATGATGAACTGATCATGGCATTACTGTCCTCGATTGGCCTGCCAATTCTCCTGACCTGGACCCCATAGAGAATTTGTGGGGTATTGTGAAGAAGAAGCTGAAAGACACCCGACCCAACAATGCAAATGAGCTAAAGGCCCTTCCCTATTGAAGCATCCTGGGCATCCATAACACCTCAGCAATGCCACAGGCTGATTGCCTCCATGCCACGCCGCAATAATGCAGTAATCCGTGCAAAAGGATTCCCAACCAAGTACTGAGTGCATTAATGGACATTTTCAAATGTTTGATTTTGTTTTGCTGTTATAAATCTTTTTTTTTTTTTACTTGGTCTGAGGAAATATTCTAATATTTTGAGATAGAATTTTTGAGTTTTCTTCAGCTCTATGCCATAATCAGCAATATTAAAATAATAAAGGGCTTGCAATATTTCTGTTGACTTGTAATGAATCCAGAATGTATGACGCTTTTGTTTTTTTAATTGCATTACAGAAAATAAAGAACTTTATCACAATATTCAAATTTTCTGAGACAGTCCTGCATTTATACATACATATATGTATGTATGTGTGTGTGCGTGTGTTTGTTTGTTTGTTTGTTTGTTTGTTTGTTTGTTTGTTTGTTTATTTATTTATTTATTTTTTATTTTTTATTTTTTATTTTTTATTTTTTATTTTTTATTTTTTATTTTTTATTTTTTATTTTTTATTTTTTATTTTTTATTTTTTATTTTTTATTTTTTTTTTTTTATTTGTTTGTTTCCCTGTAGTCTACTGTATACTGTAAATGTGAAAGGAATTTGATAGTCTGGTTAGTGTGTGGTGTTTAAATAACATTTTAATTAAGTGATTTTGCGTGTCGGCATCTCACTATAGCTCTGTAGATAGTTTTTTTATTATTATTATTTAAATAATTTGTATGAATTGCAATCTATTTAATGTTGAAATTATGTAAACGATTGCGTGGTGGGCGTGATTAGTGTCAGGTTACCAGGGTGGGTCTGCTTGTCAACAAAGTGTCACTTCAAGCCGAGCTGGAATGCCAGGTTTGGGGACTCAACCAATTGCGTCTAGTCGCACGGAGTTTGTGTCGGTATTAGGCGGAAAGTTTCATTTCTCCCAGTTTGTAATCGATAGCATTGAAGTGTTCTGTTTTAATAGTCGCACAAGATGAGAGGACGTTATAAAAGACTGGAGGGCAAGGCGGGAGTGCACGCAAGACTCTACAGCGGCGCTCATCCAGTGTCTGAGGCACTGGGAGCTGAGGCACACACAGCCCCATCGGATTCACCTGGCTCCGGGGTGCGTGTTCACGAGGGGGGCGACTGTGAAACAGGTACAATGACTTGAATCGTTTAATGAACCCGATGGAGTTGTCAAATACAGTATTTGGCGATTCTTTCCTTTCAAAGATACAATTTTATCAATATTGGTATACACCAGTCAGAAGTGAATAAGATTTCATTTAAGTTTTTCACAAGTAAACCATCTGCCTGGCATAAACTGAATTCCTTCCTTTCACACAAGGCCTTATGTTAACCTGATTTTATACATGTGTGTGTTGTCATGTATTTTGATACCATATCTTGCTTAATCTTCTAGCTCCAAAGCACTGCAATGATGATAACAAGAAGGTCTACCTTGGAGTACGTGTTAAGATGCCTGTCAAGGATATGCTTCGGAAGATCCGCATAGCCCAGGGCAGAGAGCCCCAAGATCTTCAGGTAACCTTTTCTGCTAAAGCTTATTTTTGGCTTTTAATATGACAGGGTTCTCCACAACATGTATTTCACAGCCCCTAATCACTGTATATTTAAATATCAACATCCTTAAAACTACTATTGTTAAAAATAACCCAATCTGGGTTCACTCAAGCAAGCAGAGTACCACCAAAGCCCACCTCATTATGACAACATCTTTTTATCTGGGTTCTTTTGCACTCAGCAGTTTGAGGGTGTTGCTATCTAGTATCTGTCAGTTTTTAATCTCTCTATCAGTCTATCTTTCCATCTGTCTGGCTGTCATTGTGTCTGTCAGATGCAATGTCCGTATCTTGAAAATTTATGTCAAGGGTTATACCAGTGCTTCTCAATTATTTTCTGTTACGCCCCCCCCTAGCAAGAAGAAAACTATTCGCGCCCCCCCTTCCCCACCGTGACTATCCTAACTTGTCTTGTAAGTCGTAAAATGTTGCACTGTCGCAAACGTCACAGAAGTAACAATGAGAGGGCCACTGCCCCCTGCTGTGAAGATTCGCAATTACACTTTATTCTAGTACTGTCAAAAAAAAAGCCTGTTCCCCAGGGTCACACGCGCCCCCCCAGGAATAGCACCGCGCCCCCCAAGGGGGGCGCGCCCCACTATTTGAGAAGCACTGGGTTATACAAAGAACACATGTAACGTGGGGATATGCAGTTTCATCTGAGGACAATTTGTTTAACATTAAACATTAAGTTATCCACCCCACAAGATTCAGTTTGTACCCTGAGTAGCTGTATTTACTTTTACAAGAGCTTTAAGTTCTGGTCGAGAAGACATATTGTTGTAGTTATCATTGTATGCTGGAAAGAAAAAGAAGAAATCAAATGGGACAAAATACACATTATATTAAAAAAATGGAAAACTATTTTCCACAATGAATGTACAGGAATATTTTTGACTTTCTTATCAAAATTGATTTCATATATTTATTAGTGCTTTGGCAGGCACTTGTATCCTAGTAGTACATAAAGAAGCACTTGCATAAGCAAATCTCATCTTACTTTTTTTACTTTTGCCAAGCAGAGCACGAACAGCAAAAGAGCCAAAGGTAAAAACTAATTTTGACAAACTTTTTCGTTGGCAATTACTAAATCCGGCTTTATGTCAACTTGAGAGGTCATACTTGTCTTTTTTCAGGGGAAAAGAAGCTATATAAAAGTCGCCCAGGAAATAGAACAAACAAGGTCGGTGAACGAGATCGCGTCTCATATGCAATCATGTTAAGAATTAGGAAACATTTAAAGGACCGCAAATACCTGGGCTGTCTTTCACTCACAGAGAAAAAGCCCCGCCAATAGCCTAGAGGAGCTGGCAATCATCGTTGAGGTGCTGGAGGAGGATCTGAGAACAGGCACCACAAACAGTTTTCCTATCCAAATGTCCTCTGCCAGCTCACCAGTTTCACCTGAGTACAATTTTGAGCAAAATGGTAATTTACTAGTAGCACTAGCATTACTATCATTTACTAAAAAAATATCAGTTGCATAAACTCAATTTCTACCTGAAAATTATTTTTAGGTACAGGTTACAACAGTGATGGCTCTGATGAAATTATCCCCAGCCCTTCTTCCCATACAACCTACTCCCCCCGGACAGAGGAGTACCACCAAAGCTCATCTCCTCCAAGCATTATGACTCCATGCTTTCAGCCCACGTGGACAGGATACAGTTGGTTTGCTAACTGCGTGATGAGCGGCTCCGAGTTCTTTCTGGCACAGATGCAGAAGGAGGAACTCCAGCTGAGGGACATCTCTGACGAAGCACTGCTGGCCACTGATAGACAAGGCCGAACGTAAGTTTAAAATTCTTCAAGGAGCCATACTAAATAGGGGTGTAAATCGCGGGTTTTGTCACGATACGATATCATATCGATACAAAGAACTACGATACAATATTTGCCGATATCTTAAAGCCTGCTGCGATTCATTCACGATGTATCACGATATAGTGCTCTACGATCGATATATATATTTTTTTAAATAAAAAATATAGAACAATATCCTGATTTATAACAATTCATACGCAAAATCAACAAGGTACTGCAAACTCTTTATTTAGGAAATTACAAGAGTATTGTAGTATACAAAGTGCTTATTTTAACACTGAACTTTGATGTCGTGTTGTTTCTTTAAATGTGCGGCGAGATTTGTGCTCCCTGAATAGTTGATCACCGCATGGCAGGATTTACAAACTGCACGTGTCTTGTCCGTTGAGCCATCTTTTCTTTGGAATCCAAAGTGCTTCCAAACGAATGACTTGAACCCTAAAGGGGAGCAAATTTCCTCGTCTTTTTGGACACTAGCCATAGCACCAGCCCAGGAGCCACGTACTAGTTGTCGACTCCCCTTTCACGTGCCTGCTCTGCTCACAACACAACAACGCCGCGCACTGCTCCCGGAAAGAGGAAGCAAGCAACAATGAACTGTATTTCAAAATAAAGTCGCGTCTAATGTCCGAGGTCAAACACGGCGATATAAATCGATGTTTACGTTTAGCATCTATGCCAATAAATCGTAGAGCATTATATTGATTAATCGATGTGTATCGATGAATCGTTACACCCCTACTAAACACACACACACTTTCTCAGAGTAACTATCCCTGCTTGAGTTCACATGCGGCTGTTCTGATTTTGGTGCATCAAATAATTAAGATGTTTCCACGTACCCCCTGCAATGCGAACATGTACTAGTCATAGCTGTTTGGTACATTAGTTTTATTCTTTGTAATTTTGAGATGTCCTGCTTTGTGAACAGAGACTGAACGTACGTCGAGTCTACCGACAAACGTGTGTTGGTACAGTAGAGTCGGAGTTTGTATTATGTATGTATTGTACTTGTATTGAGTTAGAAATATAGCCACCAAAATATTTCACATTTCATAAGAAATTAGATCGCCATTATGGCAGAGATAACATTCAGATACATAGGCCTATCATTAAATATGGAAAGCTTTAAATAGCATGATACAGCTCTTGGTGGTTGGAGTTGCTTCTTGGTTATAATGTGTATATATATATAATATATAGTATTATTGTTTCCTCTCCGTCCCCCCCCTCATGTATGTCTTTGCCTTGTTCCCTGTAAGCGTCTTTAGGATCTTGAAAAGCGCTATACAAATTTAATAAATTATTATTATTATTATTATTATAGAATATCTTAATGGTTGTCCGTCTCTCTCTCCCTCCTTACACCCCCACCCCAGAGCTCTCCATAATGTGGCATGTGATGGCAGGAGGGCACTGGCCTACGTAATTGCAAAAAGGATGGCTTCCATCAACAGCTTAGACACAAAAGACTCGGATGGAATGGTACAGTATGAATTTGAAATAGTGGGTACTATTTATACATACATATAAGTATATCATATTTACTGAGGGCAAAAAGTTGTATTCTTATATTCCGCTAAAGGTGTTACGGTGTGGTTCAGATACCAAGAAGTCAAAAACCCTTAACATACAGTTGCTGTTCTAATCTGCAAGACCCACTATTGGCTTTTTTTGCATCGAACAGATTTTAAAACACAATCAGAAAATGTTCCATGTTGATTTGTTTGTGAGTTGTTTTTTGTGTTTTTAGACTGCCCTCCTTCTCGCAGCCAAGCGCAACCATCACCTGATAGTGGAGGATCTGATCAATTTAGGCGCTTGTGTCAATGAAAGAAACAACTTGGGAAAATCCTGCCTTCACCTCAGCGCGGAGAAAGGCTTCATCCGAGTGCTTGAGGTTGAAACCTTGTTTTTAGTAAAATACCATTAAATGTGTGGTTCGTCATCTGCCCATATACATTTTTCCTTGTGAATTTGGGTAATCACAAATAACAGGAATGAGTGCAACATTCACTGATGATGGATAATCAAACTACAAGCATTAGGTTTATACTACATACAGTAAATTAATTTTATAATTTTATGTCAAAACAACATTGTTACAAAGTGGTGAGGAAAGGATGCTTTTAATACGCATATGTGATCTCATCTAGTGCATTTGATTGGTTTCGTTATAAATGTTATCACATTTGCATTGCTCAAATGTAGTCCTCCCTTTATAATAAAGACACACTGAATTTTTTAATAGCAGTAGAATTGGAACAATAATTACCTGTAACATTAACTATTGCATTGCTTCACATTTGGAAAGGACAAATTGCTTTGAAGTCATTGGGGAAATTAAATTGGAAATTCACACAACGAAGGACACGTTTGGAAATTCAGTCTGACTTCTTAACTACTCTGAGAGAGTGAGTGTTCCATTACATTCCAACAACGTATTGAGTTTTCCGAATAGGCTGGGCATGCAGCACAGCAGATTGAGATTGCATTTTCAAATGCACACTTAATCTGCAAATCAAATTTTGCACGACATGGTCCAATGTTGTGTAATACCATTTATTGAAACGCCTGTATACCTTCTTAATTATCATGAAACCGTCAAATTACTGTCAGTGGGTACACTTACATATTTCTAATAGTTACCAGTATAGGGTGTGTACTAGATATTTTAAATTTAGTCTTGACTCAGTCATGACTCTATAATGAACTCAACCACCTTGCAGTAGTTTTTGAAAGTGAGAAACACAGATAACAAACAGCTTTCTCATGTGTACACTTTCTTTTAGGTTCTGAAACATGTTATGATGCAAGGTGTGTACATTGATGTCGAAGCCACCGATAGGTATGGTAAGTAATAATAATAATAATGGATTTTATTTATACATTTACTACATTTGGGGAACACATCTCAAAGTAGACTTGTTGGAGGCAGTCTAAGAGTATCAAAACTATTAAAAACAGTCGAGAGGTATGTCGAAGGAATTAGAGCCAGAGTGAGAGGTCATTGGTCATTCTGATGAGAGCGGTCTCCCTGCTACGGGAAGGACAAAAAACAGATAGGATTGTTTTGTACAAACTGTTTGATTTGAAATCATTGTGGAGTTGGCAGGATACACCTTTTTTCCCTTCGCCCAGCCTCAGCAATGCGATTAGCCACCAAGTATGACGCTTTCATGGCATTACATTTGTTGTCAAACAAGTTTTGAAGTGACACATTGGAGAGTCACATGCCGCATATTGGGTTTCATACGTGGGAATCACCTGTCACCTTGAATCTATAATTCAAGTGAGTCTCCTGGGATTGTCTGTAAAATGCACCTTTCATGTTTTACTTGGGCATAGGGTCTTGCGTTGAATGTGCCCTGCGATTGGCTGGCAACCGGTTCAGGGTGTCCCCCGCCTACTGCCCGATGACGGCTGGGATAGGCTCCAGCATGCACGTGACCCCCATGGGGACAGAAATTATATCCATCCATTTTGGTTGCCAGCCAATCGCAGGGCTAATGGGACGTCAAACGCTGCGGGTTTGCTTCTCTTCCGGGGGGGCCGGCTAATAAGACGTCAAGCGCTGCGCATTCGCTTCTCTTCCCGGGGGGGGGGGGGGGGGGGGGGGGGGGCTTGCTAATGGGACGTCACACGCTTTGTGTGGCGGGCTCCATCTAGTGTGGAAACTGAGAAGTTTGTGCACAAGCTTCTTGTGCGGGCCATATTCAATTATGTTTTCAGAATTTGCTGCGGGGCAATAAAAACTAGACCGCAGTTGGCCCGCGGGCCGTAGTTTGGACACCACTACCTTAAAGACAAGGTTGCAGGTTATGTATAGATCAAGAATATCTTGTGAATCCTGATATGACTAAGTTTAAGTACCATTGTGTACTTGCAGATGACTAATATTTAAGCAGTAAAGGTTGACTGAACATGCTGTCCTATTAATACTAATTACACGTGACGAATGTGTACATTCTGAATTATAGTGATTCCGTTTTTGTTTTTTTTACAAAGATGTGTATATTACATGCATATGAAATAGGACAATAAGACTTTTTACAACAAAAATATTTAAAACACTCAAGATAACATGAACATGTATTGTAGTCGGCCGTCATGATTACATTCTACCGTGGCACCATTGAGAGTGTCCTCTCCAGTTGTATTGCTGTTTGGGCTGGTAGCTGCACTGAATACAACATGAAGGCCCTGCAGCGCATAGTGAACACGGCTGGTCAGATTATTGGTGCTTCACTCCCCTCCCTGAAGGACATTTACACCTCCCATCTCACCCGCAAGACGACCACGATTGTGAGTGGTGTGTCACCCCGCTCACTCTTTGTTTGATCTTCTGTCCTCTGGGAAGAGGTAAAGGAGCCTGCGCTCCCGCACCACCAGACTCACCAACAGCTTCATTCTCCAGGCTGTTAGGATCCTGAACTATCTCCTCCCTTCTGCTGTACTTTTTCCGCTATATTCTGACTGTCTGCTGTATGCACACTTGCTTCATTTTTGCTCCTCTTATTTATTATGTTGTTTATTTATTTATTCATCACTCTTATTTATTCATTGTTTGTGCCTTCTTGTTTTTATTTTTTTGTGTTGTTTACTTGTATGTATATTGTGTACTATGTCTTGTCACCGTGGGATAGTGGGAACGTAATTTCAATTTCTTTGTGTGTCTTGGCATGTGAAGAAATTGACAATAAAGCAGACTTTGACTTTTGACTTTGACTTTTGACAGACTTGCATCTGATTCGAAGAATATTTGATTAGTTTATAATAGTGTTCAATTTGATTGTTGTACTCTGCTTGTATTTATTTTGTGTTCATTAAAATTGTAATAACTTTTACATGTCTAGTCAGTCAACAATATATTTTGTGTCTTCATAGGGTTGAGTGTTCTTCAATGTGCTTCAGTGGCCCTCAAGGTGACATTGCAGCGGTTGGAATTGAGCAAGAGCCTCAATCAGACCAGGCTCCACGTGATCCGCAAGGAACGGCTCCTAGAGACCCTAGAGTGTCTGCTGCAAATGGCCAGCTACTCTCATGTCATGGTTCGTACTATACTAAGGAATATAAAAAGGATAGAAGATGGTCAGACGTATATATATGTCCATGCACTTAGTCAAACTAGCATGATTCTGGTGTGTGTGTACAGCTCTACCAAATATGCAAGGCCATTTCCAAAAGCGTGTTACAAACATTGCCTCTAAATGGGCATCTCTCAATGTACTTTGAGCTTACGAAGTTTAAATCGACTATCATCCTTGTCAATATTAGCATGAGCTAAAATGACGCTCCATGTGTCTTTGACTTGCCTGGGAGATCTGTCATAGCAATATAAGGCTCCCATTTGCAGTACAAAAATGTCATAACTCTGATTCAGATAAGACAGCTGAATTTATGTGCTGTGCTTTTTTATGCATTTGCGGTTTATTTTACATTTTCTATCATTTTGGTTATGCTGACTGACATCACATTGCTAGCAGAGGCTAAGTGCCTAACATGCAAACAAGGTGTGTGTTTGCATGTGCTGGCAACCAACATGCAGCAATATATTTTATCACCAATCTATTACAATATATTTTTTTTGCTTCAGAGTAGGAGCAGCTGTTAGCTCACACTCTGTGCTATCCTTGCGCAGTTCTGTGGATACTCCGCCTCTAAAAATAGGCACCTTTTTTAAAAGATGTTCTTAAGAATATTTACCCCAAATGAAAAGTCTACAATTTACAGACACCTGGAGGAGACACAATGACGTATATTTGTACTTTGCCAAAACATGACAAATAATTAAAGTTAGGCGAGTCAGACAGCATACCAATGTTAACAAGCATGTTAGTTATTCAACAACTAAATCAGGTTTTTCATCTCTTTGTACTACATGTGTTTAATCTTCAGTTCCTTTTCCTTCTGTTCTTTCCATAGGGGACCTGGGGAATGAACGCCTAAGCCGCAGCACGTCAGCTCGGTAGAGACCCGACAGTAATGTTCTGAGTATGAATAGGCTTGGTTTACGATAGAGTCCATAAAGTGACTTCTCTCATAAATCCCATCCTGTTATGTAAAGTATCTAAGGTTGTGAAAAATATAAAAAGCCTGATTTAGAATCAGTTTTTTTTTTAAATCTTCACAAAGTTTAGGTGCCCATTAGCTGGTTTCTGTGAAACTTCATTTGTTTGTTACATCCAAGTAACAACTTGCCTTCATTGTGGTCCGGTTGTATTCCGATGGAAAGGTACTTTTTCAATGTCATCTAGCATGATGGCACAGTATGTGTTGGTGGTGTATCAGGTCACACATCCATGATTTGGATCTCATAAAGCTCGACTAAAGGTTGTTTGTTTGTATAAACACCAATGTTAATTCATGCATATATCAAACAAACAAACTGTTACATAAATGGTTGAGCTACATCACATTCAACAATTTGTCATCAGCAGACAATTAACTTACCTGACTAAATAATTATAATTGAAGCTAAGACAGTTTGGACATTTTACATTAGTATCAAACAGTCAAATGTCATTGTCAATTTCCAAGATTTGCATCTTGATACACAGTAACACTACTAGGTTTACAACAATGATACAGGATCTAAATCATACTTGTGTATGACAAGGCATTATATTACGTATGTTGAAAATTTGTATTGGGGACTACCTGTAAAGTATGTTGAATGAATGAATGAATTTTCATTCTTCTATCTTCTCAAATTTGTCATTTACTATTGCCATGTACGCACTTTGGATGGGGCAACCCTAAAATGTGGGCAATCCCTATCAAATCTGCCCCTGTGCATATGTTGCATGAATTCCATGGACGTAAGCACTTTTCCTCTTCGCACTTCTGAGACTGTAGGAAGTCCAGCGCCTCTTCAAGGTGAAAACATGGTCTTGGCGCCATGGAACTCTCCTGGAGCTTTTCCACTTCTAACTTGCTCCTGGTAGCTTGGAGGTTCTTTTTGTTTTGTTTTGTTTTTTTGCATGGCTCCTAACATTATAACAACTACAGATATTACAATGATGTAATGGTGAGTTAGATAATGAATTAAAATATCCCCCCTCCCAGTCAGTTGTCAAATACGGTCACGTCACTTGCCCAGCCAGAACACCCATCTTCTTAGTGATGGACCTCAAAAACATGCATTCAGTCATGAGCATGGATTTTGATTATGTTACTGTATTGAATTCATTTCACACAGAATAAAACATACTCCGGTCTACATATTCTACATACAACGTAATATCCTCTGGTTGGTTTATCAGGTCTACATGTTACATCTACAAATTACATCCACAACATTTACAGATTTTGGAATTCGGTCCACACAAAGGCGCACCTTCGGTTTGTGAGAAAATTAAAGGCTTTAAATGCAAAATACGAAAATACAGTACATTTGAATGAGATTCACAAGTCTCAGGAAAACTCCATGCTCCATAATTTCCAGACAATCTTAGACTTAAGGAACACCTTTTTGGTGGTAACGCAACAATTTTTTAGGTTACGCACAGTGGGTTAGTCAGAAGTCTGGACGGAAGAATGCGCAAGCCAGGCACGTTAGAAAATAGTGTTGCGAGTGAATGTGAAAATATGGCAAATGTCACTTTTTACCATTCAATCGGGAAGTGTTATTTTCTTATGTACAACTGTCAAACAGTTCAAGACTCACTTTTGAATTATGAGCCAAACGTTTTTGTTCAACTACTTGTAAAGGGATCTTACATTGCAATTACTGTATCTAATCAAATGTTTCTTTGACATTTCCCGTGTCTTTTTTGTGGTATCGTTCTATTGTTTCTTTATTGATTTTCTACCAAGTCAAATAATTGAGGAAATATTTTATGTATGTTTTGTGATTGCTAAGATGTTTTAAAGCAACATTTTGATCAAATGGAATTTAGAAATTAACTGTTGATGGTGTTATTGTTATTAAATGGTAGAGCCAGGTTGGCAAGGCTAGTATATAGGTTTATTGTGGTAGATGTTAAAAACAGCATTGTGTCTTTGCATGCACTATAATGTGCTTCCTGACTCTGTGTGGCGGTGTGTAAATAAAACTGTGGATTGTCATTGCTGACAACAAAATAAAGACTACATATTATACAAGTCAGGAAAAACTTTATGTATGTTTTGTGATTGCTAAAGTCTTTTTAAAGCAACACTGTGATAAAATGGAATTCAGAAATTAACTATTGATGGTGTTATTGTTATTAAATGGTAAAATCAGGTTGACAAGGCTAGTATATAGATTTGATTGTGGTAGGTGTTAAAAACAGCAGTGTCTTGCATGCACTATAATGTGATTTCTGACTCTGTGTGGTGATGTGTAAATAAAACTGTGGATTGTCATTGGTGAGAACAAAATAAAGACAACATATTATACAAAATGAATCACTTTTTTGCTTTTATATTTATGTTATTGTGTGCTTGGAGTCTCCAAGATTGTAGAAAAATGTAATCTATCCCCCCAGGTGCTGCAGAGATACTTTTATGATCTGTTTGGGAGCTATTTTTTACTCCCCTCAGTTTTCTCCGTTTTCTATTACGTATTTTTATCCATTACATCACATCCGTTAGGGCAGGACTACCAAACAAGGTAATCGGTGTGGCCAAACGGTTTCGCAAATCCGCCTTCTTTATTATTCTGAGAGACTTTTGTAGTCCAAACAACCCAAGGATGCCGTAGTGGAGAGATCAAAATGTTCTGTTGTTGGATGCATCAATCCATACAACTCATTGCACTGTCCCCCAGCATCAGAACCTCAAAGAACTGCTGGGTCAAATTTCATTTTTCAAGCAGTGTTCCCTGATCTGTGGGCAAAGTCCTGCTTCAGTTCTCTCGGGCAATAGACGGACTGACTGACAGACGAACGGACGACAGACAGACAGACAGACAATTATATTTTTAGATAATTATATTATTAGATACTAGATGATTAATTTGTTATGTTGCTTTTTGTCTCATCTCCCTCAGGTGATAGACTCGTTGCTGAAGACATTTTGCCCTAATTTTCATTGACAAATATGGCTATCCCACGTCTAGCCACCATCACAGCCCACTGACGATCAGGTCATGAAGTGATTGCATTCAGGACACTCACTTAAAAGCAGGGCTGTGGACTCGGTCGGATTTTTGCACCGAGTCCGAGTCCGGCCTCTTGACCACCGAGTCCGAGTCCGGCTGTCCATTTTTTTCTGTTTTTCTGAGAGCGCAGACGTTAAAGTGAGGCGACGTTCCAATCGGACGTCGGATCGATAACATTTTCCCTGCCCTACCGGAGTTGTGCTAGTTCATAACGTAGATCACTCATGGCGTAGTCATTAATGTACGGTTGACAATTTAACCGATAGAAGTGGATACATTAGAACATAACCTACACTCTAATATATTATTTGACATGGTATTAAATGCGTGGCTTTACAAAAATAGTCATTGAAGCCCACCCTTAGCCCTGAGTGCCATTGGCATGAGGCAAAACGCTTGAAAACACACACTCTCGCCCAATTAAATAACCATTCTGAAACACAGGACATGTAAGATAATATTTTTTAATCATTAATTACACCATTATAGCTCAGACATTTATCTAAACACAAATAATTAGTGACGACCCCACAACTATCGAAACACATCAATGACATAAGCTGGGTGACATAATCGTCCTTGACATTGGTACATAATGTAAACATTAGCCTAAATGCAACTCAACGTGGCCGCATTGATCGTAAGCAGGGCTGTGGACAGTATTTCTACGCGCATTCTCAGCAGCATGATGAAAATAAAATTGAACGTATTTTTTTTATTGTCGGACTCGGTGGACTCGTGTCCGAGTCCGGCAAAAAGGACAGAGTCCGAGTCCCCGAGTCCGAGTTCACAGCTTTACTTAAAAGATTTGTTATTTTGAATGAGCCACTCTGACTCCTATTGCCCTGGAAAATAAAAGTGCAAAGTTCTTCGGTACACAAATGAGCAGTGACAAACTGATCATGTAATCTTAATGCAAATGTCAGTCATAATTTTGGTTTGGAGTGACTCATGCTCTGTGCTAAAATTAAAAGCCTGTTGAAAGTGAAACTGTCGAGCCAAGAAAAAATACAGACAATAGACAAATGTTGTAGAGTATCCTAGTTACAATGAAAATCAGGAATCATAGTTGAAATGTGTTTTTATTGTGTAGCCCTTAATCATAAAATATACATATGCCCACAATTCAGAGCTAAACACCCCGTCCAGGCAAGAAAGAATTCCGGAAAACCAATTTGATGAATGAGAAAGTAGTCCTTGAGATATGATCTCCTCCTCAATCCATTGTAGCTTAAATTTAGATCAAGAAGATGCAGTCATTGAAACATGTTCCATAAGTGTTTTTGTTTTTAGTACACACTATAATCAAGTTAAACTGCATAGTTTATGTCTGAAGTTGTCAGTCTAAGACATTTTTTTGGACTTGTTCTACCGGTATAGGCAGTGGATACACAAGTGTTTTTTGCTGGATCGTACATAACCAAGAAAAAAGGAAGCTACAAAGAAGAGGAAAAGGTAGCAACCAATCACAACAGCTTGTGACCAACTTTATTGCAGCATATACCGTGGCATAGCATCAAGAACAAACACAACGGTCAAATTAAAATTGGATATAAAGATCTAATCACCACAGACCTTTGTGAGTGTCGAAAGAGGAACGGAAATTTGGCTTGATGCCGCATGGCTTCTGTGAGTCGTCCAAAAAGGAAGAAGAGCAGCATAGGGTACACGTAAGCTCTCGACTGATGACAATTACTTTAAAATTACTTTGGAAAGAACAATGAGGTAGGAGGCCGCTTGGCTCCCCTTGAACGCAGCTTGTTTCACCGCAATCGTCGAGTGATAATACCGTGGCATAACTACATCAAGAACAAACACAACAGTCAAATTAAAATTGGATATAAAGATCTGATCACCATACACCTTTGCGAGTGTCTAAAGAAGAACGGAAACTTGGCTTGATGCCGCATGGCTTCTGTGAGTCGTCCAAAAAGGAAGAAAAGCAGCATGTAGGCTTGACTGATGACAATTATTTTAAAATCACGTTACATTCAAGTCAAGTCAAGTTTATTTGTATAACCCTAAATCACAAGCAAAATTCAGCATCGTTGTTATTTTGACCAACTGATGACAAGCACTTTGTAACATTTTCCTCTGAAAATAATAAATTCCAGGGTTAGTTGCCTCTCTTCGGACATTTTTCAATTGCACTACACACGTCCTTCTATACCTGCCTCTAACAGTTAGAGGCAGTCTACATGTTACGTCTACAAATTGTGTTACGGCAACCCGCTGCTTCGGAATCGCATACAGCTCTCAAGCACTACCCTAGCGACTCCCTGGAGCTTTTGCCAAACATTTAATCGTGAATGTTCATTTTGTATTTGTAGCATACTTAGTTATCTTAATAGGCGGCATACAGTTTATGTATTGAGAGTCTATGTGGCCATATAAAAGGCTTTTCAATTTTTGTGGCTCCAGACAGGTATGGTTTTTTTTGTTTTGTTTTTTTAACATTTTGAGTTGCCAACCCTTGAACTAGGCCAATTACTTCCTGCAATGTGGGTTCATTCTAACCTTACAGGATACAGTTGTCTGCATGCTCTCATCCCAGGCACTGTCGACATCTGCTGGCATTTACACCTCATTACAATCCTTCCCAATCTTGATGCTCTGTGACAAACTGCATTTATAATCTGTTTCCAATGCATTAAAAAACACAATTTTCGGGAGAACTCGTGGGTGGCGCTCAATGGTTAATTAATAGAGTTTGGGCAATAAAAATGTGAGGGTAGATTATAAATATTTTCTCAGAATGAAATGAATGAATACTTCTTTGAATGAATACTTTGTGTTGCAACTATTGAAAGTAAAAAAAAAGGCTTTCATTTAAAGGGACACAAAAGCTTTGGTCCATTTTTCATTAACTAGCCCAGTTTATGAACTTTTTGCTCAGGAAATTGAGTAAAGTAAGCATATTCTATTGTCTCCATTCATTTTGAAGAAATAACGAACCAACTAATGTCTTTAAAAATGCCCACTTTTCATGAGAAATAGGGCCACACACCCCTCCCCTCCATGTCTTAGTTTATGATGTCACGGAAGGAAGCGATCACAGTTTCCCCACAGGAAGTTATTGTACTGACATTGCTTAAAATGTCAAAATACCGTATTTTCACGATTATAAAGCGCGGATAAAAGTCTTAGATTTTCTTCAAAATGTGCAGTGCAGTGCCCCCTATGTGTGTTGTTGTAAGGCGGACGTATTAAAGAGCGCCATGAGAACGTTAAAGGGGGAATTGTGGGCGTGGATTTGCAGTACGCCCCACCGTTTGTGTGTGTGTGTGTGTGTGTGTGTGTGCGTGTGTGTGTGTGTGCGTGTTGTTGTAAGGCGGACGAACTCCATGAGAATGTTATGGATTGTATTAGAGATGCACCGATCCGACTTTTTCAGTTTCGATACCGATACCGATGCCGTGGCTTTGCGTATCGGCCGATACCCGATACCGATCCGATATTATGGTTGACTTAACAAGCTACATAACTCTACATGTGGAACAGAAAAGACCAAAGGCAATGGCATCAGGCAGACTACACAGTTCTTTGCTCTAAATTAGGGGTGTCCAAACTAACGGTCCAATTTTTATTGGCCCGCAGCAAATTCTGAAAACATAATTGAATATGGCCCGCACAAGAAGCTTGAGCTCAGCTTCTCAGTTTCCACACTAGATGGAGCCCGCCACACAAAGCGTTTGACGTCCCATTAACACCCCCCCGGAAGAGAAGCGAACACGCAGCGTTTGACATCCGATTAGCCTCCCCCCCCCCCCATTCGGGAGAGAAGCGAACGCGCAGCCTTTGACGTCCCATTAGCAACCCGAAGAGAAGCGAACGCGCAGGGTTTGACGTCCGCTTAGCAACCCGGGGAAGAGAAGCGAACGTTCGCTCCATGTTTGCGTTTGTTTAGAAAACTCTCGTGGCATGCGGCACACGTGCACACGACGTATGACGTAGCCCGCGTCCCAATAGAATAAGGAAAGTATCGGCTCACAGATCGGCTGTAAAACCCGATACCCGATCCATCTATTTTGTTGATATCGGGGCCGATATCCTATCCAGATATCGGATCGGTGCATCTCTAGATTGTATATAAAAGAACTGGTACATGCGTCATGCAAAACATCGTTGTTATAACAACAGTGACAATGGCAAAGAGACACGCTTATCAAGCACAGTTCAAACTGAAGCATCAGCTATGCAGAAGAGCATGGAAATTGAGCAGCCGCGAGAGAATTTGAAATCAAATCGATGGTTCGGAAGTGGAGGAAGCTGGAAAACGAGCTCCGACAGGTCAAGAAGACGCAGCTGAGTTTCCGCGGACATAAAGCGAGGTGGCCCGAGTTGGAGGAAAGACTCGAACAGTGGATCATCGAGCAAAGAACAAGTGGGAGAAGCGTTTCGACGATCACCATTCGACTAAAAGCAGCAACGCTAGCAGGAGAAATGAAAATTGCCCATTTTTAAGGAGGTCCGTCTTGGTGCTTTCGTTTTATGAAACGGTGCCGTTTTTCCATCTGGACCAGGACTACGTTGGCGCAGCAACTTCCAGTGGATTATAATGAAAAGCTGGCCATCTACCGCTCCTACTGCAGCGAACACATCGCCGACAAACACATCCAGCCCAGCCACATCACCAACATGGACGAAGTGCCGTCGAATTTCGACATCCCGGTGAATCACACTGTGGAGAAGAAAGGGACCAACACGATAGCGATACGCACAACGGGATAAGAAAAGTCTTCTTTTACTGTTGTGCTTGGCTGCCATCCTCATGGACAGAAACTGCCGCCTATAGTGATTTTTAAGAAAAAGACTTTGCCTAAAGAGACATTTCCATCAGGAGTCATCATTGTGGCAAATGAAAAAGGCTGGATGGATGTTGAAATGATGACTGAGTGGCTGAGGGAGGTGTGTGTAAGGAAACCAGGTGGTTTTATTCCATGCATCACCATCGCTAACAGGGATCAACCAGCCTCAAAAAGCATGCGGACATCTCTACTTAGGCCCATTTCAACCTCTGAAAATTTAAAAAAAAACATGACTGACTGAAGTGCAAGACATGAGCACCCTGTCTGCACCTGAAGTGCCCTGTCACGTCTTGTTTATTTCCTTTCACCAGTCACCAACATACGCAAACTCGACGCGTCCCAAGGGTTAATCCAGTGCTTCTCAATAATTTTCTGTTACGCCCCCCCCTAGCAAGAAGAAAACTATTCGTGCCCCCCCCTCCCCACCGTGACTATCCTAATTTGTCTTGTAAGTCGTAAAATGTTGCACTGTCGCAAACGTGACAGAAGTAACAATGAGAGCGCCACTGCCCCCTGCTGTAGTAGATGCGCAATTACACTTTATTCTAGTACTGCCAAAAAAAAAGCCTGTTCCCCAGGGTCACACGCCCCACTATTTGAGAAGCACTGGGTTAATCTAAGATTAATTGTTCATGCGTTCTTATATTTTCAATTGAAATTGGTAGGGGTTCACTTGACTTACATTTTCCCTGAAGTCGACGTATGGCGTATCACCTGCACCGCCAATCTTAAAAGGAGGCGCTTTAAACAGCCTCACTCAGCTGAAGGGTCAGCCTCCTCGCTGAAAGTATAGTGCTGCCAGTTTTTCCAACAAGCTGACCTCCGGGTTTGTGATACAGTCTGGGGCGAGCCTCCTGAAAGAATGGGACTGATCTTAGCGATAATGCAGAGGTGACAAAAACTAAATAATATTCAAACAATTCGTCTGAGGCCTCATTAAGCAGTCACACCTCATTAAGCTTTAACCAGGTCTCTCAAAGACCAATCATCTTAAAATTATTATGAGGTTTAATGATCTAGTACTGCTTTTGCAGAAACTGATCTAATAATCATAAAACCGGGTTACAATCTTGTAGGCGCTGATATGAGCAATTTCCATCAGAGGATTCCATCAGAGGATACATAAGAAAAATGTGTTGTCTAGGTCTTGCGTTGTATTTTAAGTGACTATTTGCACAGCGGGAGTGATCAACCATTGGAATTTTATGGTTATTCGCTGGGAAACAAGTACAGTTATTGGGCGCAAGTAACACATCATCAATAAGAAAATAGATGAGTATACGTATAGTGGTGCACTACGTGAGGGTGTATTTCTCCAATCTACACAAAAAAATATGTATTTTAAGAATCGAGCCTAGTCCTGGTTAGCTTTAGACTCCATACTTGGCCTGCTCTAGTATGAGCTGTGCATTTATTTCCTCCTTATTGAAATGTAATTGGATCTCTAAGCAAGCCTTTCGCAGCCTGTGGAAGACCTGCACTAAATAACTTCAAATTTACTGAATAAGTAAACAAGGAACATTTTTAACTAAAAATTGTAGATTCATATTCAGTCTAATAGATGGTTTGGATTGCATCTCTTCACAATGTCACATATGCCCTTTATTTCTCATCTCATGACACACACAGACTCATTTGTTTCATTTAATCCTCCAATATCAACAACCGTTCACCCACCATATACCACCCCCATCCATACAGCTGCTCATAATGAAACAAACCCCTTCTCGCTGGAGCAAACATAGCCTTCAAGCGCTGGAGGCCATTGTAACAATGCCCATCTACTGTCTGTTATGCTCCCCACCACCCTGGATGTGTTTCTTAAATCCTCCCCAACCCACATAAACCCCCTTGTTTTCATTTCTTGCATCACATCCCAGTGCCATGCGCCTCCATCCTACTTTTGTTTTTTTAGCAAGCTTCTTCTTATGTTGTCTGTGTATGTTTATGTGTGTGCGCGTGTCTGCGTGTGTGTGCGTGTCCGTATATGTGTATATGTATATGTATATATATATATATATATATATATACATCCATTTTCTGAACCGCTTAGTCCCCACGGGGGTCGCGGGAGTGCTGGAGCCTACCCCAGCCGTCATCGGGCAGTAGGCGGGGGACACGCTGAACCGGTTGCCAGCCGATCGCAGGGCACACAGAGCCAAACAACCATTTGCACTCGCACTCACACCTAGGGACAATTTGGAGTCTTCAATCGGCCTACCGGGCATGTTTTTGGGATGTGGGAGGAAACCGGAGTACCCGGAGAAAACCCACGCGGGCCCGGGGAGAACATGCAAACTCCGCACAGGGAGGGCGATGTATGCGTATGTGGCGAATACATTTGGCTAAACATAATACAGGTGTGGTTTTAATAAGTTAATACATTTGCCACATTTGTGGCTTAGAGGGACACCTGGTCGTGGAGGATCCGCTTGGTCTTCTCGGAAGGTATTTATTACCTTCTCTATGCTGTTTTCTCCCACTGCAGTATCCTAGCAGGACAATGGCACGTGCCAATCAAGGGGCGTCGTAAGGATCTGGATCCCCGGGAATAAACTGCTGTAAATTGCAAATGCATTTTTTTAGCATCCCTCTTAGAAAGGTCATCCATTATTATTTTTACATTCATGAGATAATCATTTGAATAGTATAACTATTGTTTTTTTATCCATTTCCAATCTTGATTTCATCTTAATTGATTTCTAAAATTAAATAGGTTAAGTACTTCAATTCGTCACTTTATGACCACGTACAAAATTACACTCTTTAAAAACAAAAAAATTCCGCTGAATTACAAGAACCGGAGTGTGAATCAACACAGTTAATGTCATTGGATGTCAGCCCAGTTTTTCATTCTGATGGTTCAACTTGCATTTCTCGCCCTTTTATGAAAGTATTGTGTGATATTGCCTCATACACTTGAAAGGCCTTGAACTGCTGCAAGAGATACCAAGAGACTTCACTCACATACAGCCTCGCGCACGCACACACACGCACGAGCACATACACAGCTGGAAAATGAGATAGTCAACGTCTGCAGTTTAAAAAAAAAAGGACGTTTTGTTGCACGATGAAAAGGCGGTCAGTTGCCTTTCACATTGCCCCTAGTGACAAAAAGTGGCAATTAGTCCTACAATGCAGCCACAAGACATGGTCATACTACAAAAAGGAAGAACAATTTTGGATTCCATCTGTCCCAATGTTAGCATACCTTTTTTGCATCCCATGCTGTTACATTTCTGTTTACCCTCACTAAGGTTGCGGTTGAACTGGAGCCTGTCCCAGCTGACTTTAGGCAATCGCAGGGCACTTACAAACAAGAATTGACACTCGCATTCACACCTACAGACATGTAGAGGGGAAAAAAAATAAGAGTCAGAAATGAATGAACATGACTGCTTTATTCGGCTGCAATTCACCTGATGCATAATTTCCTGACATTGGCATTGATCAATAAAAGGCCCTGAATTCTCCAAAATATCAAATTGGTCAGTGAATAACAATTCCATAGAGTCAACATTTATTGTTGTGTGATTGTTTTTTCGCAAAATACAGCCAAAAAACCTAAAACAGAGGAATACATTGAGGAATTTTGTTGGGACAATGAATTATTCAGCATCTCACTCTCAATCCAAAATCAAAACCTAGGTATGACAAAGAGAAAAAAACCTTGACCAGATGAGGTGGAGCGCTGGAAGTCATGCAGTAAACAGAATAATGCCTTCATATAACACTCACACATGCTTTTCTGAAAATCAAACATGCATGGGTTATTTCAGTCATAAATACACAATTGAGAAATACAAATCCTCTTCATGATTCTGATTATGAATAATTGTAGCGCATGTTTACACACCTTTTCAGCAATCCCTTTATTCATCTTAACGCAAATGGTAAATGAACATTATTAAGTAAAAATAAAATACAAAATAAATATATATGTGTATATATATATATATATAATTATATATAATTTTGTGTGGGTCTACCTTGATGCCACCACTGTGTGGGTGTCACAAAAACCACACGTAATTCAATCACTATCACTAATTCAAGGACCTTTCTTTTCCAGCCGCAAACACAAAAACTCAAAGCATTCACAAAGGATTGTGAGTTCAGTTGGGATCACAGTGGTCACGGACAAGTTCAGCATCTTCTCTGGAAGCCATATCACTAAGGCTTTGTAGAGTTCCTCACCCTTTTTAGGGAAACCTCTGTTTTTCTTGATGAAATTGATTTTCCCACTCTCCTCTTGAAAGATTAGTAAATATATTTTTATATAAAATGACTAGCAAAACCATGCAACTAACAATCATTTTAACAAGATTTGAAACCTGTCTGTGCTCTCGATTCGTTGGGGGATGGGGGGAGTTCAGCGTGGGCGCTTTTTAGGCACTGCCATCTTGTTTGAGTCGCTGACTGCGGGCCTTGTAGACCTCGATAAGTAAATCTTTCACATACTGAATCTCTCTTTCCACCGATTCCGCCTTGTCACGAAGTTCCCTGTTCTGCCCTTCCAGTCCATGAAGCTCCTCTTCCAGAGAGTCCAACTCTGCCCTTTTCCGCAGCCTGTACCTGCAGAGGAAACGTTTTTGTTGGAGTTAATTTTGGTTGCCTAGAATCTTGATTAATGAGATGAAATGAGTGTGGAACCTTTTGGGATATCTGCTGAGATTTAACAGTGAGGACAGCAGACTAAACATCAATTTATCTGCTATAGTGGTGAGAACGAGGCTACTTTGCTTACGCACCAAAGAAAGTCCATGTCTACATTTGACATAGAATAGCCCAACTTTACCATTCAAAATTGACTCGGAAAGAGTACACCACCCTGATGAGATTTGAAAAGTGAGGGAGAAGAATGTTTACCTGTGAGCAGCAGTTTTATTCTGGTCTCTCTTCTTCTGCTTTCTCTCCCCAGTGTTCAAATCCAAAGAAGCGGTCCCAACTACAAGCGTCGATTTAATGGAACACGGCTCATCCTTTAGCCTCTGAGTCGGGCGGTGGATGGGGGCGCCCAGCAGCGTCCCCTCACTCTCACCTCTGGACAGACATTCGTAACTTTGGTCCGCAAGGCATTCTGGATAGAGGTAGTGGCCGTGTTGGGGCTCTACGGCTTGCGACGGCTGGTCCAGTTCACCGATAAAGCTATGGTATGGTTCCGTGCTGGCCATAGATTGGTGGAAGTAGCCGTCTGCAGCCATCATTGTCTCTTGGGGAATACTTCCAGACAGTCCTCCATCTTTGCTGCAATGCAGGACCTCGAGCCCGGAGCTGTCGTAACTTACATTAACCTTCACATTGTGCATCAGTTGTCCCTCTCGCTTGTGGTGGCCGTCGTAGGAGCCACCAAGGCAAAAACTTCGCGCAATCTCTTCGCTACAAAACATCCCTTCGGAAAAACAATAGCTCTCCTCTTCCTTCAACGATAAAGCACATTCTCTCACCTTCTTGATGCCTCCGAGGCTGTTCTTGCTCACCGTCTTCAACGTGGAGTAGTGATTCACAGAAAACTCTGTGCTCCCGGAGTAACTTCCCCTGGAGCCCCATGTATCGAATCCGACGTCCTCCCCGACTTTCACTGCCTCACTGATGATTCTTCGCCCACTGTTGTGGTGATAACGGTGGTGGTAGTTGTATGGCGCAGGCCGTGCGATTTTGGATCTAGCCATGGGACTGCCACAGAAGCTGGCCAGGTCCAGTTCCCCTGTTGCCAAGGTAACAACCACAGGGCTGGTGTCTGATTGGTTGGTCCCATACGAGCCATAGGGTAACTGGTAATAAGACTGCGAGCCCATAGCTTGGGCACCTTTGTCACATTTCGAGGATTTCTCCGACTTGCTTGCCGTGGCTGTGGACTCGGAGCGGAAGTAGTCCTCCAGCTGAGCTAGCTCCTCCTGCAATAAAGAGGTCATGACCTCCAGGTCTGAGGGCACCTTGACATCTTGTTCTAACGGTGAGGGTGGAAGGGATGAGCTGGGAGACGACTCGGTAGTTGACACGAATGAAGACAAATCAACTTTTTCCGTCATCCAATCTGAGTGACCATCACCTAAAGGAAAAACATTAGGATGAATATGAGTTATTTTGTTTGTAATTAAAAGAATGTTGAAAAAAACTCATATGCTGATTTAAAAAAAACACAAAATGTTGAAATAAACAAGTAAGAAACATAAACAATATTGTTAAAATCAACAAAAAAACTCTCAATAAAATTCAACGACTAACCGATCATCTGAAAATGATTGAACAGCATCGTCTGCATTCGATAAAAATCCAGTTAGCTGTACTCACTGTACGACATTAGTCCCGTGCTGCACTGCGGCTCCGACCTCGGGATGTGGAAAAATAAAAAAGCATCTTGGAAAAACTCACCAATAAAGCGCTGCTTTTCCTCAAGCTCCGCCCCCACCGTGGGCCGCGATTGGCTGGGGCTAGCCTGTCGGAGAGGGAGAACGTGGAGCCCGCCTGTGGAAATGAGGTGAATTTTCCTGCGAAGGATCGATGCCGCCATTGTATCGTCTGCTGCGATTAAATTGTGAAATGGCACAAATAGTGCAATTGATGGACGAAAGGGTCACATAAATACTTGAAGATCTGAAAAAAGAAAAAAGAAATCATTAGTAATATCTTTTTTGGTTTCCCTTTCAAAGCCTACAAAGAAGAAACACAGAATTCCAGAAAAACGAATTATTGTGATTAAGCGTTTGTTAAGTTACAATTACTTAAAAAAACATTTGAAAACACTACTCATAACATCTGTCACTACCATGTCATTCAAAATAAATGACAGTAACACAGAAACAATGGCACCTTCTAGAAAAATGTTTCAATATTCCATAAAATAAAAAAAACTGCAAAATTGATGTAAACGTTGATTAATGTGATGTAACACAAATCAATTTTAATAATGGAAAATTAACTTTAAAATGTCATTCTGGAACTTCAACAATATCAAATAAATTGTTTATTTGTTTAGACTTGGGGTTAAAGAGCAAAGAGTAGACATTCATTGCTACTAACTCAGTCCAAAAAAGTTGTACTCACCCCATAGTTCTGAGTGGTGTCAAGTGCGTTGCGAAAGCAAAGCACACGAAGCTTTAAAAGGACGACGGAGACGAAGCCACGCTTTTAAAAAGCCATATCCTCCCTTTTAGGAAGTCAGCAATGAAGCGATATTTGCGGCAAGAACACTTGAAGACACAAAGTTTTTAAATCGGTTACTTCTCCAACTCCAGACGCCCCGACCGGATTACATTTCATGAAATCACTCCGCACTTTCCAGAGTTGAGCCGCCTGTTACGTCATCACCTAGACGGGACTTTCCCTCTACCAAGAGAGTTCGACTCATGTTGCCTTTGCCTTACTTTTTTCTTTTGCCTTTCGGTCTTTACGTTTATATTACATTACACCCGGTAATTAATAAATAGCGGCCAAGAAAAATGACTTCACAGCGGGAGAGCGTACTACCTCCACGCACAGACGCACACACAAAATAAAGGAGGAAACTAACTGATTTCTTAAAGGAAGAAATATCCAACGTACGTAATTATTTGTCTTAATTGTTTATTTTAAAAGTTAGATTAAAAGATACGTTGAAATAAAGAGCATGTTGAAGTTCAATGTCTGTTGCTCAGACAGCGGCACTAGTTTTCGGTGCGCCTCGGCGGAAGGACACAGTATTGCAGCGTGAAGGTGTAACTTTAGTTGCAGCCCTGTTGCATCAGATGCGCAGAGGGACTCAACACCGTGGTCTTCACCATTGGCTTACACTGGGAACTTGTTTTTTTTCCTATTGGCCTCCCATCATTCTTACACTGATTGCTAATCATTTCACATTAGCACCAACCAGGGAGAAGCGTGTCACTGAGCTCCAGAAATGGTATTAAATATTAGATCAGATTCATAACATAATTAAACTGCTATTGCACTTAAGATCATTAAAAGACTATTCATCTTTATGGGCTCATTTCTAATTAATGATCAGAGTACAATTATTAAGCAAGCGATTGTTGAATAGGACGCTATAATAATTTCACTTATCCATCTATTATCTGCACCACTTGTCCCCAAATGATTTCAATTAGTGTTTTCAATTGTTTTAAATTTCAATTCAGTTAAATTGATGTATTCCCTATTATTGTGCTTTCTTCACAGGTTTTCTTGGTTCATCAATGTGACATTATTGCATATAGCAGAATATAGACCAAAAACAAAAAGGTAGGTTCGAAATAATATAAGATTACTAGCAAGAGTGCCCTCATATCAAGCATTTAAATGTTAACTACATTTTTAGTAATAATATCAGGAAACACTTGTAATGCATTATTAAACAGTTAGAGTTTTCACCATCAAGTACCTCACTGCTGAGGCCTGTTTACGCAATGGCCAAACTTAAACGCATGCAGTACATAGAAACACTTATTTGTGCACATTAAGGGGGTTACACAATTAGCTTCTTATAGCATTTTCAAATAGTCTGCAATTTTACAAAATGTAAATTAAAAATGCAATCCATCTCATGTGAAGCTTTAAACTTTTGAATCATCAACAAGTATTCAAATTCCCTTTGATGGCTGTCGTAACTTTGTGACTGGCTAGCAGCGAAGTAACTAAAGAAGGCATTGATACAATATCACGTAGTAGTAAGGCGCACTATAAATTTTTGTTCTTTACTGTTTTTTATTTTCCTAATTTCTCACAGAGTAATGGATTTTAGTTTTATTTCCATGTATTCTCTGTGAATATTTCATTTTTCAGCCACAGTCTGAAAAAAAGAATATAATCAATACAATTTACATCAAAGGGCAAATTTGACTACAAACAGCACTGTAAGCTACGTAATCATAAGCTGCAATGACAAGCAATGGTGCACTGCGCTGTATTTTGTTTCCCATTGTGTAATGATTGATGGAAGGTGCTCACACGTGTCAAAGTTGAGTTGTTTGAAGGTAAAATTAGCTTCTGTTTCATATTTTAACAATTTTGGCACAGGCAAAGCCTTTTGCAAACAAAAGTGTCATTTTGACCACTGTGGCACTGTTTAAGCCTCTGCGTTAATTGTTTTGAAAATGTGGATTTTCAGTTGACGGCTACGTCAAAACAATCAATGAAAACTTCAGGAAGAAGCGGGATTTCTTAGTAGGAAGCATGTTTTCACCTCAACTGCCATTTAATCCACAGGCTTGTCTGTAACTGTCAGAGGACGAGCGCTAGCAACAAAACGACAATTCCAGTGAATCACACCATCTCATTAAATGCAATATTTCAGTCATTTTCTGCCATGTTTCACAAAGTACCAAGCATTACTGTTGTTAGAAAAATTTATATATATTTTATCATGCGTTCTCTAATCAAAATAATTAATATTCCGTCTCACTTGTGGTTTGTCTGCTGTTGCTCTTCTCTTAATAGTTATTCAGTCAGCGAATTAAACCTGACAACTGTATTTAGAGGGACCGTAACAACGATGAGAGAAAAGAGCAGTCCACCCTCATTTGGTTCACCAACTCTACAAAGAAGTAAATGCACTTACAGACACAGGGAGTCAGGAGAAATTGCGTTTTAATGAGAATCACACAAATTTAAGAACCTGACAAATGTTTAAGGTTTGACAAAGGGGGTGTTTGATTTCAAAAAAGGGTTTAAGCCACAAGAATTTTTTTAATAGAATTGGGTGTCGTGCCAAAAACTGTAAGCACAGTAGTCATCATCTCGGAATCTGAAAAACCTAATGTTTTACCATTGTGATTGAAACACCAACTCTCTCAATCACAAATTTAATAGTGCCAGTTTCCAGAATTTGAGAAATGTCTGAAGCCCTCCAAAACCTTAACACATGAGATTAATGTGAATGATTCCCCATAATAGAGTTTTCATAATCAGAACATGTGTATGTGAATATTGGAAAATAAACATTCAAATTAATCAACATAAAAATAACAATAAAAAATTTGAAATACAGTATGAACATAAACATATGAACATCATATCCGACCATTCACTTACTCATCAAACATATTTCAAACTTGAATTTAGTATATTACAATCAAAGCTTTGTGATTACTAGACAGGAAATGTGTGCACAAGTGCTCATTAGAATGTAGTTTAAAAGTTCTAAAAAAAAAAGTGTCCAACATCAACTGGCCAGTCTGATGATGAAATATATTAAATATATTTATATAATAATAATTGTTCAACTAACAACAATACTCATAAATAAATTGGTGAGGTTTTGTCTTCCAGATTGGGGAAGTGTGTGACAGTTCCACGGACAGATTATGCTGACAAACCTTTCACTCCAACTCTTCATTGCAATCAAATTCTTTCTTTTCATATCATCATATTGAACACGCTACATTGTGGAGATTAAGCATATTGTCTGTCAAGCAACTGATGAATACTGCTCTGTAGTAGACTAAATGGAGTCAGTTGTGCATCTCACAAGTCCCCAAAAAGCTACTATAGCTGCCTACAACTGCTTCAACCAAAACATGTTCATGAACCTGATTGGCTGTGTAGCCCAACTGACAATGTGGTGTTGCACAAAATACAACTGGCCAATCTTTTCTAAATAATATGAACCAGAAAACACAAATGGAAACCACGTTATGAGGCAGTTTTTTTTCATTTCATCAAATAACGTTTTGATATATAATAAAGCCAGCCTGGCAGGCCGACAGCTAGACAGCAGGCCAGCCGAACGGACGGATGGATGGACGGACAGACATAAGGTTTTGAAGAACTTAACAAAGTTTGACTCCATCTTTTAAACGAGGTGGAAAATGAGACACCGATCGGCAAATGTTTTTAACACTGTACATGAACTTTTAACACTGGCCGAATTTCAGTGTACCAGGTTGATGCAATAAGTAAATTACAATAACAAAAATTTAAGCCTCCATTTATGAACAATTATGGTTATAGAATAATGATTATGTCTTATCCTTTTTTTGGGACTGCAATATATTGTCTCTTGGTAATATTCTTTCTAGTCCTCAAAAAAATTCCAATGTATGGAAGGTGTGTGAATTTCTATAGGTTGGCAGCTCTTGAACTGTTACTCCTACGCATCCAGACTGCAAGTGAATCGCACTTGTGTGGCGCTGCCATTTGTCAGACAGAAATTGTTCGCACGCCCACACACAAATACACACACGCATGCCTGGCGAAAATCAGTCACTTTTTTTATTTTACCATTCATCGTTACCCATTTGTAAAATCATAAAAGAACAGATGACAAGTTGGAAGATTTTGTTTTGGTCCAAGAAAACAAAGACTGAGATTTTGGGCTACAATGCCAGAGGTTTGTTTTTTATCTTATACAACCACACCATACCTAGAGTTAACCATGTTGGTGGCAATATTATGCTTTGGGGCTTTTATTTCTCTGGTGGAATTGGGCCCTTCAAAATGGAGGCAGTTATGAACGGTTCCAATCTTCAGGCCTGCTAGTAAGCAACAACAAATACATTTAAAAGAGATCAGAGATTTATTTGGGGCTAATCAGAGAAACTTTAATAGTGAAGTGTTGTCTGCTGACTCCTGTTTTTACATTTGATGTCAAAATCCAGTTTTTGATATTTTTACACAATAAAAATATTCAAATAGACTCATCCCATTTGCAGGTGACCATGATGAAAAATGTTTTTATATATCTCTGACTATTCAAAGCACAGTCAAAAACTGGTATTCGAACACAGGTGTGTAGACTATATTTTATTGTATGAAGCCATTACTAGTGTTAGTACAGATATGTTCCAAAACTTGGAGAAAAGCGGAACTAAGAATTGCTCACTTCACTCTCATCTTGATTATTTTCTTTAAAATCCAAAGGGAACTTTAAACAGCTTTAATGGTTCAGACACTTCTTAACCATAACTGTGTATGGTGTTCATTGTGGGCAACGGTTACAATTAAAATTACACACACACATACTTACAAGCACAAAATAAATAAAATGCGTATAAAAGTGAAGCCAAGCTTGTAGAAATGCATGCGTACTCTTCCCACCCCCCAAAGAGCTGCTAGTTGTCAGCTCTGTCTCCGCGTCTTGTGACCCTCGGGCGGCTCAAGGGCATTGGGAGCAGTGTGACAGGAAGGACAGGTTGACGCCGTACAGAAAGGCTGAGGCCAAACAAGTCTCACTCCGCTCATTAGTAAAACCGGGATAGCACTGCATGCTCCCTGGTTCCAGCTTCACTGCCTATCCTCAGCTTCCCCCACAAACCAAAAGCCGATTGAAGCAGCCTAGTCTGCCTGTTGCTATAGTAATAGGCAACACTGGCTCACCCTTCTCAAAAACATGTTTTTGGCATTCCTACCACCATGGCTTTTGCGGCCTCCCCCTCCGAGCTTTTACACCCCCATTGTTTACAGTGTGTGTCTTGCTATTTTTGCCGACAGTGCACTTTTTTTTATTATGCATGATGCGCCTCTTTAGTCTCGCATTAATTCGTAATCATACCGGGTCTCGGAGAAAAAGAACCGGGTGCTATGTGCAATACCCCTGCAAGAAATTTGCATCCCATCTGTTCTATAAACTTTAACACATTCCTTATGATGCTATAGAATGAAACCGACCACAGAAAAATGTATAATTATTGCAAATTAAGGATTTGATTTGAATGAAACATTTAATTTTGAATAGAAATATATATATAATGAGGTGTGTGTGTGTGTGTGTGTGTGTGTGTGTGTGTGCGTGGGTGTCTGTGTGTTCGTGCATATGTGTGTGTGTGTATATTCAAAATTAATTGTTTATCATTACTAAAAATTAAGTACAAGAGTGAAATTGAAACATGATTCAGGGAAGTGTTAATAATCTAAAAATGACCTGTTCACCAAAGTCAACACTTTTTCAAAAATGTTCTTAACTCCAAGTTCTATTTAATTTTCAGAACGATTGCCCGCGTTTTGTGCAATATTGCCCTCCTCCTGTTAGGGTGTACTGTACAAGTGTACAGGAGCCCTCTCCAGCGGTGCATCGTGGGAAGGAAAAAGCCTCCTTCAAAGCCGCAGATGGCCATGCACTCGCTCCTCTACTCTGGCACATTGGCATCAGTTACACCATAATTTCATCACCAGCTGCTCCTTGTGAATCCTGCTTTACATTAACTTTTTACAAGGATTGGCAACACAAAGGCAGGGGTGCACAGCAGTGCCAGCACTCCAACCCATTTTGCCTCCAATATACAAGAGTTTGTTTCAACATTTTTGTTGCTTAAGCGCTGTATATGTTGAATGAAATGAGTTGAACAGAATCCCTCAGTAGGAGCAGGATTAAAAGGGTGAGAGAGAAAAGATAGAGAAAAAACAATAAGGCTTAAAAAAAACAAGAGCAAGGGGACATATGAAATTGTTTAAATGTGCAAGGCTGTGTTTGAATGATGCCTGGCTTATTGTTTTGATAAATGTTCCCTGAGGAAATTGAGTCACTTTCTTTGTGATGGGGAACTGGGCATCGAGAGAGCGTCAAAACAAGTCATCATAATAATTCAAGCGTTCATTCTGAAAAGCTGCAGAACGGCAAGCTGGCTCACACTCACGCAGAAGTGCACACACAGAAACAGACACACTAAATTCAAATTAATTAGTTTAAACATGAAGCCAAATGAGCATGTTAGATACTGAGATGGTGATAATTACATTGGCACTTAGGGAGTGTGGAAGAAGATCAAATTTAGAGTCTGATACCGTTGACACACATTTCACATCTTCTTCCCGTGATATTATCATTGACTGCCTGTGATGGTTGAGCGAGACAAAATGTTAAATACAGTGTAAATTTACATATTTGTTGTTAAAGTGGAAAAGTAATTAACATAATTTTTAATTGCAAATTAAAAAAACATGAATCAATTAATTAATCAATTTAAGTCTGACTTGAAGATCTGTAGGCTGATTTAATATTTGTACAGTATCAAGAAACATAATCTGTTTTAATGTAATAGTTTTACTTAAATTACATTTTGCATGCAGAATCTCTAAAATGTATTATCACAAAGACATTCAACATTTGCATTCACTGGGCTTCTACATCCATCCATCCATTTTCTGTACCACTTAGTCCCTACTGGGGTCGCGGGCGTGCTGGAGCCTATCCCAGCCGTCATCGGGCAGTAGGCGGGGGACACCCTGAACCGGTTGCCAGCCAATCGCAGGGCACACAGAGACAAACAACCATTTGCACTCGCACTCACACCTAGGGACAATTTGGAGTGCTCAATCGGCCTACCAAGCATGTTTTTGGGATGTGGGAGGAAACCGGAGTGCCCGGAGAAAACCCACACGGGCCCGGGGAGAACATGCAAACTCCACACAGGGAGGGCCGGAGGTGGAATCGAACCCGCACCCTCCTAACTGTGAGGCGGACGTGCTACACCCAAGTGCGCCACCGAGCCGCCCTGGGCTTCTACAACTTTAGTTAATTTGATAAAGTGATTAGTTGATATTTTAATTGTGTGCATTTTACATTTTTGGCATTTAGGCTTGTATTGTGTATCTTAATATCAAAAGACAAAAAACGAACCTGACAGATGGCATAGCAAATATATTTCAAAATGGTTTTCAGGGTAAATTTAATGGAAAAAAATAAACAAGAATCCCTGCAATGTTCTTTGACCACACTTATCACAATTCGGATCACTGATTTGCCACCACCAGTTTTGTAACACATCAATACTGTATATTTACACTGCAGTGCCCATCAGAAACACATCTACTGTATTTCTAATGTTCAGTATGCCATTGTATTGTTGCGTGTTGTTTGAGATGTCCGTTGTTGAACAAGGAAAACAGAAATGTGGAGTAACAGTTGGTTCTTTATTGGCAAGATCTTGGGTCTTTTAATGGCGGCCAGTACACAAGGTATGGCAGCAAATGAAACAAAAGCCCCATCTCCAGGTCAGAAGATTTTATACTGTCCGGAAAAGGTGGGAAAGCGTCACCTGACCATTTGGTACCTATTACGTGTATTGGGAGGTTACCACCCCCCCCCGTGTGTGTGTGTGTGTGTGTGTGTGTGTGCTGTGTCCGCTGTCTGTGCCCATGTGTATTGGGAGGCCACAAAGCTCTGGGTGCTGCATCCATGTTCTGATTGAGCAGTTATGTTTATAGACAAAAATAAGATAATTTATACATATATGAACATGAAAAAGTACATGAGTTTGTCTAACCTAACAGAATATGTACACATTGCTGTTTCTCCCACTTCAGTATTTATGTAAGGCACTGAAATTAGTACACAGTACTTGCCACTAAAAACAATTCTACAACAATGTGAAGTAATTGTAAGGAGGTAGATGTGCAGTATGAGATTAGTTGGGTATGTGAGAAAAGTAACCTTATTAGCGTAAGAATATTCATAAATAAAAAAGAAAGAAAAAGAGTTACAATTGCTTAGATTCATGTGTAGTGCCAACAAATAGTGAATAAACATAAACAGGCACTGTGTCTGCAGGGAACCAAAACTTAGTGCTATCCTATTTTCCTGGAGTGGTTTAATTTAACGCTATATTCAAACATTGTTGCAGAAAAAAATGTGAAGTGTGATTGCTCGTGTGACACAAATCTGAGTTGTCCTTCAATGAACATGGCTGGTATTCATGAGATTCCTTCATGCTGACTGAAAGGCTGCCTGTGAAATTTTATGAGAATTCAACCAGGATTGCCTAGAGAAACCTAAAGAGTCAATGAGATTACATCTGGAGAAACCCATATTACTCGATTACTGTTGTCTTTCCACCACAGTCTTTCATAATAACATTGCAATTTGAGGGAACCGAGCTGTCCCAGCATTGGTCTCATTACAGCCGATTGTTGGTAATTGAGTTCCTTTGATCTTGGAGCTGATGGGAACTGTGTTTTGCTGTAGTTCAAACATTGTTCTCTCTGCTCCCTCAGCACCTTCTGAGAGCCCCGTGGTATACAGTAGATGGAGCTAGTGCATGCCATTGCATGTTTGACAGAGAGAGAGAGAGAGAGAGAGAGAGAGAGAGAGAGAGAGAGATTGCATGTTTGACAGAGAGAGAGAGAGAGAGAAAGAGAGAGAGAGAGAGAGAGAGAGAGAGAGAGAGAGAGAGAGAGAGAGAGAGAGAGAGAGAGAGAGAGAGAGAGAGAGAGAGAGAGAGAGAGAGAATGACAGAAACAGAAACACAGAGAGAGAATATAGGGAACTACGGGCACTCAAATCTCTAATCTAATTCACTAGCGTAAACTCAGCATATCCCTGCTTTAGCACTGTGGACACAACCCCCCCCCCAAAATCCAAGGATATTATTCTACCAGTGAGGGATCGGAGGCGGGTAGTAAGCTACATTTATGACATTACATTTACATACAAGTAAAATTTGGGTGTAATTTTACTTTATATTTTTAACACAACAACTTTTTTATTGTACTTATTTCATTAAACAGAGATACCTTTTGCCCAAAACCTTTTGTTTGTATATTTTTACTGTTGATTTCAATCTATATTCTATTTAGAAAGACTTGACACATGACTCTCTTTCACCAATCCAGTGTACCGACTAGTGACATTTGGTGTAAGCAAATTAATGTTATTCAAAAATATTTCATCTGGCTTTATTTGCTTAAGTTTTTACTTGAAAAAAATATATATTTTAAATAATAATGTTGTGCAATATTTTTCATTGGTATACTCTTATTTTTTATTTGTATTTCATTTTTCATACACATATTTAACTACCGTTTTTTTCCGTGTATAGTGCGCAAAATTTTACTAATTTATTGTCCTAAAATCTGGGGTGCGCATTATACATGGGTACAAAAAAAAAAAAAAAAATTTTTTTTTAAATTTTTTTTTTTTTTTTTTTTTAAGTCCCAATGATCGTCACACACGCAGGGAGGCAATGGGTCCCATTTTTATAGTCTTTGGTATGGTCTTAACTAGGCTGGATGTAATTTTTTTTGTTGGCGTTGATTTCTCCGACTGCCCATAAACGCACCACCGCGCTTCGTGCGCGCACGGGACAGCAAACGAGCAGGTGATCGAGCAAGCGTCTGATACGAGAGCATTGCGGTCGCATGGAGCGTGTTTGAAGTGAACAGCAGAGAAGAAAGGCAAAGTGTTGTGAAATAAAATGCACAGAACGGATGCGCAAGACACGTCAGCTATATAAAGAGCGAGAGTTGTTTTCTTCCTATTAGTTTCAATTCACAGTTTAATTAGCAGTTTCAATCAGCAAATAACAAAATGCGTATTACAGGTAATATTTTATTTCACAACACTTTGCCTTGTTCCTTTGGTCTCTGCTGTTCATCCTAAAACACAAAGGCGCTCTTTAAGCAATGCGACAGTGAGCGCCCGGCGCGCTGCGGTTGCGCGACCGCACCAAATTAAGCTCCCTGCGCAGTGCGCACTGAGGTCCACTTAAATTTTAGAAAGTACATCAGGACTTTAAAAATATCTTCTAAATTTCAGCGACGGCTCTGTCACACTAATCGACCAGCCCGGTGCAGTTGGGCGGTCGGCGGCGCGCTACGGTTGAGCGTTCTCTCGCACGCTTTCTCTCTCGCTCTCTCTCGCTCTCGCACACACGCAAACCGGATATCATACGGAGGCCGCCATTACAGATGCGCAGAACGGATGAGCAAGACACGTCAGCTATATAAAGAGCGAGAGTTCAGTTCTCTACCTAAATCCGTATTACAGGTAATATTTTATTTCACAACACTTTGCCTTGTTCCTTTCTTCTCTGCTGTTCACTTCAAACACGCTCCATGCGCACGGAGCGCGGTGGTGCGTTTACGGGCAGTCGGAGAAATCAACGCCAACAAAAAAAATTACATCCAGCCTAGTTAAGACCATACCAAAGACTATAAAAATGGGACCCATTGCCTCCCTGCGTGTGTGACGATCATTGGGACTTAAAAAAAAATAAATAAATAAAATAAAAAAAATTTTAAAAAAAATTCATAAAAATTGGGTGCGTATTATACATGGGTACAAGCTTTTTTCCAGCATCAGCATGCCATTTTTAGGGGTGCGTACTATACATGGGGGCGCACTATACACGGAAAAAAACGGTAGTAAAAAAATCACTTGGTGCTTACCACTTCATAGTTGAGGAGATTTTTTGTGTGATTACTAACTTATGTAATGATCTGGATGGCTACTTTTAACATTTCCTTGAGTCATATTATTAGGCGGCTCGGTGACGCACTAGTTAGCACAACCGCCTCACAGTTAGGGGGGTGCAGGTTCGATTCCACCTCTGGCCCTCCCTTTGTGGAGTTTGCATGTTCTCCCCGGGTCCGCGTGGGTTTTCTCCGGGCACTCCGGTTTCCTCCCACATCCCAAACACATGCTTGGTAGGCCAATTGAGCACTCCAAATTGTCCCTAGGTGTGAGTGCGAGTGCGAATTGTTGTTCGTCTCTGTGTGCCCTGCGATTGGCGGGCAACCAGTTCAGGTTGTCCCCTGCCCACTGCCCGATCACTGCTGGGATCTCACTCCAGCACGCCCGCGACCCCCGTGGGGACAAGCGGTATAGATAATGGATAATAATCTAGTGTATTGAAGAGTATGTTATGATTAATTGTGTCAAAACATTTTTTGAGGTCAATGAATACTCCTATTGCATGTCTTGTCTATTGCATCTGTGATTTCCTCGATTGGTTCCATTAATGCCTTTGCTGTTGATCTGTTAACCCTAAAGCCATATTGGTTCTCTGCAAAAACCCATCCATTCTACTGTTAAAAAGCTTTTCCAATATTTTTGAGAGTCGTGGCAGTATTGAAATAGTTCTGTAGTTTGTAAAGTTGTGTTTGCTCCCAGTTTTATAAAGCGGAACGACCTTAGCAATTTTCATCTCCTTTGGGAATGTACCAGTTAGAAATGCCAAATTACAGATGTACACAAGTGGCTTTGAAATCCCCTTGATGATTTGCTTAACTAACATCATATCAGTCCCAATGCAGTCGGTAGATGTTTTGTTTTTGCATTGTTTTACAATGTTAAGGATTTCATTTTGCTCAACTGCCTTCAAAAACATTGAGTGGGGATTCCTTTCTATTAATTTATCTCTGTTTTCTACATTCGGTGCGCAATTCTGTATGACTTTTGTTATTTCAGGCCCAACATTTACAAAGAACTGATTCAAACTGTTTGCCACCTCTTCCATATTATAATTTTCAGTATCATTTATAACAAAATATTTAGGTAATTTGCATTATTCGGTACCTTCACTGATAATGTTGTTTAGCAGAGTCCATATCCCCTTATTGTTATTTTTATTAGCCTCTAATTCATTTTCATAGGATTCTTTTTTGCTCAATCTTATAATAGTAGTTAAATTATTCTCATATCTTTTGTATTTATCAAAGTCAAAGTCAGCTTTATTGTCAATCCCTTCATATGTCAAGACACACAAAGAAACCGAAATGTTGTTCAGCAGAGTCCATATCCCCTTATTGTTATTTTTATTAGCTTCTAATTCATTTTCATAGGATTCTTTTTTGCTCAATCTTATAATAGTAGTTAAATTATTCTCATATCTAACAGGAACACATGCAATGATCCGACGGTGAGCGAGGGGCAGACAGGACTTAAATACAAAACACGTTACATTACCGCGGCACCATTGAGAGCGTCCTCTCCAGCTGTATTGCTGTTTGGGGTGGCGGCTGCACTGACTACAACTTGAAGGCCCTGCAGCGCATAGTGAACACGGCTGGTAAGATTATTGGTGCTTCGCTCCCCTCCTTGAAGGACATTTACACCTCCCATCTCACCCGCAAGGCGACCACGATTGTGAGTGATGTGAGTCACCCCGCTCACTCTTTGTTCGAGCTTCTGCCCTCTGGGAAGAGGTACAGAAGCCTGCGCTCCCGCACCACCAGACTCTCAAACAGCTTCATACTCCAGGCTGTCAGGATCTTGAACTCGCTTCCCCGTTCTGCGTAGCGTCCTGTACTTTTACTGTCTGTATGCACACTGGCTTTTATTCGTTGTGTTATCTATTTATTTATTATTTATTGTTAATCTTATTATTGATTGTTTGTGCCTTCTTGTTTTTTATATTGCGTTGTTTACTTCATGTCTATCGTGTAATATGTTTTGTCACCGTGGGATAGGGAAAACGTAATTTCGATCTCTTTGTGTGTCTCGGCATGTGAAGATGTTGACAATAAAGCAGACTTTGACTTTTTTGACTTTTGATTGAGGTGACACAGGAAGGGAGGGGCGACGCGAACAGAAACTATGGCAACCTAGACACATAGCAAAACTGGGGACGAGACATGACAAATCTCCCTCGAAATAAAACTTGAAATCACCTTTCTTCTTGTTTGTTGTCAATCGCACATCGCATTCAGCCATCCTGCCCAACACACTTAGTCAGTAAAATTCATAATTGACGACACATCGTTTTATGCGATGGTGCAATCCTTGATGGTGTGTTATTGTCAAATATTGTTTGGTTTTTAATCTCCATCGCAAACCGGATATCATACGGAGGCTGCCATTACAGATGCGCAGAACGGATGCGCAAGACACGTCAGCTATATAAAGAGTGAGAAATCAGTTTTCTTCCCATTAGTTTCAATTCACAGTTTAATTAGCAGTTTCAATCAGCAAATAACAAAATGCGCATTACAAGTAATATTTTATTTCACAACACTTTGCCTTGTTCCTTTCGTCTCTGCTGTTCACTTCAAACACGCTCCATACGAACGCAATGCTCTCGAATCAGACGCTTGCTCGATCACCTGCTCGTTTGCTGTCACAATGTACACAAATCCGAAACATTTGTTGCGGCTCCGAGTCACGACGAGGGGCAAGTTTTGGTTTCCAAGGGTGTTTTTATTCCTCTTCAACGTCTCTCCCATACAGAGCCGCCTTTTTCACATGTCCGTACGCCTTTTTCACATGTCCGCACTGATCGCGGTGGTGCCTTTACGGGCAGTCGGAGAAATCAACGCCAACAAAAAAATAAGACCATACCAAAGACTATAAAAATGGGACCCATTGCCTCCCTGCGTGTGTGACGATCATTGGGACTTTAAAAAAAAAAAAAAAAAAAGTGTGCGTATTATACATGGGTACAGGCTTTTTTCCAGCATCAACATGCCATTTTTAGGGTGCGTATTATACATGGGGGCGCATTATACACGAAAAAAAAAACGGTAATTTGTCCAGGTACCCACGACACCCTCACCAAGTCATAATAGTGATGACTGTTGCTTGTACTAATAACTGATGGCAGAAAATCGAACTATTTTTGTAATAGACTGCGCATTTAAGGCCTTTGAGAAAATGCACAAAACAGTAATTAGGCAGCACTGTAACAGAGCATAGGTTTGAAAAAAAATGGAATTGGTGAATATTTGAGTAGTGAACCATTAATGCCATCAGTATACACTATAACTCCCTCATGGGCAGTGCTATGTCAACACATTCATTAATAATGAAAGAGAAGCCTCGGATTCGGAATAATTCCATTTAACCATTTTATGACAAATTCTGTCAGGCACACAGACAAAAGCACCCACAGGCACCATTTCCCAGACTTCCCACCATTTAAAGACATTATCTGCATGTTTTAATTTGGGGACCATCTGTTGGAAGCACTTTGTGTACTGTGTTACAAAAGTGTTTTCTGCAGAGCGCTCCCAAATGAACCCGCTGTTCACAGCTTTGTTGAAGCTCACAAGACAAAACCGTACTGGTAAAATATTTTGAATAACTTTAATAGCATTTGTGCACTAATTAAAAGTGCGCATTGGAGACCAAATGTCAAAGTAAAGTCATCAGCCCTTATTCTAAGCTAGTTTTTGACACATCCACTGTTTCGTACACCATATGATGCATTAACAAGTCCAGTTCATCCATTTTTTATGTTAAATGTTACCCTACTATATGTAGGGGAGCTAAAATGTTCATATTTCCAACCTCAGGCTGCATCACTGAAAATGTGACCTGCCCGAGTGAACATACAAATTCTCGTGTACAAACCTGAATATATTGAAATCACACACTGCCACCCTTACTCTGATTTCTAAGAGAAAAAGCATGCATAAAACCCCAAATATCTTTGAATCAGTTTGAATTCAAATGCTGTGTTTTTGTTTCTACCTCTAGTGTTGGAGGAACGGAGGCTCAGAAGATTGAAGAGATGGAGAAAGCAAGACTTATTGAGTTTCGGGTAAGTGCCATTACAACACGGGCGTTATGCGATCGTGCATGTGATTGTTTGGAATCAGATTTTGGTGATTGATGACTTTTTGTAGTAATGCTATCAATAAGGCCGAATGACTCAATATTGCAATTTACTTCTTTCATTCATTTTTATTGGCCTTTTTATCAGTCGATTTTGTCACTCTATGCCTTGAATGTGCTGATAGTGTTGAAATACCTGTCAAAATGAATAGCTATTATTCAAATAGTGTTTTGACAAGCACAAGGACAACAGACTCAAGAAGTATATATTGAATTATTTTCAAAGTGTAGTCTAGTCAAGGGTATTGAATGAAATAGCTCTCTTTCAGGAACAGGAGAGCTTGGCTCGCCATCAGATGGAAGAAGAGTGGAAAAGAGGGGAAGCAGAGAAAAGACTGCAAGATGAAACTCTCCATCAACTGCAGCTGGGGGAGAAGGAACTTAAGTTTGAGAACCAAGAACTTCTCTCAGGTCAGTAAAAGGAGATGTAATTGGAATTGAGTGGTGTGAAATGGCCTGGCCTCCAAACTGATAGCTGAGCTTTACAGACATGGACTTCTGACAGAGTCTGGAATGAAGTCTCTGCTGCTTGATGTCTGGTCACTTTAAAAAAAAAGATACAGCTGGTGTTTTTCAACTTTAATGCGTGTTTGTAAGGGGTTTAAGACAATATTCCAAATAGAAACCACTATTGGTCATACAATGTATAGATATATACATATAATCCAAATTCAGAAACACCCTGTCAAAAATGTTCTTCTATTGAACAGCCTCGAACTCTAATTAGATCCATCAAATCAGACTCTATTGAATGATCTCGAGAGACAATGACTATTTGTCATCATCATTCATATCAAATGACTGTTTTTAGCTGTGATGAATATCATAAACATCTTCCTGTAAATGGTAAAAAGCTGCAGAATAAATGTATTGACTGTTCTCTAAAGTGGGGCTCATAAAATGTTGATATAGTATATGTATATAGATGTCTGATATCGTATGTAATGTAACGTAAAAATAGAAATGTTTTAAGTACATTCATATACATAAATTGTATTTTTTTAATTTATCATGATACCGTTTTTTTCCGTGTATAGTGCGCAAAATTTTACTAATTTATTGTCCTAAAATCTGGGGTGCGCATTATACATGGGTACAAAAAAAAAAAAAAAAAATTTTTTTTTTTTAATTTTTTTTTTTTTTTTTTTTTAAGTCCCAATGATCGTCACACACGCAGGGAGGCAATGGGTCCCATTTTTATAGTCTTTGGTATGGTCTTAACTAGGCTGGATGTAATTTTTTTTGTTGGCGTTGATTTCTCCGACTGCCCATAAACGCACCACCGCGCTTCGTGCGCGCACGGGACAGCAAACGAGCAGGTGATCGAGCAAGCGTCTGATACGAGAGCATTGCGGTCGCATGGAGCGTGTTTGAAGTGAACAGCAGAGAAGAAAGGCAAAGTGTTGTGAAATAAAATGCACAGAACGGATGCGCAAGACACGTCAGCTATATAAAGAGCGAGAGTTGTTTTCTTCCTATTAGTTTCAATTCACAGTTTAATTAGCAGTTTCAATCAGCAAATAACAAAATGCGTATTACAGGTAATATTTTATTTCACAACACTTTGCCTTGTTCCTTTGGTCTCTGCTGTTCATCCTAAAACACAAAGGCGCTCTTTAAGCAATGCGACAGTGAGCGCCCGGCGCGCTGCGGTTGCGCGACCGCACCAAATTAAGCTCCCTGCGCAGTGCGCACTGAGGTCCACTTAAATTTTAGAAAGTACATCAGGACTTTAAAAATATCTTCTAAATTTCAGCGACGGCTCTGTCACACTAATCGACCAGCCCGGTGCAGTTGGGCGGTCGGCGGCGCGCTACGGTTGAGCGTTCTCTCGCACGCTTTCTCTCTCGCTCTCTCTCGCTCTCGCACACACGCAAACCGGATATCATACGGAGGCCGCCATTACAGATGCGCAGAACGGATGAGCAAGACACGTCAGCTATATAAAGAGCGAGAGTTCAGTTCTCTACCTAAATCCGTATTACAGGTAATATTTTATTTCACAACACTTTGCCTTGTTCCTTTCTTCTCTGCTGTTCACTTCAAACACGCTCCATGCGCACGGAGCGCGGTGGTGCGTTTACGGGCAGTCGGAGAAATCAACGCCAACAAAAAAAATTACATCCAGCCTAGTTAAGACCATACCAAAGACTATAAAAATGGGACCCATTGCCTCCCTGCGTGTGTGACGATCATTGGGACTTAAAAAAAAAATAAAAAAAAAAATAAAAAATTTTTTAAAAAAAATTCATAAAAATTGGGTGCGTATTATACATGGGTACAAGCTTTTTTCCAGCATCAGCATGCCATTTTTAGGGGTGCGTACTATACATGGGGGCGCACTATACACGGAAAAAAACGGTATGTGTTTTAAGCTTTCCGTAGGCCAGTACTTCTCAATTATTTTCTGTTACGCCCCCCCCTAGCAAGAAGAAAACTATTCGCGCCCCCCCCTCCCCACCGTGACTATCCTAACTTGTCTTGTAAGTCGTAAAATGTTGCACTGTCGCAAACGTGACAGAAGTAACAATGAGCGCCACTGCCCCCTGCTGTAGTAAACGCGCAATTACACTTTATTCTAGTACTGCCAAAAAAAAAGCCTGTTCCCCAGGGTCACACGCGCCCCCCCAGGAATAGCACCGCGCCCCCCAAGGGGGGCGCGCCCCACTATTTGAGAAGCACTGCCGTAGGCTATAGAACTCTTGTAAAAACCATCCACACTGAGAAGATGTGCAAGGGCAGATGGGAGGCATGATCAGCATTGAAGAAATGCAGGTTCATATTTGACCGCCTCAAAAAGACCTTCTCTTGCTACGTTGGTAAAAAGGATTACCGTTTTTTTCCGTGTATAGTGCGCCCCCATGTATAGTACGCACCCCTAAAAATGGCATGCTGATGCTGGAAAAAAGCTTGTACCCATGTATAATACGCACCCAATTTTTATGATTTTTTTTTAAAAATTTTTTTATTTTTTTTTTTATTTTTTTTTTAAGTCCCAATGATCGTCACACACGCAGGGAGGCAATGGGTCCCATTTTTATAGTCTTTGGTATGGTCTTAACTAGGCTGGATGTAATTTTTTTTGTTGGCGTTGATTTCTCCGACTGCCCGTAAACGCACCACCGCGCTCCGTGCGCATGGAGCGTGTTTGAAGTGAACAGCAGAGAAGAAAGGAACAAGGCAAAGTGTTGTGAAATAAAATATTACCTGTAATACGGATTTAGGTAGAGAACTGAACTCTCGCTCTTTATATAGCTGACGTGTCTTGCTCATCCGTTCTGCGCATCTGTAATGGCGGCCTCCGTATGATATCCGGTTTGCGTGTGTGCGAGAGCGAGAGAGAGCGAGAGAGAAAGCGTGCGAGAGAACGCTCAACCGTAGCGCGCCGCCGACCGCCCAACTGCACCGGGCTGGTCGATTAGTGTGACAGAGCCGTCGCTGAAATTTAGAAGATATTTTTAAAGTCCTGATGTACTTTCTAAAATTTAAGTGGACCTCAGTGCGCACTGCGCAGGGAGCTTAATTTGGTGCGGTCGCGCAACCGCAGCGCGCCGGGCGCTCACTGTCGCATTGCTTAAAGAGCGCCTTTGTGTTTTAGGATGAACAGCAGAGACCAAAGGAACAAGGCAAAGTGTTGTGAAATAAAATATTACCTGTAATACGCATTTTGTTATTTGCTGATTGAAACTGCTAATTAAACTGTGAATTGAAACTAATAGGAAGAAAACAACTCTCGCTCTTTATATAGCTGACGTGTCTTGCGCATCCGTTCTGTGCATTTTATTTCACAACACTTTGCCTTTCTTCTCTGCTGTTCACTTCAAACACGCTCCATGCGACCGCAATGCTCTCGTATCAGACGCTTGCTCGATCACCTGCTCGTTTGCTGTCCCGTGCGCGCACGAAGCGCGGTGGTGCGTTTATGGGCAGTCGGAGAAATCAACGCCAACAAAAAAAATTACATCCAGCCTAGTTAAGACCATACCAAAGACTATAAAAATGGGACCCATTGCCTCCCTGCGTGTGTGACGATCATTGGGACTTAAAAAAAAAAAAAAAAAAAAATTAAAAAAAAAAAATTTTTTTTTTTTTTTTTTGTACCCATGTATAATGCGCACCCCAGATTTTAGGACAATAAATTAGTAAAATTTTGCGCACTATACACGGAAAAAAACGGTATCTGGAAAAGTCCTCGTACATTGTAGATTATCTGTATTATTCAGATTTACTCCTTTCTGACTCATTTTCTTAGGCCAAGCATCCAATACTGACAGCAGTAGTCTCATCACTGAAAAATATACAGTATTATTACCAACATGGTGTAAAACATGATATAAATACTTGTCCAAAAATATCTTTCCTTGTGTGTTGTCTTTCTTTACCTGTTAAGCTAACACAACCATTCATACATTAATACGTTCATATTACGTACTGCTTATCCTATTTTTTCAAAAATATGTAGTTGTTGTGATGTAAGCATTCCAGTTTCCCCACAAATGAGAAATATCCCCCCCAAAAATATATCACTGCATTTGTTTTAACTGACTGCTGATCGATCTTGTCTCGTCTCTTGCCGTAAGCTTCGTCCGTCCGTCCATTATATTTATGTCCATCCATCCATCCATCCATCCATCCATCCATCCATCCATCCATCCATCCATCCATCCATCCATCCATCCATCCATCCATCCATCCATCCATCCATCCATCCATCCATCCATCCATCCCTATATATATATAAATATATCCATCCATCCATTTTCTGTACCGCTTAGTCCCCACTGGGGTCGCGGGCGTGCTGGAGCCTATCCCAGCCGTCATTGGGCAGTAGGCGGGGGACACCCTGAACCGGTTGCCAGCCAATCGCAGGGCACACAGAGACAACCATTTGCACCCCCACTCACACCTAGGGACAATTTGGAGTGTTCAATCGGCCTATCAAGCATGTTTTCGGGACGTGGGAGGAAACCGGAGTGCCCGGAGAAAACCCACGCGGGCCCGGGGAGAACATGCAAACTCCACACAGGGAGGACCGGAGGTGGAATCTAACCCGCACGCTCCTAACTGTGAGGCGGACGTGCTACCCAAGTGCTCCAGCACGCCCGCGACCCCCGTGGGGACTAAGCGGTTCAGAAAATGGATGGATATATAGATTTTGTGGCAGTATAATAATAGATGCACTTCCCAGGAAGGTACAAGACATTCTAATTTGGTCTAAAGCGGACTGTGATTCTACCAGAGGACATAATGTAGCCGGTTGGTGTAGTATATGGAATTTCCAGTGTTTTCCCTAAACAAGAATAATAAGAATAATTTAAACTCTGTATGATTATGTTCCCCCAGTGCTGAATCTAACTGTGAACTAAAGCTCACAGGAAATGAATTAATATAATCTTGCACACTGGATGCAGGACAATTGCAACATAAAAAAAAGAGATGTGATAATTATACAGCATTTTGCTTTTCATAACATCTTCCGGGAAGGACAGGGTATAAAAGGGCTTCAAATATAAATGATAACCTTAAAAATATGTGTCAGACTCAGACATATACGTGGCAGTCAGTTTTCTCCAAAACGATGTCTGAACATGTATGCTCAATCCAAAGCTTCAGCTTGTGGCGCAGTGACTGATGTGCCGACGTGAGCTTTGGGACACTTGTTCACTTTCAGCCCTTTGAAGTCTTCTGAAGGTTCCGCTTAAAGCCTCTTAAAGCGCACCTAGTTTCAAGTGAGGAGGCGTGTTGAGATTACTCACGCTGTCATTAAAATGCGCGAGGCGGTGTCGCTCTCCGAGGAGGCTGATTGAGATGCAACACTTGCCCTTGTCTCTTGACCTTGAACAATAAGTAGCGCGAAGTGACACGCCCACATTATGAAGGGTGTTAATTCCTGCTGATCTTTCCTTACCGCAATGTAGCATTTCGGTCTCAATCAAATGAGATGCAAACGCGAGGCTATTTGAATGCTAAACAGGTCATTAGCAGATAATAGCGGCGTATTAAAGTATTCCTCGAAATGAAGTAGTGCATCTCTACCTACTACTCTTTAAGTTGGCTTGTGGAGTGTTTGTGCCTGGAGGTGGAACTGGGGTGTTGAGTTCCCCACCGGTTCCTTACTGCACTTCTGCAGTGGCTGATGAAACAAAGTGCAATCGTGTACCAGAGTAGCGCAAGAAGCCAGTCAAATCCAAACATACAATAAGAGCAGATTTTGCTTAGAAAAGAGAAGGCCAAAAGTGCTGTGCTTGTCGTTTTTTATCCATCAACGCAAACACGCTCGTCATCAAACTTGGAAAAGATGTGGAGCGAGTCAAGGTGTGACTGACTCCAACTGAAAATTCAACAGTGTTGGTTTTTTTTTTTAGCTTTTGCTCCTCCTTTAGACAAACACAAGACCAAACCGAAGGGTGTAATATACTTCTTGAGCTATCAAAGAGGTCTATTAAAGTCATGCCATTGTCTGGGTTTTTATTACTTAGGTTTTGATTGGATTTTATTTTGTCACATTTTTCAAGCTTGTTGGTTTTTCTGTCCACCTGTGCTCATCTCCTCCATACTGGCCGGGTCATACCAAAGACTATAAAAATGGGACCCATTGCCTCCCTGCTTGGCATTCAGCATTAAGGGTTGGAATTGGGGGGTTAGATCACCAAATGATTCCCGAGCGCGGCACCGCTGCTGCTCACTGCTCCCCTCTCCCCCAGGCGATGCATTAAAACCACACGGGGATGGGTTAAATGCAGAGGACAAATTTCACCACACCCAGATGTGTGTGTGACGATCATTGGGACTTTAACTTGTGTCAACCAATCGGCTTTCTCTGCCTCATCTAGCTGTTTATCGTTGTCTTTTCATTTTTCTTATATTTAGTTATCTGGGGCCTCATATAGAAAGACTTGCGTGGCATTCATATTAAAACTTTTCATACGACTCCCCTCCGGACGGCGTTATAGAGCTCTGTACGCCAAAACCAGCAGACAGCTTCTTCCCCCAGGCTGTTGCTCTGATGAACTCACACCACTCTTAGAGTCTCAGAATCATTGCTGTGCAATAACAACCTGCTCTCCACACCTTTTTTTGAATTGTCTACACTGTTTGTACTATGTGTCCTCTCTGCATCCATTGCAGCCAGGTCATCCTGGAAGAGGGACCCTCCCATCTGTGGTCTCCTCTCACGGTTTCTCATTTCCCCTAGTTTTGAGTTTTTCCTTGCCCTCATGGGAGTTTAAGATCAGGGGATGTTTGAGAATATTTGTCATTTTTTATATGTCCTGAGTGTTGTTAGTCACCTAAATGTTGAACAGAGGCTGTGATGTACCAAAGTCAAATTCCTTGTTTGGCACGCTCAAACATGGTGAATAAAAACTCTTGAATCTTGAAAACACAGCTTACTCAAGAAAATGGCAAACACACCAAAAAATTGCATGAAGCTGTGCGTACACATGAAAGCAAGCCTTTCTTCCTCAATCAATGCAGAAATGTTGGCGTACCTGACTCACCACACTGTAGAAACACAAAGTAGTATAAACAGTGGTTACCACTGAGAGTAATCAATCTCCCCTGGTTCCTCTCAATCCTTGTCGGTTCATTGTTTGTTTGCTGAGTCAAGTCTGATAAATCCTGTCTTGTTTGCTGTTACTTTGGACATCGTTTACATTGTGCTTTGTTTTCCTTTTTTGTTTCTTTAATTACTAATTTTTGAGAGGCTCACAAGCTTTGCTGCCCTACATTTGGGTCCTCGTTGATACATAGGGGTGACAAGCATAAAGCTATATATGTGTTGTTATTTGCAATCAAACTTCATTCCCTCATTTTTCTTTGCAGTTGTTCTTTCAGTTTGACCTGTTCTCACACACACCATTCTTTGCTTTCTTTCCTTCTATTTTACCACGTTTGCTTCGGCCGGCAACTCTCACGTCTGAGGGGCTTTTTTCAACTTGAATCCGACAAGTGTATATATCCACCACACTGCACGTTCACCTGTCTAGTCGCACACAGCCCCATAGTTGGAAAGCTGCCAGTGAATGAGAATGACTGAAACCTGAAATCCTCAAGTTGGATTTACGTCTCAGTGTGTTTTGTTTGATCTTCCAATTCTGCTTGTTCCCTCTGCCCTCCCCTTTTTTTTCCGGACCCCAGCTGAATGTCATGTGTAGAATACGGTTTCCCTTTTATAAAAAACAAACAAACATAGGATTGACTCCCATATTTATGAAAGGAGATATTTGTCTAGTTTTACTTTTCTAGAGAAAAATACAGTACTGTTAAAAAATTTAAAGCGTCATTCTATTTGATTTGATCATAATTGTATTCTGTATGATTACCATAAACACTGCCCTTCAAAATAATGTTTTGCCACAGAATATTAAAAATATTTGTTCAACATAAGATGAATATGGGACAAGTTTTTTCAAAAACTCAAGATTCAAGAGTTTGAGGGTGCCAATATGTGTGTATTTGATCAAGGATGATGTTTTTTTATTTGACCCATTTTTTATTTATCAGTAGAACATGTGACTGATGGGGGTTTTGATGCCCAACTGCATCATGTGACATCCATTATTCAAATGACTTGACAATGTGTAGACGTTACACATTGTTTTGAATAACAGATAGCTGTCTTTTGTAAAGCTAAAAGAAGTAACACGTGTAGAGCAGAGGGAAAAAACAGCAGTTGGTGAGATGAGAGACACAAGCTCCACATGGCAAGATGAAGACATCACGGAAAACAACATATGGGCATAACATTACAGCCCTCAGTCATGGACATTTATATGAAAGGACTAACAATTGCCCCCTCACAGCTGAAGCCAGAGGGCAGCTATTTTAAATTGCCACTTTGACTGCAAACGTCTGTTATTTTTAGGTGTGTATTTCAGGCTAGAATGGGAGCCTCTCAAAGAACAAAATTTGCAGTTTATATCAAACATTCTGAAGAAACCATCTCTGAATCCTGACTTTCAGAGGTTAGGCTTTCGCACCATTTTTTTGTCCTGGTGGGCTTGTTTTTATTTAATTAAGAATTATCTTTTCAAGTTGGGGTGGGTTCAGTGCTCGCTAGTGAGTAAGTAGTCATTGGGCACTCAGTAGAATAATGAGGAGGAAATCAAAGCAGCTGTGTAGTATCATAATGTTGACATTAAGTGAACACAAAACACGCACCACTCACACACACACGCACACACACACACACACACACATGCGCGCACGCACGCACGCATGCACGATCATTAGATCTAACCACGTGTTAAAGACAAGCAGATATAGTAATCCCTTGCTATATAACGGTTCACTTTTCACGGCCTTGCTGCTCACTGATTTTTTTTCACAGTGCATTGTGTTATAGATACAGAAGAAAAATGCACTACAGATTGGAGTCAGGCCGCAGCGGCACAGTCAGAGGCGCAGTGAAATAAGCGTGAGTCACAATTTGTCCTACTATACCAGGGGTGGGCATTTAATTTTTACAAGCGGCCACATGAAAAACCTGAGTTTTTCTTCCATTGTAAAATGCACTAAATAATTTATTTTAAATAGCTAGTACTGGTAATTAGAAGAATGCAACTATTCTGTCTGTATTTATTCAAGATTCAAGATTCAAGAGTTTTTATTCGCCATGTTTGAGGGTGCCAAACAAGGAATTTGACTTCGGTAAATCACACCCTCTGTTTAAAAAAAAAAAAAAAAAAAAAAACATTTAGGTGACTAACAACACAGAACATGTGAAAAATGGCAAATATTCCCAAACATCCCCTGATCTTAAACCCCCAAAAGGGCAAGGAAAAACTCAAAACTCCAGCTACGGAAAATGAGAAACCTTGAGAAGAGACCACAGATGGGAAGGTCCCTCTTCCAGGATGACCAGGGTGCAATGGATGCAGAGAGGACACATAGTACAAACAGTGTAGACAAATTCAAAAAAGGTGTGGCGAGCAGGATGTTATTGCACAGTAATGACTCTGAGACGCTAAGAGTGGTGTGAGTTCATCAGAGCAACAGCCTGGGGGAAGAAGCTGTCTCTGTGTCTGCTGGTTTTGGCGTTCTGGGCTCTGTAACGCCGTCCGGAGGGGAATAGTTCAAACAGACTGCCACCTGGGTGAGAAGGGTTTGTAGAGATGTTCCTTGCACGTTTCCTGGTCCTGGACAGGTACAAGTCTTGGATAGATGGGAGGTTGATTCCAATGATCTTTTCTGCAGTCCTGATTGTCCGTTGCAGTCTGTGGTTGGAGGCCGATCCAAACCAGACAGTGATGGAGGTGCAGAGGACAGACTGGATGATGGCAGTGTAGAAGGTCTTCAGAAGCTCTCGCGGCAGGTTGAACTTCTTGAGCTGTCTCAGGAAGTACAGCCTCTGCTGGGCCTTCTTCCGGACAGAGTCTATGTGGCCGGTCCATTTCAGGTCCCGAGAGATTGTGGTTCCCAGGAACTGTGGAGAGAATAGTATAACTGCGGATAGTGAGGGGTAAAGGTGGTGAAGGGACTCGCCTGAAATCCACTGTCATCTCCACGGTCTTGAGCGGGTTCAGCTCCAGGTGGTTTTGGCTGCACCAGTGGACCAGTCGCTCCACCTCCTGTCTGTACGCAGTCTCGTCACCATCCTGGATCAGTCCGATGAGAGTGGTGTCGTCTGCATACTTCAGGAGCTTCACAGGCGAGTCACCTGAGGAGAAATCATTGGTGTAGAGAGAGAAGAGCAGTGGGGAGAGGACGCACCCCTGAGGGGCTCCTGTATTGGTGGTCCGGGTGTCAGATGTGATGCCCCCCAGCCTCACACGCTGTCTCCTGTTGGTCAGGAAGCTGGTGATCCACTGACAGGTGGAGGCAGGCACCGCAAGCTGGATGAGCTTCGGTTGGAGGATGTCAGGAGCGATGGGGTTGAACGCCGAGCTGAAGTCCATGAACAGGATCCTGGCGTACGTTCCTGGGGTGTCCAGGTGGTGCAGGATGTAGTGCAGTCCCATGTTGACCGCATCATCCACAGACCTGTTTGCCCGGTAGGCAAACTGGAGGGGGTATATTAAGCTAAGTGAAATTGTGGTGTATAGGTCAAATAAAAAAACAATAATTAATCAGTACAATTTATTCTTAACTTCTTTAACTTTTCCTCAAATGACAAAACCGCTGCATCTCTGGGTGTGAAGTTTGATAAAAAGTCCTTGTTGGGCTTGCAGTTTTGCTAGCAATGCATCAGCCTCTGTTGCGCGCGCTTTATCAGACAGATGTATTTTTCCTCATGCTTGGTCGTGTAGTGGCGACTCAAATTATATTTTTTAAACACAGCGACCTGTGTACCACGAATCAGGCACACGGCTTTACCTTTCATTTCTGTAAAGAAATACTTGGCAGTCAATGTCTTGTTGAAAACACGGCACTCCTTGTCAACTTTTCTTTTCTGAGGGTCAGCACACATTTTGAGGGCAGCATTACTTCACGCTGTTCACCTTCATACACAGCTACACAGAAGTGTGACGCCTTTCAAAATAAAAGCAAAACAGTTCTATTGCACGCACGACAGATTTTTTTTAAAAATTAAGTTGTAATCAAATGTAATTTATAATTGGCCTCATGCGGGCCGGACAGAGACGCACAAAGGGCCGGATGTGGCCCGTGGGACGTATTTTGCCTAGCCCTGTACGATATAGTACGTACTTTGTATTGATTAAAATTATTATTTTACTGTAGTTAATTGTAAGAAAGCATTTACTTCTTTGTTAAACAAATGCTTGGGCCTGAAAACAGGTTTTGTTCTTTGGTTTCAATGTTATACATGTATAATAATGGTAAAAAATAAAGGTTTCTATGGATTTTCACAGGTTCTTTTCGGAACATAACCCCAGCATAAAACGAGGGATTACTGTATTCCAAACATATCAAATGATAAAAAAACGGATTCCTACAAATATTTTTATCTAGACCGATAAGAACAAAATGTGATTGAAAGGGCAAAGAATGAAGAAGGATCTGCTTATGATTCACAACACACAAGCTTCTCTTTGAAGGATGGTTGAGGTAATGTCATGGCTTTGGCTTCTATGGCGGCTTCTGTAGCGGGCTCACAAAATGTGTTCCTTAGACAAGAGGGGGAATGCTTGCAGAGCCGCATCATTGAAGGACACGGCAGCCTCCATATCGCCCTCCTGCAGGGCAGGCCAAGGAGTTGCTGACATGACCAGCATGTTCACCAGCAGGACTGTGTAAGAAGGTCGTTAGTCACCAGACATTGATGATGAGGTCACCACGGAGTGCAAGGTGCCTGAATGGAAGTATGCTCCCAAAATGAATAAATGCCATTGTTTATTTTATTGTCCATTTTATTTCATGACTGTTACATTTGTGTATGGTACTGTATTGATGAATGTAATCTACTTTAAAAAAGAAAACTACAGAAATATTAAAACACCCATACCTCCACTAATACATAACGTTTTTTTGTTTTTGTTTTTTTTCCTACAGATTGTTTTTTTTATACAGCTGTTGGTACCTTGTATGTATCATGCTCCACTTTGAGTTAAAAACTAAAATTAGTCAATCCTATTAAAAGTGTTACAGAGCACGGTGTGATTTTCATGGTTCCAGTGGGTTAAAAGCGTTAAAAAAAGATTTCCAGTGTTGAGGTGAGGCAGCAAAAACTAATAAGTGAATTCAGATTTTTAAAATAAAGGAACACAGAGAGGCAAAGAACATTGTTTGCCATAGCAAGATTCCCTTTAAAATATAAACATCAACGTTAGTAAAAGTAAGTAAAGACACATCTCCCAAGTTTGAGGAACATCTTCCAGATATTGAGCTATGTTGTCTCCTCTGTTCATTTAAAGGTTGTTGATGACGTCACCTGGAACGCAAAAATAATTTCCATTATTCTTCGGTTACTATGTATGGTCACGCAGATGATATGTTGCAGAGCGTAACCAAAATGAATGATCCCCTTTTGATAATTATTACAATTTAATTTTATTGAAATTCAATTTTAAGCGTGGAACCTTGACATCACGCGTATTTTTGATGGATTTTGCATCCGTCCGTCCATCCATCCATCCATGTAAAAGCAGTAGTTGTAGTGCCAAAATGACAATTTTTACATTGAATCCATGTGATGCGAGTCTGTATCGGAATCAGCTCATTACAGTCATGAGTAGACTCGGCAGCTTAACGCCTTATTTCTGTTTCGTGTGTTTACGCTGTCTGATTTTAGTGCTCGCTGAGCGTGCAGATATGATTGTACTTTAAAACGTTGGGCATTATTCAAATCTTCAGGAACTCACAGACTGAGGTTATTCTGAATGAAATGCATTTCTTACGGCCTGGAACATTTTTTTCCTGTTGTTTGACTTTGGGGCTTCAATTTCCACTACAGCAGGGGTGACCAAGTCACAAAGATCTACCCGCTAAATATATATATATATAAAAATTCCCCTCTCACCCTCCGCGGGTGGTCTCCCACTCCAAGCTCGGGTCCTCTACCAGAGGCCTGGGAGCTTGAGGGTTCTGCGCAGTATTTTGGCTGTTCCTAGCACTGCACTCTTCTGGACTGAGATGTCTGATGTTGTTCCTGGAATCTGCTGTAGCCACTCCTCCAGTTTGGGGGTCACTGCCCCAAGTGCCCCAATGACCACGGGCACCACCGAGGCCTTCACTTTCCAGGCCTTCTCAAGCTCTTCTTTGAGGCCCTGGTATTTCTCTAGCTTCTCAAGTTCTTTTTTCCTGATGTTGCCATCGCTTGGTATTGCTACATCCACTACAACGGCCTTCTTCTGCTTTTTGTCCACCACCACAATGTCCGGTTGGTTCGCCATCACCATCTTGTCAGTCTGGATCTGGAAGTCCCACAGGATCTTGGCTCGCCCGTTCTCTGTCACCTTAGGGGGTGCTTCCCACTTTGAACTTGGGGCTTCCAGTCCATACTCTGCACAGATGTTCCTGTACACTATGCCAGCCACTTGGTTATGACGTTCCATGTATGCTTTCCCTGCTAGCATCTTACACCCTGCTGTTATGTGCTGGACTGTCTCAGGGGCCTCTTTGCACAGCCTACACCTTGGGTCTTGTCTGGTGTGGTAGATCTTGGCCTCTATTGCTCTGGTGTTCAGAGCCTGTTCCTGTGCAGCCATGATGAGTGCCTCTGTGCTGTCCTTCAGTCCAGCTTTTTCCAGCCATTGGTAGGATTTCTTGATGTCAGCCACTTCACTTATCTGCCGATGGTACATCCCATGTAGGGGTTTGTCCTCCCATGATGGTGTCTCTAGCCACTCTTCCTCTGTTTGCCATTGTCTGAGACATTCACTGAGCACGTCATCCGTTCGGGCCTTTTCCTTGATGTACTCATGGATCTTGGCTGTTTCATCCCGAACAGTGGCTCTCACACTCAGTAGTCCTCGGCCTCCTTCTTTACGGCTAGTGTACAGTCTCAGGGTGCTGGACTTAGGGTGGAACCCTCCGTGCATGGTTAGGAGCTTCCGTGTCTTGACATCTGTGGTTTGGGTCTCTTCCTATCTGATGACTGGCAGGGCGTAGCTGTTTATATATATATATATATATATATATATATATATATATATATATATATATATATATATATATATATATATATATATATATATATATATATATATATATATATATACACCACTCATTTTTATACCCTTTCTTAAGTTTAAGATTAAAAATAGGGTTCTGACAATTGGAGGGAACTCGCGAGCTAGCGTGTTTGTGTTGTGTTGTGTTGTTAGCGCTGTTGTTTGTACACGTGTCAAGTGCGAAAAAAAATAAAAACATTTTAATATCACTCGATCGACCAATAGTGGCTTGGCAATCGACCGGTCGATCGCAGTCGACGTATTGGGCACCCCTGCACTACAGTATACGATAAACAAGATCCATGTGACTTACTCTCTGCACAGGGGGATGTGTACTCTGTCACAGCTACGTCACCTGCAAATACGATTAAGACAATCATAAGTGATCTGGAGAGAGGAAATTCAAGTTTCATCACAGAACAAGGTAAGGCAGCACACACATAAGAATAAATGTTATAAAATGATGCCCTATAAAATTACATTAAGAAATAGGACAGACATTGTAACAGAAGAGGATCTTACTTGTCTGGTAGTAGTCGTACACCTTCACCACAGCTGCTTTCAAGTTCCTGACCGGCACGTCCTGTTCCAGTGTCATGCTGTAAACCACCGTCTCACCTTTCTTTAGCTGCAAACAGAAACCACACTCCACTGAAGGGGTTTGCGCTTCTATTGTGGGCTATTTGGGTATTGTGGGAACAGAAATAGACTCAGTGGGGTCCATGCATGACATTGGCCGTTAAACTGCTTGATGCAGTTGGAGACCGCCTTTCCCTCCAGAGTGTACGTATGTCCTTGTACGCCCCCCCCCCCCCACCAAGAAAAAATGACGGGAGTGCTATTAAGATATTTTTAAGATGAAAATGATTCTTCACTCCATCCAGCCATCCATTTTGTGAACGGCTTTATCCTCACGAGGGTCGCAGGCGTGCTGGCAGTAGGCAGGATAAGCCCTTAACTGGTTGCCAGCCAACTGCAGGCAACATATAGACGAACAACCATTCACACTCAACGCCATACGCATGGGCAATTGGGAGCCCTATATCGGCCTACCATGCATGTCTTTGGAATGTGGGAATAAATGAGAACACGGAGGAAACTCACACGGACGTAGGAAGAACATGCAAATGCCACACAGGAGGGCCGGAGCTAGAATCGAACCCACAACCTCATTCAATAAATTTATTCCTACAATGATTCATAAGGATTGTCATGGCTGGTGCGTCACAACACCCGCGGCATAAACAAATTTTCCGAAGAGCCAGGGGGCACGGCAGGAACATGCAGTAAGGCATAACGTCTACCAAATACACTACCTCGCTGAAGTAGAAATTGCCCCGCCATGAAAATGTGCCCATCTTTACGCTGACCGCGGTTTACGTTCTACATTACCGACTTGTCAGATGAGTACAGGCGGAGCAACTTCACGCATTGAAATGCACAGAGGGCCGCGATACTCCTCTACTCTTTACAGGTGAACTTAATTTGACTTATTTAAACTGTTTAATGCACTGTCCAATTTTCAATTCTTTTTGCACAACTTGCTCTTCTCTAACAAGGGTTTGAACTGCAAAATTCATGACACATAAATGGATCAATATATTCGCTGGTTCCAATAAAATTAATATTGAAAAAACTAAATTCATATGATACATAAATGAACTAATAGATTTCCAAATTAAACAATTGAGGTGGCACGGTGATCGACTGGTTAGCGCGTCCACCTCGCAATGCAGAGCTTCCAGGTTTGATTCCGACTCCTGCTTTCCTGTGTGGAGTTTACATGTTCAAGTTCAAAGTTCAAAGTCACTTTATTGTCAATCCCTTCATATGACCAGACACACAAAGAAACCGAAATTTGTCTCCCCGTGCATGCGTGGGTTTCCTCCAATTTCCTCCCACATCCCCAAAACATGCATGGTAGGACAATTTAGGAGTCTAAATTTCCTCCCACATCCCAAAAACATGTTTGGTAGGCTGATTGAGCATTCCAAATTGACCCAAGGTGTGTGTGCGAGTGCGGATGGTTGTTTGTCTATATGTGCCCTGCAATTAGCTGGCAACCAGTTCAGGGTGTCCCCCGCCTACTGCCCAAAGTCAGCTGGCTCGAGCACACCTGTGACCCTTATGAGGATAGGCATTTCAGAAAATGGATAGATGGATGGACAGCAATTGATCAGCAGTACTATTCCATTGCAAACAGGCTTCAAACAAGATATTTTTACACGGGAGTGGCCACCAAGCGTAGAGTGTGTCACAGAGTGTCATCAGCAGGTTGTAATAGAAATGCCATCATTGTAAATTGTCATGGATCAAATGCCTGTTGTAAACTTTGGTGCCTAACTCTGACTTTGGCAGAGTGCAAGGGCTTTATTGCAATGATTACACATTATAGTGGTTGCATTGTGTTTCAGTTTGAAATGCTTTTTAAGTTAGGAAGACCCACTTTGCTTTCAATTGAGTACATTTAATAGATGGAAAAAAACAACAACGTTCTTACCCCGTCCAAGTAGATGTTGATATAACCTTCATCCAGGTCTACACGCTTCACTGAGCGGTCATTCTTCAACTAGAGTATCACACAGTAGACTGCTCTCAGCGTAGTTCAAATGATAACAGTTGATACAGACATTTGATTGTTGAAGGAAACAAAAAATAACTCACTGACTCCACAGAGCTTTTTTCCAAAATGTGTCCCGACAGGAGTTTGATGTTAACGATGACCATGTTCGTCTCCTCTCTCCTGCCTTGGTAACTGCAAACACATTTTTTACTCTTCAACTCTTGATTTTATGGTTGATTTTACGATGTGTCTTAAGGGACACAGCATCCATTAACTACAGAAATGCTTTCAAGGGCTTTTGTGTGCATATGATCACAGGTGTCAAACTCAAGGCCCGGGGGCCAGATACGGCCCGCCACATCATTTTATGTGGCCCGCGAAGACAAATTATGCATCAAATTTGTGTGTCATTACTAGAATTGCAAATTGCCTTCACTTTTAATAAAATATATATATTTTTAAATAGTTTTTACTCGTCTGATTTGAAAATGAGTTATTTGTCAGTTTGTTTTGTAGCTTTTACTGTATATAATATGAGGTGCTCATACATTTATTTGGGTTGACAGTCATAATGGCCCTCCGAAAGAAGCTAGGACTACAATGCGGCCTGCAAAAAAATGAGTTTGACACCCCTGCATTCAACATTATTCAACAAAATGTTAAATGACTAATGTGTTGAAACAGAAGACATGCAGACACACTTACCTGGCATGGACAAAGAGGATGAGCTGCGGCTTGCTAGAGTTGCACTTTGACATGGTGTTAGCTGAGATGTTGAAAGCGGAAAAGTCAGGAGGAGGGGGGATATTGTAATGCATGGAAATCTGGAAGGTGACAAGACCAATATGCTCTTAAAAAACACCATTATCTCGCAAATGCACAAAGTTTAAACAAGACTATCAAAAATCAGGGGTGTAGTAGGAATCAAATCACTACATGGCCTTCAATGTTCAATCTGTTCAAAATAAACCTAAATATCTAGCTTTAATAAGGGTTAAGTAATAAACCCTAAGAAAGTCATTTGTTCAGGGCCTTTTGCAGGGCCTTTCTAAGCAAAAACTTTTTTTTTTTACTTACATATTTATTATACAATACTGTATATACAACTAAGAATTCATTTAATGATAAACTAATGTCCATTTCCAATTAAAAAAACAGGACAATATTTCAAATTGACAGTGCACAAACAGTAAATTATTATAATTCAGTTCCTGGTTTGGAGGTCCATAATATGAGAAAATAGGGATCTACCGATTGTTGTTTTCCATAGGCAAAGCATTTCTTTTAATTCAACCCAATTGACCGTATTTTCCGGACTATTAGGCGCACCTAAAAATTTACATTTTACGAAAAAAAAACACAGTGTGCCTTATAATGCAGAGCGCCTTATATATGGATCAATTGATGAATTTGTTGATCCATACTGGTACACAGTGCTCTGCCAAAATGTTTCAGTACGTTTTAGTACGACTAGTAAATTACAAGGTCGCATCGCTTCCCAACATTACGGCAACTGTAGTCACCGAATAGCTGTTGTACCCGCGAGGCTATTTCATTTCAAAATAGGCTGCTCCGTAATGTTTCGAGTAAATTTACGGATTGATATGGAAGGGAAACATACCGTTTTTTTCCGTGTATAGTGCGCAAAATTTTACTAATTTATTGTCCTAAAATCCGGGGTGCGCATTATACATGGGTACAAAAAAAAAAAAAAAAAATTTTTTTTTTTTTAATTTTTATTTTTTATTTTTTTTTAAGTCCCAATGATCGTCACACACGCAGGGAGGCAATGGGTCCCATTTTTATAGTCTTTGGTATGGTCTTAACTAGGCTGGATGTAATTTTTTTTGTTGGCGTTGATTTCTCCGACTGCCCGTAAACGCACCACCGCGCTTCGTGCGCGCACGGGACAGCAAACGAGCAGGTGATCGAGCAAGCGTCTGATACGAGAGCATTGCGGTCGCATGGAGCGTGTTTGAAGTGAACAGCAGAGAAGAAAGGCAAAGTGTTGTGAAATAAAATGCACAGAACGGATGCGCAAGACACGTCAGCTATATAAAGAGCGAGAGTTGTTTTCTTCCTATTAGTTTCAATTCACAGTTTAATTAGCAGTTTCAATCAGCAAATAACAAAATGCGTATTACAGGTAATATTTTATTTCACAACACTTTGCCTTGTTCCTTTGGTCTCTGCTGTTCATCCTAAAACACAAAGGCGCTCTTTAAGCAATGCGACAGTGAGCGCCCGGCGCGCTGCGGTTGCGCGACCGCACCAATTAAGCTCCCTGCGCAGTGCGCACTGAGGTCCACTTAAATTTTAGAAAGTACATCAGGACTTTAAAAATATCTTCTAAATTTCAGCGACGGCTCTGTCACAATAATCGGCCAGCCCGGTGCAGTTGGGCGGTCGGCGGCGCGCTACGGTTGAGCGTTCTCTCGCACGCTCTCTCTCTCGCTCTCGCACACACGCAAACCGGATATCATACGGAGGCCGCCATTACAGATGCGCAGAACGGATGAGCAAGACACGTCAGCTATATAAAGAGCGAGAGTTCAGTTCTCTACCTAAATCCGTATTACAGGTAATATTTTATTTCACAACCCTTTGCCTTGTTCCTTTCTTCTCTGCTGTTCACTTCAAACACGCTCCATGCGCACGGAGCGCGGTGGTGCGTTTACGGGCAGTCGGAGAAATCAACGCCAACAAAAAAAATTACATCCAGCCTAGTTAAGACTATACCAAAGACTATAAAAATGGGACCCATTGCCTCCCTGCGTGTGTGACGATCATTGGGACTTAAAAAAATAAAAATAAAAATAAAAAATTTTTTTTTTAAAAAAAATTCATAAAAATTCGGTGCGTATTATACATGGGTACAAGCTTTTTTCCAGCATCAGCATGCTATTTTTAGGGGTGCGTACTATACATGGGGGCGCACTATACACGGAAAAAAACGGTAGGTAAGCAGTACCAATGTGTTAGATCGAACTTTAGTCAGTTCCGATAATTTTATAGGAGATCGTTTGAGAAACGCGATTGTTTACACTCATGTGAGATTGCGAGCTGAGACTCATGGGAATTTGCGGATGGCTAATGCTATAACGATAGCTGCTATACGCACCAGGCTATTTCACGTCAAAATAGGCTGCTCTGTTAATGTTTCGAGTAAATCTACGGATCGATATGGAAGGGAAACATAGGTAAGTAGTACCAATGCGTTAAATCGAACTTTAGTCAGTTCCGATCATTTTATAGGAGATCGTTTGAGAAACGCGATTGTTTACAGAGGGCTTGTTGGTTATTGGCTAGTGGATGCATACCGCAACCCTAGTCAACCTCAGTTTGTTGCAGTATAGCTTCTATTTTATGCGCCTTATAATCCGGTGCGCCTTATATATGGACAAAGTTTTAAAATGGGCCGTTCATTGAAGGTGCGCCTTATAATCCGATGCGCCTAATAGTGCGGAAAATACGGTAGTCATATTTCGAGTACTGCAGAAATGGGATAATATTTACTGTTGAGTATGTAAGGTGTTCTATATTTTTTGGGTGTTTTTTAATGGTATCACCACGGCAATGTAATGAGGTAAACAAGAAATGATCTCTTATGTCAGCCCTTGAGTATCTGGGCTCCAATTTTGGAACCACGATCATGCATGGCTAACATTAGGTAACTAACACATACGTAGTTCTTGAGTATTAACCCAATATTCACCTTCTGGGATACAATTACAGATACAAAGCAACTGGTAATTATTTGTAAACAGAAGAGGTGATGTAATACCTGTGCCAGAACACAGCTCGCTCCCTCGGCTTTAATGGCGTATTCCCCGGGAACATCGCTCAATTTCTCCTCCTGGTACAGGAGCCGATTGCTCTGGTCCACTACGAACTCCTTGTTCAGACCTCCTAATGATGTCACTGTCACTACAGTCCTGCCCTCAACGCTGTAAGTGGCAGCACCGTATTTCGCCAGCGCCTGGAGGGCGACCACAGTGTCCTGAGGAATACAGGAGGACAGAGTCAAGAAGTCTGCCCAGATGGTAGAAAATTCTCCCAATCCTGCTCGCAACTTTTCCTACCTGTGTGGAAGAGAAGCCTCCGTACGGGTTTTGCTGCTGTGTGAGCCAAAACACAATGCTAGCGCTATAGTCTAAACCAAAATCTGGCAGAGTAGGCCCGGAGAGAAGCGCCAGCAGCACATAGGAGGTGATCTCCACTTCCAGAGAATCCAGTCCTGTCCCAGAGGCCCCTGCTCGCTTCCAATGGCGGGTTCTCCCTGTCATAAGAACATTAGTAGTCTAATTGCATCAGATGGGGTAGCCAACAAACAATTCAATGATGAAGCCAACTGCAATAGAAACTACAGAATAGGGCAGCGTAAAGATTGCAATGTTAGAAAACTAGGCTTTGAATGATATTTTCAGAGCTACACTCGTGTTAATGATTGTAAATTTTAATTTAGTCCTGCACATACATATAGCTGTTTCCATCTAACAAAAATGTCTTGGCATGTGAAGGAATTGACAATAAAGCAGACTGTGACTTTGAAATGAAACAAGATTTGAAAGTGATCCTGTGAGTAATGACGTGAGGTACCCTTTGTACTGGACTGCTGGTGCAAGTAAGTGATGAGTTTCTTCCTCATCTCTTCTTCCCGAGCCAGGGTGAAGGTGTAGGACATCAGCGCTGTGGTGTACAAGTTATCCAGCTGGTTGGTTGCCTCCTTCAGACAGCCCAGACAATTCTCGATCATAGGATCCTGTCATAAAACAAACACAGAAATCTAAGGTCTCAACGGTGGACTCACAAAGTGACGGCTAAATGGATCTTTTTGAGTGAGAATTTATGACAATCTGAGAAAGTTTCTCCTCTCACAAATTGGCAGCTAAACTGGGTGAAGATCCGAAGCCACTGTCAAGTAACAGGGAACACCAATTTAAAGCCAAAACGTGAACAAACAGCATTAAATCCTGATAAGCCGCACATACATAAAATTAAGCCTGGGCGAGTACTTATACCGATACCAATCCCAGACTTATTTATTTCAAGACATCAGTAACCTCAACGGTACCAATACAGGTATTGTTCCCCCATTTTTCTAACCAGGCACTAGAAATTAGAAGAATAAGAAAAAAATCCCATTCATTTCATGAAATGTTAAGAGAAATTGAAATAATGGATTGATAGGTCTCTATTTAAAATGATCTGCAAGTGTTTTTTTTAGGGTGGGGTTGGGTTTATGTATAAAAGTAGTCGTGGTATCGGCAGTTGGTATCAGTGACCACTGTACTCAAGATTGAGTACTTGAATGTGTGTGCGCGCGCGTGTGTGTGCGTGTGTGTATGGGTGTTATTTTTAATGGCTTTGTGATAAAGTGCTGCCTCCACAAATGAAACTACATGCCATGCTGTCTTTCTGGGAATTGTGGGTCAAATACGCTTCACAGTTACCTCGCCTTTTTAGACTATGGGCTCAAAAAGTCTATACATCTTCCATTATAAATGGGTTATTGGTGGTTATTTGCTCAAGAAAGTACATTGATAAATTTAAAGTTGTAAAGTCACTGTAATGTGTGATATTGAAGTATTTTGACAACAGCTTGTCACCAACCTGTTGTTAATTTGGTGAAAAATAATGCTTAGAAGTTGAAAAGAAATCAAATGGCTAACTTTGATTTAACCAGCAGAAACGTTGAACAAATACAAAAATAACGAAAAGATTTATGACATTTCCCCAATTTTATCAAATACCAATCACTCTTGCAGTGAGTGCAAACCAAGCACTGATATCGCATTTAACATTTACATTCATAAGCATCTTGCGTTATACTCTATGAAAGATTGAAGAGGATCCGAGGGAATCGTGGCCAGGAGGGCGTAAACAATGAACAGCTAAAAACACAGCAGGCAAGGTGTGATTAACACAAAAATATCCACCTATGTTGCCACATTGAAAATGAAGACCCAGTAAAAACAACACAGGAGGTTTGCAGTCAACTGTTTGCAAAATAGGAGTGACGTCTGTAGTGTTCACAGCAGATCTGAATATACCGTAATTTTCGGACTATAAGTCGCTCCGGAGTGTAAGTCGCACCAGCCATAAAATGCCCAAAAAAGTGAAAAAACCCCATATATAAGTCACTCCGGAGTCGCATTTTGGGGGGCAATTTATTCGACAAAATCCAACACCAAGAAAAGACATGAACGAGCAACAACAGGCTAAACGATACGGTATGCTAACGTGACAAACACAAACGAGGAGCTGAGAACGGGCCTGACGTAACATTCAGTTATTTAAAAAAAACTATTACATAAATAACACGTTTATAAAACCATCTGTGTCACTCCAATTCATTAAATCCATCGATCGTCCTTTGTTAATAATGCCGTGTGCCCCGCCGCAGTTCAAATTATCCCACAGGCCCATACAACGATATATAAACTATATTTTAAATAACTATCACATAAACAACAATATTATCAAATCATTTGTGTCACTCCAAATCATTAAATCCATCGATCAAATTTCTCGTCTTTTATCGATCGTCCTTTGTCAACAATGCCGTGTGCCGCGCCGCAGTTCAAATTATTCCACAGGCCCATACAACGATATATAAACTATATTTTAAATAACTATCACATAAACAACAATATTATCAAACCATTTGTGTCACTCCAAATCATTAAATCCATCGATCAAATTTCTCGTCCTTTATGTCATCCTGGTGACAAAGGACATGTCCAGAGGATATGGCGCATTAAAGTGTTAATTACTTTATTTGATTTTTTCTCTCTATTCTTCATGTTTTCAATATGTTCAAGATAAAGATATTAAAGCATGTGAAATGATGAACTATACTAAAAATAACATGTGAATCGGTCAACTATACTTGTAAGTAAGTGAGTGATGTGTTAATGATCAAGTAAAAATTTGCGAGTATAAGTCCCACCCAAACTATGAAAAAAAAAAAGGCGACTTATAGTCCGAAAATTACGGTACTGTGCCATATATGTCTAGCGCCCCTGGTGGCGAAGTGTGGGGCCTTCGGTCAAGGGTTGGGGTACAACAGAGAACGGGGTTGCGAGTGCGGAGGTGGCAATAAAGTACAAGACGATCAACACATCCAAACGAGACATCCTTCTTTCATTCTTTAATGGGACCCGGAGATATTAAGTCTGACTCACTTTAATGTCGGTGTCCAGTTCCAACAGGGCGGCGACGACGTAAGCCGTCAGGGACACATCGTCACTCACTCCTCCCTGAAGGGATATTGAAACATGCATGCATTCATACATTTACAGGGTTGGGAGGGTTATTATTAAAATGCATTCCGGTACTGTTACTGGTTAGTTACCTATTAAATAATGTAGGACGTAAATTAATCCAAGTACCATAATATCAATATAATGTAACTTGTATACTTTTAATTACTTTTGGATTCCTCTATTACAAAATATACAAATTATGCCAAAATAAAAATAAATATTGCTCATATATGTATAACATACAACAGATAATTGATTACTTAATTTCAGTTTGTTTTCAGTTCAGCCCAAAGACAGGCTCTTATAACCCCAACTGGTTATAAGCTGGCGTCATCACCTTCATGCCATTGTGGAAGAGTTTCCCCACAGATCTGATGCAGCCATCACGTCCCTGGTTTGAGTACAACCACTTTTTGGCATCCAAGATGTGCTTGGGATCAACAAAGATGTAAGGCCTCGCTCCACCAAATGACTTCATCACAAAGGAGGTCAGCCTAGACAGAGACACACACACTTTTAAAAACAAATCAAAGCACAGAGTCCCTGTGGCGATAGCCCCAAAATGAACCCAGCCATAGGACAATTACGTAACAATCTTGTGTGTAATATGAAGCCTCTGGGCTACAAGAGAGTTCAGCTGAATCAGACAGAGAGCAGCAACATTTTCGAGTACAAACAAAATTATTCACAACATCAATTAAATGTCGTAATGTGACACTCCAATATCGTTATGATTGCAGAAAATATTCAAAGAGAAATGAACAGAAATAGTAGGTACTTGGAATCAGTGTTAGGTTTAAAGGTAGATCGGTTTTTGCACAATGTTTAAGGGTAGATCGGTTTTTGCACAGTGTTAGTAAATAAGTAAAAGTGTAGAAATGTAGAGGGAGGCCATGAGGCAATAAAAGACGAAAAATAAATCCTCCATTTTTAACGCATGCTTGGTCCCTTGAAAGGTGCCATGTAATGTAAAGTTATGTTATTGTGATTATTTGTTCATATACGTAAAACCCTTGTAAACCTGTCTGACGTGATGAGCGCAGTCAAAGTTGTTTTGCCCACATTACATTGGCTCCTTCATGCAAGCTGTTTTCTCCAATCTTTTGTGGTAAATATTAATGTGATTGGATGCTTGAGTCCTTGTTTCCAATAACAGCCACCCCCATACATACTCACCAAGTGCCAAACTGCCCAGCATTCTTTTAGCAAAACCAAAGCGTTTGTTAAATCCCCCCAGGCGATGTGCTTTAAGCCCATTAAGAGCAAATATTAACATTTTCTGGCAGCAGCCTCGTAAAGTAAATGGCTAAAATGTTTTCTGGTGCCCAAAAAAGAAAGATGTGTGTGCATTATGCCTTCCTTGGCTGCCATTTCTGGTTTCGTATCAAATTAAGCGTGAACTTTAAGCTGAATAAAGTCACCGTCAAACAAAGCACTAAGTACTTAAAATGTTCTGTAACATCTGATGCAACTGCACCGAATTGTGTGTTACATCATTTATTCTGGTATTTTGGGCCTTTTCAGATCATCATCAACATTGATTGTGACACCAGTGACAGGCTCAAATACACTCTAAATATTATTGTGACAGAAAATAAAAGTGAACTACTGGCAAAGGAATTAATCAAACTTTTCAATTATCTACAATGTAATAGCAGTCATCTCTACGCAAATTATATTAAAAACAGATTGATAAACATTCCATTCACACATGAAGTAAATTTCAGGGAACCAATGTTGAATAGTCAAATATTTATACGTACATTTCATTAAGATTAGTTGTGCTTAATTAGTTCATTGTTTATTTAAATTCTCCCAAAATATCCCTCAACATTCTATTTTGTATTCATAATACTTATTTGTTTTATTGTTTTATTTTAACAGTTTCGTGCTTTTTATCGTCCAGGTGCTCAAAAACTGTTTCCACAACTGAGACAGTGTTTCTTATTTTTGATCCCCCAAATACCAATTACCGTATTTTCCGGCCTATAAGGCGCACTGGACTATAAGGCGCACCTTCAATGAATGGCCCATTTTAAAACTTTATCCTTATATAAGGCGCACCGGACTATAAGGCGCACCATTAATGCATCATGTCAGATTTTTAATCCAAATCAAATCATTCTCCATTTTATCTTTTTTATTTCAACTTCAGACGGAACAAATTACTTTATAATCATAAAATAATGATCCATAGTCTTTTTGAGTCATGATTCATAGTCTTCAGCGGGCCACTTATGATTGATTTCATGACACAATGCTTTGGGCCAGTTTAAATTTAGGAATTTGGTCCATATATAAGGCGCACCGGACTATAAGGCGCACTGTTGGTTTTTGAGAAAATTTTAGGTTTATAGGTGCGCCTTATAGGGCGGAAAATACGGTATTTTAAATTGTTGAGACAAAACACCTTCCACCCTGCTTTCCAACTTACCAGGTGTTGCCAGATGCGTCGCTCTTCCCAAAGGCGCTGTAAGAGCCATCGTCATGCTTGTAGGTGAGCTCCCTTTGGTATCCTAGAACACACCGGTCAAATTCTCTATGGCAGCCACGCACATATATGCCCTAACCGATTTGTGCTTCATTCATGCAAATGCATGTTTGACGCACAAATCTAATCTTTGTAGGCTACAAGAATTTGTGCATAAAAGTTAAATACAACTACCGTTTTTTTCCGTGTATAGTGCGCAAAATTTAACGAATTTATTGTCCTAAAATCTGGGGTGCGCATTATACATGGGTACAAAATTTTTTAAATTTTTTTTTATTTTTTTTAGAAAACAAAACCAACAACAGGACTGACCGACAAAGTCGTGGAACAAAAAGACAGGGTGACATTACCAAAGACAGGAACAGAAACCAAACAGACATCATGACAGTAACACATGCAATGATCCGACGGTGAGCGAGGGGCAGACAGGACTTAAATACAAAACACATCGATTGAGGTGACACAGGAAGAGAGGGGCGACGCGAACAGAAACTATGGCAACCTAGACACATAGCAAAACTGGGGACGAGACGTGACAAATGTCCCTCGAAATGAAACTTGAAATCACCAAGTTTTGGTTTCCAAGGGTGTTTTTATTCCTCTTCAACGTCTCTCCCACACAGAGCCGCCTTTTTCACGTCCGCACGCCTCTTTCCCGTGCGCGCACGGAGCGCGGTGGTGCGTTTATGGGCAGTCGGAGAAATCAACGCCAACAAAAAAAATTACATCCAGCCTAGTTAAGACCATACCAAAGACTATAAAAATGGGACCCATTGCCTCCCTGCGTGTGTGACGATCATTGGGACTTAAAAAAAAAAAAAAAAAAAAATTCATAAAAATTGGGTGCGTATTATACATGGGTACAGGCTTTTTTCCAGCATCAGCATGCCATTTTTAGGGTGCATATTATACATGGGGGCGCACTATACACGGAAAAAAACGGTAGTAGGTTAAAACTCCCTTCTGTTATTTTATTTATCAGTTTTGTCTGAAAAATCTAAGTTGCATCTTATTGTCCCATTTTACTATCCATTTTTGACAGTCTTGTTTTACAAACCCCTCTTCAGTGCTGGAAATGCTGACTCACCACTCTTGAGGAAGTGTGTTGCCTTGTCTTGAATCTCAGTAGTCAGTTGGCCTGTGCTTTTCAGATAGTTGAGAATGTAGATGTTGGGCGCAAACAGCAACATGTTCTGCTCCCCACAGCCATATGGCATTGCCAGGAGTTGGTCCAGGTTCTTAATGGCTCGGCCCATCAGGTCACCTTCGGTCAAATAATCTCATTAGGGAGGTTTCTATGAAGAGTAGGGCTAGGAACATGCAGTCCGACTCCGAGAGTGTAAACAAAAGATATTTTTTACCAAGTACAGAGACGGTGGCTCTGGCAGATCCCGCAACAAACAGCTCTGGCATCAGAAGGGAGATTTTCTTTTCCACTGGTCCCTCTGTCAACAAAAAGTATACAAGAAGAATGAGCATAATCATTTAAATACATACTACCCACTTGTGCTTTATAGCCTATTAAATACCTTCAAGTCAGTCTCTAGTACAGAACCCATCTCCAACGTGAGATCTACCAAATTAGATTATATTTATGTCCATCCATCCATCCATCCATCCATCCATCCATCCATCCATCCATCCATCCATCCATCCATCCATCCATCCATCCATCCATCCATCCTCTATACTGCTTGTCCCCACAGAGGTCAGGGGCGTGGTGGAACCTATCCCAGCAGTCATCGGGCAGTGGGCGGGGGACACTCTGAACCAGTTGCCAGCCAATCGCAGGGCACACAGAGACGAACAACCATCTGCATTTGCACTCACACCTAGGGCCAATTTGGAGTGCTCAATTGGCCTACCAATCATGTTTTGGGGTGGAAACCGGAGTGCCCGGAGAAAACCCACGTGGGCACGGGGAGGACATGCAAACTCCACACAGGGAGCTGGAATCGAACCCGCACCGTCCTAACTGTGAGGCTGATATGCTAATTATTTGTTCCTAATTGCTAATTGACATGCTGATTGTTTTATTTCTTTGTATTGTGTGTTACCCACAAATAAATGTACAGCAGAGTAAAACTAATTTCAATTACTACAGAATTTCAAGAAGAATCTTCACAATCTAAGATTTGGAAAATTTCATTAAGACTTTATTTCCTCTGGATTCAAAAGGACAAACTAATTTGATCTGATGAGATCATAATAGGATCCTCCATATTAAATTAATACAGCAGCTACTTGCGCAACCTGCATTTATGCTTTGCCAAAGCAAATTGTGCTCATATCAGATGAGACTCGTCAGTGATATGAGCATCTGAAGAAGTTAACTCTATCTATGGTTTTCCCTTTGTGTTTTTCTTTATTGTGAGGATTCTCCTGATTATTCGATGTGAAGACATGATTGAATAGCAAGTAAAACCAAAGTTACAAGTTCGTCAAAAGTTAATCAAAAATTTTAGAAATGATCTTGAGAAAATACAAACCTTGACCATGACAGTACTTATTTTTGATATGTAGTGGGAAAAAATGACAACAACAAAATAATAGCAAACTCTTTTGTTGGTAAAACAAAGAGCTCCTAAACAGTGTACAGCAAGACTTTCTGGACATTTTCTAGGTGTAAAACTTACCTGCAGGACAGAGGAGGGCATTGTGACTGACTGACTGAGGTGTTCCTTCAGCCTACAAAAGCAACAAACATGGAAAATGTTCAACTCAAACAATTTAGACAACACAGCATGCCAAATTCAACACACAACATGGTTCAAGGTTCCACAAAAGGCTGACGATTCTCCCCTGGCCTCTTTTGTAGTCTGTGTTTAATGCAATGAACGGGTTCATGAACTTTCGTTCATTGAACACATTCAGGTACAACACTGGTTGCGTGTGACCAGTACTGACCTCCACCAGCAGACTGCGAACCACAGTGTCAATACGGCCCACTTCAGGGACAGAAGTCACCTCGTTGCCACACAGCATGTTTGTCTTGAGGGCCTCAGCGCTCACCTTCACATCGATTTTGCCTGTATGCAAACAAACAGTCGTATTCCGAGGTCAGGTAAGGAGGGCTTTGACAAATTTATTGTAAACAGCTTTCCAGACTAATTTATTTATAGCTTTTATCCCCCACACCTCCTCAAAATTCCGCTTTTCTCGCCCAGATTCCGGTCTTATTTGCTTTCATTAATCCCCATTTATTTCCTTATAATACACGCTCTGCCCATACCAAATTATCTCCCACCCCCTCCTGTGTCTTTCACAGCCCAAAATTGTTCTCACTAAGGCCAAGTACAGATCAGCCCCTAAGGGAGCGGTTTCCAAGTGTTTCATCAGTGATGCTACCTGACGTGTTAGTACAAGTGATTGTCAGCACGCCTCGAAGAGGAGATGGAGCAGCACGATTTGACACTCAACAAAGCCTCGTCGCTGCTTGATGGAAGCAATTAAAATTCCTTAGCTTTCATGCCAGCTAGTGTTCCAAAAACAGTGTTTGTACCATAATCCATCTAGTTTTGGTTTCGCATTGTCATTCCATTTCATTTCACTAAGTTTAAAACACATTTTACTGTCTTCCCAGGGGTAAAACTTAAAATACTGTAAACATTGCATGGATGACATTCATTCATTTACAGTTTTTTTTTTCAACGGATCAACTCAATGTGAAATATTTCAAATGTAACGTCTTACTTTACCGTAATTTTCTAACTATAAGACACTACTTTTTGCACAAGCTTTGAACCTTGCGGTTTAGCTATAGTCCAGTGTGTGTTATCTAGGAATCTTTCAGATTTTTATGATATTGTATGAGGATTTGTTTTGGTAATACAGGTAATAGAAATGAGGACATTTCATTTAAAACACCTGTGGCTATAAATGAACCAAACAGGAGTTCCCCCTGTTGTGTGGCTACTCAGGGACGTGATTTGAAGATATGTAGATTTGATTGATATGTAGAACCGATGAACCAAACAGAGGATATTACGTTTTACGTCAAACACGTAGGAGCGGTAAACCAATCAGAGAAGTGCACATAATGCGTAGAGTACGTACCTCCGCCGCAAATAATGAATACCGTAATTTTCGGACTATAAGTCGCTCCGGAGTATAAATCGCACCAGCCATAAAATGCCCAAAAATGTGAAAAAAAAACATATATAAGTCGCTCTGGAGTATAAATCGCATTTTGGGGGGCAATTTATTCTACAAAGTCCAACACCAAAAACAGACATGAACGAGCAACAACAGGCTAAACGATACGGTATGCTAACGTGACAAACACAAACGAGGAGCTGAGAACGGGCGTGACGTAACATTCAGTTATTTAAAAAAAACTGTTACATAAATAACACGTTTATAAAACCATCTGTGACACTCCAATTCATTAAATCCATCGATCGTCCTTTGTCAACAATGCCGTGTGCCGCGCCGCAGTTCAAATTATTCCACAGGCCCATACAACGATATATAAACTATATTTTAAATAACTATCACATAAACAACAATATTATCAAACCATTTGTGTCACTCCAAATCATTAAATCCATCGATCAAATTTCTCGTCTTTTATCGATCGTCCTTTGTCAACAATGCCGTGTGCCGTGCCGCAGTTCAAATTATTCCACAGGCCCATACAACGATATATAAATTATATTTTAAATAACTATCACATAAACAACAATATTATCAAACCATTTGTGTCACTCCAAATCAATAAATCCATCGATCAAATTTCTCGTCCTTTATGTCATCCTGGTGACAGAGGACATGTCCAGAGGATATGGCGCTTTAAAGTGTTAATTACTTTATTTGATTTTTTCTTTCTATTTTTCATATTTTGAATATGTTCAAGATAAAAATAACATGTGAAGTGCTCAACTATACTTGTAAGTACCGTTTTTTTCCGTGTACAATGCGCCCCCATGTATAATACGCACCCTAAAAATGGCATGCTGATGCTGGAAAAAAAGCCTGTACCCATGTATAATACGCACCCAATTTTTATGAATTTTTTTTAATATATTATTATTATTATTATTTTTTTAAGTCCCAATGATCGTCACACACGCAGGGAGGCAATGGGTCCCATTTTTATAGTCTTTGGTATGGTCTTAACTAGGCTGGATGTAATTTTTTTTGTTGGCGTTGATTTCTCCGACTGCCCGTGAAGGCACCACCGCGCTCCGTGCGCGCATGTGAAAAAGGCGTGCGGACGTGAAAAAGGCGGCTCTGTATGGGAGAGACGTTGAAGAGGAATAAAAACACCCTTGGAAACCAAAACTTGCCCCTCGTCGTGACTCGGAGCCGCAACAAATGTTTCGGATTTGTGTAGGGTACATTGTGACAGACAGCAAACGAGCAGGTGATCGAGCAAGCGTCTGATACGAGAGCATTGCGGTCGTATGTTGTACCATGACTTTCTTTAAAAAAAAAAATAAAAAAAATAAAAAATAAAAAATAAAAATTAAAAATTTTTTGTACCCATGTATAATGCGCACCCCAGATTTTAGGACAATAAATTAGTTAAATTTTGCGCACTATACACGGAAAAAAACGGTAAGTGATGTGTTAATGATCAAGTAAAAATTTGTGAAAAAAAAAAATATAAGTCGCTCCTGAGTATAAGTCGCCCCCCCACCCAAACTATGAAAAAAAATGCGACTTATAGTCCGGAAATTACGGTAAATACTATCGATTTCTGCAAAGAAAACAGCATTAAGACCCTCTAAAATGGCATCGACCAAGAGACGAGCTTACAAGGCACAATTCAAGCTTTCTGGAAAGCCGGAATCATTGCCATAGAGCAGCAGTGGCCAACCCGCGGCTCGCGAGCCGCATGCGGCTCTTTGGCTGGTTTCATGCGGCTCTTTTATGTTCATATCAACATTTGTGTTTATTTTTCGTGCGTATTTGCTTCGCTTGAGTTCAATATGGTATTTTGGTCAAATGCGCATGCGCGTGAAGTGAAATCCCGCAAAGGAGGAGGGACAAACCCATTTGAGGAGTGTCAACTTCGCTCTCAAAATGGGAAGGAAAAAATGCACAGCTAAACGAATATATGACGATGAACACAGGGCAGAGCGATTGGCTTTGCTGGCTTTTTAATGAATGGCGACTGTGACTACGGGGAACTATTAGGTCCAGAAAAGCTGACAAGACGCTAACCCGGCCAAAATGGCAAGGAAAAAATGAACAGCTAAACGAATATATGACGATGAACACATGACGTTTTTAACAGAGTTAAAGTTGTTTTTTGTTGAACGCTATGGCAAGCCATTCTGCCTGATATGTCGGACGTCATTAGCGCATTTAAAAGCTTCAAATGGTCAGTGCCACTTCAGCTCACTTCATGCCAATATCGATAAGGACTTTGCAAAAGGGACTGAATTTCCCAAGCACAAGTTTGGACACTTTGAAAAGTCAGGCAGAAAAGTAGGTACAGTTTTTCAAAAAAAATTACGAAGCACTCAGAGACTGTCACACTTACATTGTTTCAACTGGCTTGGAACATTGCATGGGCTAAAAAGCCATACAATGAAGTGGAGTTCGTTAAAAAATGCCTCAGTGACGTTATTGAAATCTTGTCTTCTGAAAACGACAAACTAAAACGAATGGTCTGTCCCGCCACACATAGTAAGTGAAAAACCTTATGTTTTTGTTTGTGGAATTTGTTGAACTGAGAGTTTGTCTGTGTGAGACAATGCACACAATGTTCATTGTTGAAAATGTGGTCTTTGGTCTGTGGTTTTAGTACTGTAGGAGTCAATTTGTCATTATCATGTTGGTGCGTGACATAATAATGTCACACGATAAATTTGGCTGATCAGAGGGGTGTGTGTACATGTGTGTGTGTGTATGTGCGTGCGTGTTTGTGTGTGTGTGTGTGGGGGGGGGGTGTTCATGTGTGCTCATGTGTATGATGTGGCTCTTTGCGATGACACAGTAAAAAATGTGGCTCTTAGTCGCTGACTGGTTGGCCACCCCTGCCATAGCGCAACGTGACAACAACGAGACAATGACAAGAGGGAACTTGGCATATTTAATGGCAAACTTGCCCTACTATTTCATTCGGATACAGAGAATGAGGACTTTGATGGATTTGCGTATAAAGGTTGATTAACAATAATGCCAGTACAGTAGAGTACATGGTTAAATCCTAGAATAAAGTACAACCGAACTCACGTTCTTGCTCCCGTGACATTTTTGAATCACTGTAAGCCATGGCAAGGCCTGTGTGTGAATTAAGTACAGAAAGGCCCTCGCAACCAAGTTTGTACCTTTTAATTTGAAGTGCCTTATGATGTGGAAAATACGCTAATCCACTTTTGTGTTATCTGGAGTCACTGTGCATTTTGGCTCTATAAATGTACTTTTCCTCAGTCATACAGTAATTTGGAGACTGTCCACAACTTCTTAATCTTCTGTCTTATATCGCATCTGCAATTTTTTCATATTCTTCCTTATTTTCAAACAGTTATTCATTCATAAAATTGTTTGATAATTGTAAGCTAATGCAGACATACATATTCAGTCAGATAGAATGAAGTAACACATAACAGTATTAAGAACACAGTAGTTAAATGTTTTTAAGTGAGGTAATCATTCTTACCAAGGGTAGTTGGGGTGACAATCCAAGAGAAGGTTCTGCTGTCCTCACTGCATAGACACATGCTGTATTGACAGTCGTCACAATTTCTGAAGGTATACGTGTCAGACTGGGCCAGTGTAACTTTTACCTGTAGATCCACACAAGAAAAATTCTGTAAGCAAACCATTACAGAATATATCACTTTTTTTTCAGAAGGATCTGAAGTGGGGAAAGAAAGCAGTTAAAATACAAATTTACAGCATTAATACTAAATCTGTCACTATTGAAAAGTATTTTTTTGAATCAATTACTCTATTGCAGGGGTGTCAAACTCATTTTTGTCGCGGGCCGCATTGTAGCCATAGTTTCCTGCGGAGGGCCGTTATGACTCAAATACCAACCCAACCCAAATAAATGTATGAACGCCTCATATTATATACAATGTAAGCTACAAAACAAACTGACAAATAATTCGATTTCAAATCAGACTAGTGAAAACTTATAGTTTAAAAAGAAGATTTTTAAAAGGGAAGACAATTTGCAATTTTAGTAATGACATGAATTTGATCCAAATGTGTCTTCGCGGGCCACATAAAATGATGTGGCGGGTCGTATCTGGCCCCGGGCCTTGAGTTTGACACCGGTGCTCTATTGATTATTATTTACTTAAATATAATTATTAATTAATTCAAATTATATGTGCAATGCGCAAACCACATGAGATATCTGGGCTGTTCTCCCAATGCAACTTTTGACTACAAAAGTAGGTGATCAGGACAGACATGCCAGTTTCCATACAAACATTCATTCGTCCTCTGAACCGCTTCTCTTCACGAGGGTCGCAGATGTGCTGGAGCCTATCTCAGCTGTCATCGGGCAGTTGGTGTGGGACACTTTGAACTGATTGCCAGGCACACATAGACGAACAACCATTCGTACTAACAACCACACCTACGGGCAATTTGGAGTGGTCAATCGGCCTATCATGCAAGTTTTTGTAATGTGGGAGGAAACGGGAGTCCCCGAAGGAAACCCACGCAGGGGAGTACATGCAAACTCCACACAGGCAGGCTGGAGCCGGACTCGAACCCTGCACTTCTGAACTGTGAGGCGGGCATGCTTACCAGAGCACCACCATACAAACCAAATTTGAATTATTTCTATTCAGTATTCATAAGGTCCCGTTACAACCAGGTGTTACATGATAGTATTTCGTTAACGAGTCATTGATATTTACCATGATGCATTTAGAGAGATAGTTGAAGACGGTGGCTTTTAGAATAAACACTTCCCCACGGATGACAGAGTAGGGTAGTGTCAGACTGACAAAGAAGGGCTGGAACGCTGTCAGCGCAGTGGTGGGCGCCACACCGAAGCCCACAGAGGAGACGCAGAAAGCTCCAGCGGCCCACTTGGTGATGGAGTCTGGGACCGTCTTCTCCACATTCACGGTACCCTGGTCTCTATACACACGCAAGCCAGGACAATTAACAGGTTGCTTTGAGCGCAAACAAGACTGGGACGTTTACTATTTCAAACTGTCAAGTTTTGAATATCTGCCATCTGAACCTATTTACCCAACAGAAACTAAGTCCCAGATCCACGTTTCAGGGAAGAAAGTCCTAATGGTCTCCTTCTTCTTCTCCTTCATAGTTTTCTGCTGAGTTGTCTCGACAATGTCAGAGGCCCGCATCACATTAAAGGCCAGGGAAATCGGAGAATCTACGACATCTGCTGGGAAGACATAAAAAATTACGTTACCATGAATCAGCTGCAGGAACACACTCACTGTCATTATGTTTGGATGAACAAAGAACCATATTGGTGTAAATTAGGGCCACATTTTCACAGTCAGAGAAATTAATCACTCCCCTTACACAGAAAACCAGAGTGCTTCCGAAGAATAAAATTCATTAAATTTAAAACAAGATAGACTTCAGGTGCCATGCTATAGTTATGAAATTCATGAACAAAAAATACGTGTTCCAATGAGCAGCAGCTTGTGCAAGAAGTTAACGAAATTGTGGGAGATAAAAGAATATCCTGTAGGAAACATACCATCATAATAATACCCAATTCTTTCTAGTAGGCAGTTTTGGGGTTTCTTCACATCAGAATTTGTCACAAGCTTGACTCCAATCTCCTGAAATAGAGAGAAACATTTGTCAAGCCACAAAACATTAACAAAACTACTGCTTCTACTACAAATTATTCTTCTACACCAAGAACATCTACCTTGTCAAAGCAATCTCGAGGGAAACAAATTAGAATTATATTTTGTTAGAAGATTAGATAAAAGTTTTTTTTTCTTTTTTAAATTTCTAATTTTCCAAATAGAATCTTGGCTGTTGCAGTTCGCTGGAGTTCCTTCCACAGATGTGAAAGTTTGAAATCTGTGTGTGTGAAACTGTGTGGCATTTGTTTCAAAACTAAATAAGTGTCCCACAAGCTCTATACTATAATGCCACGGTTGATGACACATGCCTTAAAAATAAAGCAGACCAGTCAATAGTACCGTATTTTCCGCACTATAAGGCGCACCTAGAAACCTCAAATTTTCTCAAAAGCCGACACTGCGCCTTATAATCAGGTGCGCCTTATATATGGACCAATATTGAGCCACTACAGCAGGCGTGTCCAAAGTCAGGCCCGCGGGCCAAATGTATATAGCTTATATATGGACAAATTTTTAAAATGGGCCATTCATTGAAGGTGCACCTTATAATCCGTTGCGCCTTATATGTGGACAAGGTTTTAAAATGGGCCATTCATTGAAGGTGCGCCTTATAATCCGGTGCGCCTTATAGTGCGGAAAATACGGTACATCGTGTCACCTTACTTTAAAGATGCTAAAAACATCATCCTTCTGGTTGGTTGGTCCAAAGTAAAGTGAGCGCTTGCTCCTCCCTTCCTCTACATCCACCAACATCTCAGGCTCAGGCTGTGGCATGGGCTCAGGGAAGCAGGGATATGGCTCATAGTCTTCAATCTCATGCGAGTAGCCTGACAGCTTCTGCAGAGGCAGCTGATTGTACACCTACACAGAGTTAACCACAATATTATCAACAAGGTTCTAAATCTTTTTTTTTTCTTATCACCAGCCAATGTACATAGAAGGCGAACAGCAAGATAGTATAGAAAGGGTTGGGCATCCTTTGAATTTGAATGATTCCGATTCCTTGTTTGATTCAGAGCACAAACAATTCTCGATTTCGATTCATTTTGTGGAGTCCAAACTACGTCCATTAATTGTTAGTGGCTCACAGAACAGACTAAAACAACCTCACAACCCGTCTCATTTGCCTACATTCTACTACGATACTTCACTAATACTATACTTACTATACTTTACGATACTTACGATTACTACTATACTTATTACTACTGTGAAAGTTACTTACACTAACTTTCACATTGCGTGACATGGCAGGAGAACAGAAGAAGTAAATTGTCATCCGTCACTTTTTCAACCAATCAGTCTAAATCCGATAAAGCCACGGGCTATGCCAAAAATTTGAAAGATCATAATGTTTTGCTCTATTTTTTTCCAATGATACAGTATACATAAAAATCTATAATATACATACTTAAAAATGATGCATTAGAAGTAACACGAATTGGGTTAAAAATTGCACCAACCCAATTTGTTGCGTCGAATTGACCCAACTTCCTGGGTCGGTCCAATTTTCGAACCAGCAGTTTTAAGGGTTTGTATTATAGCGTCACATATTTTATGTGCACTGGTGTGAAAGCAGCCCTTCCCTCCTTTGATTGTCCATATGTGGGCCTTTAATGTCGGGACAATCCTACTTTCCAATTTTGGATGACCTCAACTCAACTAGTCTACACATGCACTTGTATCAACGTTGTAATCTTTTAATTAATTTTACCATGAATTTCTCATATGGTTATTTTTAACCAGTTGTAATAATTAACTTGAATTAGAAGTTAAGATTGTTTTACTTTTACGAGAGCTTTATTTTTGAAAACCCCATGAAATTAAAGTCACAGCTGTGTGTAATGATCTGTGTGTGTGGACCCAGGCAGTGCACATGCATGTGCCTCACGCATCACTGGCAAAAGCGACGGGTATGTTTTTATCAACATCCACTATTCGAAATTCATTTGGCAGGTTGGCCGTTGTTAACTTAGAACCCTGATTATCAATACTCAGCAGAAGATTGAAGACACACGTAAAAAATGTTTACATCTCAGGTAGAGTGGTACAGAAATGACATAACTAATGATGCTACAATAATACTTTATTGCCTATGTAAATGCAATTTGTGTGAACAGATATGTGTTAGATTTAAACAGCATTTAAATTTCATGCAGAAAGGCCGCAGCAAACAGATTCCGACCCTGAAATTTCTTGTTCTACTGTACCACCTTAAATAAAATCTAAGTCGTTTTTTTGTTTTGTTTTAGAAATTAGTACATACAACAGATGAGGCATTGTGTTAGTTAACTTACATAACCAACAGTGAGTTCCCTCTCTGATTGCAGCAGTAAAATGCTTTGGTCAATGGCTCGAACCGAGCACAAAGAGCCAGGCTGAGCCTGCAGTTTCAATGTAGTTTTCTCTGCTGGAAGCTCTTGGAGGGACGGGAACTTAAGAGAAACCTGCACAGAAGACAACAGGGAGTCAGAGGTGATTAATCCAGTTCTCAAATGATCTTTTGTTTGACACCATTTACTATATCTATTGCATTCAGACTCAATTGTGGGTTTTTTTGCCTACTGTATTTAAAAACAAGAAGTACCTTATTTTTGAGACAGAGCTGGATGGGGAAGTCGTGGCTGTCTGCCACAGCCTCACCACCAGGCAACACAGTGTAAACTACAACCTGTGCGAAGGGTGCCAGGTCAATCACTTGATGGAGGGGTATGGTCAGCTCCCCTTTGTTCACTGACAGAGAGAGGAAAAATACATCATATGTTGAAATGAACAATGTTTCAAGCAGGAAATTTAGTGAGTCTTTTTTGTTTTGATTTGATGAAATTACATAATAAAGTAAGGTGGCAGGGTATTGCACTAATTAGTACGTCTGCCTCACTGATTAGATGTTATGAGTCTGATTCCGCCTCTGGTCCTCTCTGTGTGAGGTTTGCATGTTCTTCCTATTATATCCCAGAAACATGAATGGTAGGTTGATTGACCACTCCAAATGACCCAGTTTGGATGGTTGTCAACTGGGATAGAGGGCTGTGCACCATTCCCCAAGACAATTTGATTTATAGCCTTTGACAGAAAACTGTTATGTACAGTCGGTGTTATCAGAGGCGTAGCCAGGAATTTTTCCAGTAGGGGCGCACGCCCACAGGAAAAAAAAAATCTAACATCACCCACGCCGTTCGCTGATCGCTAAAACAACATCCGGGTCCGGGAGGCAAACGGTGAATGGATAACATCGCGCACATAGAATAGCGCAAGCACATTCGCGCAAGACCGAAAGAAAAAAACGGCATGAAAATGAAGAATCGAAAAAGCTCGATTTCTTTCAACCGGGGAGCAGGGAGTCCGAACCGGGGCGCCGCCCCGGCTCGCCCCAGCTTGGCTACGCCTCTGGGTGTTATGTTCTGTATTTTGTTGGTTTTGGTTTAGCTAGATCCAATCTTTACCACGCCACACTTAGATTGGCACACTGGGTCTTACATTGTGTAGTGACGTCAGGGACAGTCAAAACAGATTTGATTGTTTGAAGCTGTTAAGACTGTCCATATCCGATTTTGAAACTACCTCCCGATTGTGGGTTCAATCTGTCTCGCGAAAATTAGATTTGTGACTGTTCATCAATTGCCTTGTGACTGTTCAGACAACACAGCAGCCATCCAGTTCCAATCTGGATGGGCTTAAAATCAGATTTCTCGCAATCTGAACACATCCTTAACTCCCTGCTTCCTTTCATTCCTTGTTGGTTCTCCTACTCATGTTTAGTTCCCGGATGGGTTGTTAGCTGAATGTCGTCAATTCTTCTTCCTCCTACTTTAATCCCTGTTTCAGCCAAATGGTTAGAAAAAGGGTGAATTTACAGAGACTTCGTGTGCACACAAAACCACCTGCTGAGCCATGTGCATAATCACAGGCAGATGTATCTTAAGTAATGTATGATGTACTGGTGCATAGATGATTTTCATGTCTGTTTCGACTCTTGGAAAATACTAAGAATTACAAAAATTGTATGATGAAACAATTTCTTAACAAAGTATATTGGGCTAATACAATCTATTTTGTGTTTCACAGGGTAACAAAGTAAATAGGATTCTGTATTTTTTTTTCCCTTCCCAGTGAATTGTTGTTATTGTACTGTTATTGTAATTTCGTTGGGACATAAACATTTCACTGTTGCATAAAATAAACTGTTAAATTAAGAACAACAACAAAAAAACAACAACCTAATGAGTCCAAAACGGTATATCAAACCCAATGCAGCCTGAGGCTCAAACCCGCACATCTATTGTCCAGTAATTTGAAAGTCGCTGTGCAAAACCACCTTGCACTGGGTACTGCTGATATCTTCATTTGCAAGGATTCCCAGGATTGTGTGTATAGATTTGCACAGCTAAACTCTAACTAAATTAAACACTACTATAATTCCTTCAAACTGCAGTTTCCAAACTACAATATCCAAATCACGAGCTGGCTGTGAGTCTTATTTTGAAAAAAAAACAAAAAAAAAACATATAAGTACTAATCGACCCACTGCCTGAGGGGTTTATATTGCTGTCAAATATTGCGGAACAATCTGAAGTGTTTTCCGATACAGTCACAAAGTACAACAGCCAGCAAGGCTTCGGGCATCACCCTTTCTCGCTCCTCCACTAAACAAAGCAACCTAGTAAATACAGTAAATTTAAGTTGAATAATTTCAAGGTGACCCTTGCATCCTTTTCTTGTTTGCGGACCTTAGAGGAAAACTACCACACCTATTTTCAAGGTGGGAGGAATCCAGCGTACCTCATGACAACCAACACAAGCACAAATAAACAAAGAAAAATTACCTGCACCCACAGTAACAGCCACCGGTAACCTGCCATGCTGCACAATTGATCCTTTGGACATCACCTAAAAAGTATGCATACAATCAGCAAAGTCAAATTTTTTCTCCATCCATCCCTGCTCTCTGTTGTTTCTTTGACTTATTGTATATAAAAATTCTGGGCCAGATTTACTAACAATGAAATTAATCGCGCCTTTAATTGATTGCGTTTGATTGCCCTTGCTCTTTGCTCTCTCAACATTTTATTCACAAAGCATTTTAATATTCAGCTTGTTTTTGACAGCTTCAAGATGCCTGTTGCGTTCCTGCTCCAGTAGCGCATGTCCTCTTCCACTTGTCCCTCTTCCGGCAAAGCACAACCTGAGGTTGTCACCCCTTCTTCTTTTGGCAAAGCATGACCTGCGGCTGTCTACAGTCCCTGTTAAGGTAGCACACGTTCCGCGGCGGCCTCCCAACCCTGCTCTGGAAGCGAGAGCTCTGCGCTGTGACCACTCCCCTTCAGGTGTGGCCTCCTGAATGACTATTTAAAGATCTTTTTGCTCGCTGATTGATTAGGCATGGCCCGATGTCATCCAGTAGAAGTTCAAAAACTAAGCATGCCTTCTGCATCCTGCGCCACTCTCTCTTGTGACTTGGTGTTTTTTTTATCCAGCCCTGTCCTGTTACTTAGTATTTTTGTATATCATGGCTCTCTGAGGTTTTTCCACTTCCGTGTCCTGCCTGCTTCTGGGCCCAAATTATGCTGCTCAAGTCACACACACAGACTTTTGAAACTTGCACACTCAGTGTGTATCTTTCACACAGCAATACATTTCTAGTACAAACTCAAGTTGCCAATACTGAAATACAATATTGAAAACACCTGGACTCACCAAGAAAAGAAAGTCTAAGGTCTCTTGTCCCTTCTTGAGTTCTTGTCCCTGGATTATGTACTGAGCTCGTACTGTGGCATCTTTGTCACAGGAGATCCTTCCATGGACCTGCATCAGCTTCAAAAAACTACTACTCTTTGAATAGAAGGCATTAACGTCATGATAGGCTGCCCTGTACTCTGGTTTCCGCAAATCCGGAACATACTGTTCATCATCATCGACCAGTTTGGACTTGGCCTGTAAACAGAAAAACAAGAAAATGGTGGAATTCAGAGCTCTTTGTGACATCAAATTTAGGATCAGTTCAGTCAACTTACATAACTTCTGATAACTTCTTTCTAATACAGTTTTCAATTCTGATGCATTCAAATACGACAAAGGTAACTGTCTGCGTTCACACTAGGGGTGTAAATCGCAGGTTTTGTCACGATACGATATCATATCGATACAAAGAACCACGATACGATATTTGCCGATATCTTAAAGCCTGCTGTGATTCATTCACGATACATCACGATATAGCGCTCTACGATCGATTTAGGAAAACTCTTTATTTAGGAAATTACAAGAGTATTGTAGTATACAAAGTGCTTCTTTTAACACTGAACTTTGATGTCGTGTTTTTTCTTTAAATGTGCGGCGAGATTTGTGCTCCCTGAATATTTGATCACCGCATGGCAGGATTTACAAACTGCACGTGTCTTGTCCATTGAGCCATCTTTTCTTTGGAATCCAAAGTGCTTCCAAACGAATGACTTGAAGCCTAAAGGGGAGCAAATTTCCTCGTCTTTTTGGACACTAGCCATAGCACCAGCCCAGGAGCCGCGTACTAGTTGTCGACTCCCCTTTCACGTGCCTGCTCTGCTCAGAACACAACATGCCGCGCACTGCTCCCGGAAAGAGGAAGCAAGCAACAATGAACTGGATTTCAAAATAAAGTCGCGTCTAATGTCCGAGGTCAAACACGGCGATATAAATCGATGTTTACGTTTAGCATCGATGCCAATAAATCGTAGAGCATTATATCGATTAATCGATGTGTATTGATGAATCGTTACACCCCTAGTTCACACTGAGAGGCGTGATGCCAATTCAGATTTCTGATCTGATCTTTTTATGGAGTCGTTCACGTCATAAACAAATGTGGCTTCTAATGTGAACACGCATGATGTGACACGCATGCCCATAAAGCGCAAACTCAAGTGACATGCACTGGAAAAAAATACATCCTGTGGCACAATGTTTCTGTGTAGAAATGTAGAAATAATTTGATGGTGTCATCAACATCGATGATGGAGACTAAATATGACGTCACATCATTGCCGTACATCAAAAACGGACTTTCACCTCAAATGTGCACTCTATTCCCTTCCTGCAACAAGGAAATATTGGTCTTTTGATGATGTGTAGTTCAGACATGTACAGATGAGTGTTCATACTGCAAATATGTACATTGCTGACATATTTGATTTATATCCACAAACGAAAAAGGCCTAGCTGGCATTTGGAAACATTTAAATTGTACATGAAAAAAAAATGTGTCGCATATGGACATCCATATCCATTATCTGTAGCGCTCGTTCCCACGGGGATCGCGCTGGAGAATAACCCAGAAGCCATCGGCAGTAGGTGGGCTAATCGTAGAACACATATAGACAAACAACCATCCGCATACACACTCATCACAAGCAAATTGGAGCGCTACATTGGCCTACCATGCATGGTTTGGGGAAGTGGGAGGAAACCAGAGTACCCGGAGTAAACCCACGCAGGCACGGGGAGAACATGCAAAAGCCACACAGAATGGGCCGGAGGTGAAATTGAATCTGCAACCTCCGAACAGCGAGGCGGACCTGGTAACCGCCCTATCTCATATGGATAAAAACAGTCAGAATTGCACTGCAGTGTGAACCTAGTCTTTTGTAGATGGGCTTAGATTGCATACATATCCAATATTTTGCAGTGCAATTTCAGTCTGAATGACGTGATTGTATATATATATAAGTTGTTTTGAGTAACGGTACTCACTTCGTGTTTGATTTTTATTGAATTCAACTTGAAACATTGGGCAGAAAGTGGACATTGGTGGTGACAATAGACGACCACAAAGACAGTTCATTTGTAAAATGCAGCAATTACGTCACATGACCTTTAGTAGACGTCATTAGAGCTTGAAAAGCCTCTCTCAATTTAGATATATTATACTTCCTCTTGCGTGTGTCCTCTGTAGATATGAGATTAGAGGTACACCAATCAAATGATTTATCTAATTTTGTTTCTCTATGCACTGGATGTGTTAAATGTGTATCCAATAAGTTTTAATAATAACATGTGACAACTGACAACAGAGTTCAATTCTGAGCACAAATTAAAAGATTTTGGGGTGAAAGTTTGGTTTTGCAAGAAGAGTTTTGTGAACACATGTGGAAAGTAGCTTGTAAATTGGGTTTTGTGTTCACACTTGAGAGAAAGGGAGAACAGCTTTCGAGAAATGTGTCGCGGCAATTGAGAAAAACTGTGAACATTTTTGTAGCCCACATCTAAAGGTGATATAGAGTTATGAACAAACATCTCTTTCAGTGAAGTGTACATAATTGAGTCGACGTTATATATAACCTATAGAGGCAAATGTAGGTGTTTTTATGTGTACAATTCAAACTGTTGGAGAAAGACATTGGAAAAACGACACAAAAATAAATAAAATCAAAATGTAGTTCACTTTCCACATAGACAGTGTCTCCACAATATGTCACAAATTAGCATCCAAAATTTTAATCTAAAACAACTAAGATTGTTGTCCTGCAACAATTTTAGCTTGGCTGACATTTTGCTTGTAACCTTAGGGAGCTCACAAAAAGATTTTTGGGAAGCACTTTCAATCAATGCCTTTTTGTGGACCTCTTCAAGATGTTTCAAGTAGTCATGCAGTTTCTTGATGTCCTCAGAGGGAGTGGTTGGGTGCTGTTCCATTTCTTCTGGTCTAAAGTCTTAAGCACATTAGAGGACACGTGAAGTCCATTCCATTTCAATTAACTTTGAAAACTGCTCCGCATTTATCCTCAAGGCCTCATCTTGTTGACGTAATGCTTCTTGCAATAACTTTGACACACTTAAGAGTGAATGCCGCAGTTTCAGTGCCGTTGCTGGAGTACCAAATCTGTTCATGGCGTTGTCGAATCCAGTCATGGATTTAACCACCTCCAGAAGTGAATTGAACTTCACAGGATCTATCAGGTTCCTCAAAAATATTATATTGTGGTCAATTTTCTTGGCTGATATAACTAGTCTGCCAAGCTCCCTCATTTTGTTTCTCATGTCAGCATGGTGTCGTCCCATTTCTCCATTTTGCATCTTCTCACCTACGGAAATTATGAGCACATCTGACTTAACATCTTCTCACCTAAGGCAATTATGCGCACATCTGACTTGAGTGACAATATCGTAAGTCATGCCTTCCAAAATCTTTATCAGTTGATCAGTAATTGGCAACATCAGGGAAGCAGTGGATAGGATCTTTCTTTTCACTGAGCCAACCTTGGTCACTTTGAATTTGCAACGCTTGTGATGTCTCCAGAGGTCTGTCCTTATATAGTACATTGCAAAACAGAACTCGCAAGGCAAGTAGTCTGCTTCAATGGATAGGTGAAGTGCTTGTTGTTTGGGTACAATTAGTCATTTTCCAGAGGAAAGAACTGAGCAATTGAGGTGGTACTTTCTCATATTAATCCATTAGCTGAGAAGAAGATTCCATGTAGATGTCCCTTGGTTGTGTGCAAGTGCCTCCGCCACTTCAGTTTTCTCAGTGTGCTTCTGCTCACAGTAAAGGCCGTGATTCTTCTTATCATAGACTCTATGAGATGAAGTGTCTGAGGACATTTTTACCTCAATACAACCTTGGGGGTTTGCTTTTATCAGGTAAGTGGGTGGCTGGTTTCCATGAAACTTCTTCTATTTTCTCTTCTTTTTCTTTTTTTTCTATTTTTTGGTTTACTTTATTCTCGTCAGACGTTTCGTGAAAAAAAGAAACCTGTTGGTCAGAGAAGTTTGAAATCAGATTTTTTTTTTATAGCTGTTTTCTTTAAAAAAACATGACTACTTGTGAACATCAACAACAGAATAGGATTATTTCCAAAGAGAATATACCTACCATAATTGAATAGCTCTCTTCAGGAAGAGAGCATGATTGTATCAGGTCACTCATCACCTCTGAATGAATGTTCTGCACCTGATCAAATCATTTAGATGTCCATCTTTAATGTTATGTTATGATGTTTGTTTTGTTGGTCTTAGTCTGGAACACAAAAAATACACAATAATCGAAGAAGTGATATTATCATTATTTGCCTTAAAAAGTAATCATGTAGAACACATCGAATTGTTTAGTCATGTGGTTAATTGTGATTTAACAATCCTTTTTCATATTGATTATGAGTAAAACCACAAATGTTTAAAACAAATTAAAATGATCAAAGCACCTGGTCAAAACATTCAGGGATGTCCATCTTCTCTGATGTTTTGTGGACAACTGTGTGATGTATTGCTCTTATCCCGTAACGCAAAGAAAACAAAATCATTAAAGAAGTGACAGAGACACATTTATCACATTATCATGGAAAGCTATGCATTGTGAAACACTTCAGGTTGTGTTAATTGTCTTTTAACAATCAGACAATACCTTTTCATATGGAATATGAGTAAAACCATTAATGTTTAAAATGATGTGATTCTCCTTTAGAACGTTGTGTTCACCCATATTCAAGCAAGAATTCTCCTGCTTGGATGGCAAATATTCCATAACCTGGTTTAAAAAAAAGAAAAGCGAGAAACTGTCTCTTATCAAATCATTGCAGATCATATTGCAACATATAATTAAAGCAAAAATGCAATGTCTCTGAGAGACCATACCCTCTCAAAAAAGCGTTAAAATCAACTCTGTTTTTGCTTTGTATGGAAAATAAACAATAATTACTTGAAAACTGAATCTAAACTGCTTTATTGCTCAACCTTGTCTATAACCTTCGGAATTCATTGGAGAGCCCCATTTCAGCTTTTTCAATACATTACCTTTTTCAGTCATGATGAATCTTTTCTGAAATGTGTGTTTGTCTTTGCCAGAAGCAATGGAGTCCTTTCATGGGCAAACTCTTTTAGGTCTGATTTTTCTGAAAAACAGTATTATGATTAACTTGACATGAACCTGTGGCGTTGTGAAATCAAAAATATTTTCACTATTGCTAGTGTCCAGAACAATGACTTGGGCTACCTGACACAGTTTTGTCTGATTACCTAAGCACATTCTTTGTAACTTTTGGCTATTTTTTCCAAAACTATTCACACAAATAAGAAAAACTTTTACAAAATTTCAAAAATTTCTTCCGACGTGTTTCTTGCAAAAGCAAATAAGTCTCACTTAACTCTTCAAACTTTCATAAAATGGTTTGTTTTGTATCAAACAATTAACACAAGACATCAAATTAGCCAGGACACAATGTGCCAACTACACACTGTTAGCAAGAATGAATAACAAATCTGTATTTTCTTTGTGCAAATAAGGAATTTACCTCTAGATGTATCCCTTGGAGTACAATAGAAAAAATTGTAGGTCAGTCTTTAGGTCAAGAAAGACACCAAAAATATCTTCTTGAGGTAGATGGCAGTGAATAAGTGGAAAAAACAGTGCTAGAAATATTTTCCTGCAAAGCAATGAGTTAGCTAGAGTTATTGTGTTTTGTAAACAACCGTGTGGAATACTAGTTGGTTGCACAAAGCAAGGACCCAGACTTTATATAGTCCATCTCCATCAGGTATCTGGAAATTGATTTTCAAGTCAGTATTGCATATGAATACTTTCAGTCATGCAAATGTTTAACTCTGAAACATCAGGACAGACAAATAAAAACTGTGAATGTAGCCACCTCTATTTTGTAGATTACACACGTTAATTGCTTGACTCATTGTTTTGCAAGTACAAAAGGGATGTTGCTGTAGTGTAATCTGGGAAAGAGTCTAGTGTATATTTAAGTGGTCTTGTCCAAAACTGACTTGTTTTCATTTTTGCATATGATTTTACTTTTTTTAATTTTGAAATGTTTTATTGTGGAAATCTGTATACATAGTACTCTGTGAATAAAAAAAAAAGTGTTTGTTATATATACATAGATTGTTTGCATGGTAGTATTTTTTGTTTTATCAATACATCTGCTTTCATTACTGGTGCACAAGTGTACACACAATTGCTGGCGCCAACTATAGACCTTAGATATTTGAAGACATGCATGTTACATGAAAAAGCCCTGTCCCCCCATGACTTAGTTTGACCCGCTGAGTGCAAGAGTGCTGTGTAACACATCTCAAGCATGCAAAGTTGAAAAATTGTGTTTTGAGTCACGGATATAAAGTTTACATTCATCTACTGTACCCATTTTGACCATAATTGTTAATGAACACAGAAAATCCTGGTGATAAAAATGAATACATTTAAAAATACACAAAGATATACGCGAAAATTAAAAGCACGCCAAATGGGTTTTTAGTGGTGGAAGGGTGTGAACTGTGGAACTGTGAAAAGGCAGAATTGTTACCACAAACGACTGCTCAGGTGGAGGCCCACGCATGCTCCTTGGCCCAGTCAAGACTGAACAACAACCTACAATTTTGTCTTGGGTCACATAATATAATTCACTTGTCCAATTTCTTCATGTGACAGCAACTGATTGCTGCGTATATATTTAGCAAGGAATCTAATTTGAAATCACAACTTATGGCAGATTGTGACATAATAATTTGTTTATGGCGTCACCGTGGACAACTGGTTGCCACGTCGCCTCACAGTTCAGAGATTCAGGGTTTGAGCCTTCCTGTGTGTAGTTTGCATGTTATCCCGGAAACTGTGTGTGTTTCCTTACTCTGGTTTTCTCCCACATTCCAAGGGCCAATTGACCACTGAGTGTGAATGCTTGTCTAGAGTGACCTGCAACTGACTGCCAACCAGTTCAGGGTGTCATGAGGAAGATGTCCTGTAAAATCCAAAATAAGCAATATTTTCAGAGGTTTAAGTGGGCATAAGGGGTCCCAAAACTACAGCCTACGGGCCAGAAATTGTTCACCATTGGCATTCATTGCCTTTGGCACTTGTTGTCGTCACCATCTGCACTTGCTATTTTGCCATCCCCACCTCGTGTGCGCCTGTACAGCTGTCATTTGGAGACCGAAGTGCCAATGGATGTTAAGCACTGATGGCACCTTTAGGGTTTTTTTCAGTTTGGCCACGTGATCGAGACAAGTACACGTATAGTACGTTACATTTTATTCCACCCTACTGCAGTCTCTTTTTCTCTATGAAGAACGAGGAGGATTATTTGGTTACCGATTCAGGGTGTCCCCCGTCTCCTGCCCGATGACTACTGGGATAGGCTCCAGCACGCCCGAGACCCCCATGGGGACAAACGGTATAGAATATGGATGGATGGATAATAATAATAATACAACCAACAATCTAACAACAATTACAAAAACAATGTCATTGTGTATGTGCATTTCTCTGGGGGAGGAACTTGTGTGCAATTCTGTTTTTGTATGTCTTAGTGTGATTTTGTTAAGTTGGCTTGTTTTTTTGGCAAATCTTTAAATGTTTATTTGATTGTAGTTCTATTTTCTTCTTCATTTTATATATGTAAAGATGGCGTTTGCAGTACACCAAATTCCAAAAAGATTAAGTTCGACCATTGTAGGTATTGGCGGTTCCCTCGTAGATAGGTCGACGTCACTCAAGCCTTGAAGTCCCCTCTTAGAAAATTCCATCATAGAATAGAGAATCAATATTTGAAGTAATATTATGTTTTAGACATTAAAAGGCAACCCTTTGTTGGTATTGATTTAAGTATTTTGAAAATAACCAGAAATAGGAGGCCACTGTTAGCCAGTGTAGTATGATAGTGCCCTCTTAGTCAGGTTTGTGTGTGTGCATGTATATACGCGCGTGCATGCACGCACATATACACACACATATACACACACATATAAACACACACACACACACCGAGAAAACCAGACTTTACCCAAAAATTTGAATGGGCATTAAAAAAATGCAGTGTGAATCTAGATTGATGATTGTGTCCAGGAGACCATGTGACATGCTGGGAAAATACTGTGTCTGCGATATACTAGTTACAAATTGTATTTCAGTTGCATGGCTCCTTCATTAATCACTAATTAATTTCATGGTGCCTGGTATTTAAACCACATCAGAGCATACAGTACGGTTATTTGATGCTCCAACTAATGTTTCATATAAAAACACCAATAAGTACTAATTGCACCTAAAAATGATATTTACAAAATAGTTTAATGAATGAGGAGCTCTGCCTTACAATTACAACCAAACCAACCAACCGAACCCTATGTCTTTATCTAACTACTAATTTGGTGTTGAGCCTTGCATATTTTTTGAAAAAAATATTTTATTATTCAAGTGTGGTTCTACAGTGACCTAAAAACAACACATTAGTCACAAACCTTAAGATTCACATTGTTCCTCCAGTTGCTGGTGTCCAGTGAGAACGAGGCTACACCTTTTGTGTTTGTGATGAGTGTTATGTTGACCGAGTCTGGGGCAAATAAGTACACAGGCTCATTGGCCACAGGTTTTTTGTCTGGACCAGTCATTTGGACCTGCAAACAAAATGCATGAGGACAAAACGTTCAGTCATTTAAGATTTTATGAATTCTACAGATGTACAAACATTAAACCTTTGTCAGTCAGTGAAACCATGGTTATTTAAATTGCCTATAAAATGTCCACACCATGCCTGTTTATGATGTGATTTTAGAGGTGTGGTCAAGTATGCTTTGGCCTGAGTCGTACTTTGGCATCTTGGGTGGCTTACTGGATGCTGATTAGCAGGAGACCCTGATGAGCTACTAAAAAAGTGACGACAGTGCCATTGTCTTCTAACAATAATGTAGGAGTGACAAGTAAACTGATTTTGCAAAATCACCTCAATAGACAAAACTCAAAATCTAAGGAAAAAAATCATTCAAATTAATTTAGCTCTTATCCCACTGAGCCGCTAACACCGTTTTTTGAAGGCAGCAAATGTGACACAGAAATTGTCTGGTTTCATTCAAGGTTGCAAATGTTCGTAAAATGTTCAAGAGACATTCATTTGCCAAATGTTTTAGTGATTTTTCTTGTTGTAAGGTTTATTTTGAACATGTACAATATACCCTTGCGACAAGAAAATGACAACGAACATCTGCCAGATTCTGGCAATCGTTTGTGCGACCTTGAACAAACTGCCGAGAGCGCAACCATCGGCTGCCTTAAAAAACACTCGCAATTGTTCGCCCCTCAGTGGGCTTTACAGTGGTGTATTGATGAAATACACAGTCCGAACATCACTGGACGTGACTGTACTTCAACTGCTTCCTTTGAATCATTGATTGGACATGGCTTTATGTGGACTTTTATAACACTTAAAAGAGACTACCTTTCCCTCAAATGGGATCCCAGGCTTGTACGCTTGAGCTACGTCTTCAAAAGTGACTGTTCTGATACGGGCACTGAAGGTTGTCCGCCCTGTACCTATCAAGATCACTCCTAAGTAAGAAATATGATTGGAAGTTACAAACAGGCTTCAGGTTCTATGGGTAGTAAAACATTTCACCATCTTACCTGTGCCATGTTCCTCCATTTCAGCATCCACCACAAAACTATCTTCATATGTATTCTTGTTGAGTTCAAAATCTGCCATGCCCACCATTTCTGTAGCACACCCACTGTCATCGGTCTGGAAGAGACAAGGTTCGACAATAAGCCTTTTCAGGTAGTGACCCTGTCGGGGTACCAAGAGCCAAATTGCAATCGCACTGCCAAAACCAGCACTGGCCCTGGTGTCTCCGGGAAAGTGAACTTGGAGGTACAAAGATTAGGCCTGATTCCAGCGATTCATAATACAATAAGTTTAAATTATTTCTGTCTTCGAGAAGGTATTACTTCTGTCTAGTTTATTGTCTGCAGGTTTAATTTGGGTGGCAGGGCATCTACCGTAATTTCCGGACTATAATCCACTACATTCTGCTCAAATTTTGAACCCTGCAGCTTGTTGTCCGGTGCGGCATATCTATGGATTTTTCATGATTTTTGTGATGACTTGATCACTTTTATACACTCGTAAAAAGGCTGTGGACCGCTGTTGTGCGGCACCACTTTGCTGGGCGGCGGGATATGTGACACGGTCACTGGGGAGAAGAGTGGTGTGTTGATCCTTGTCCATCCACCAGGGAAATAGTGCCATATAATTCACACAAAGACGAGAGAACGAGATCAAGACGGACATTACTGAAGAAAGGAAGGTTTTATACACAAACCCTCATTATGGGGGACAAAAGAAATGCATATGATGCCACTTTTAAGTTAAAGGCAGTCGATTTGGCTCTTAACTAAGGTACTAGAGCCGCTCATGCACTGTAAAGGTTTCTTCCGGTCACTAGGGGGCACTAGGCTATTGTTGATGACATCTTGTTGCGTCACACTTTTCTTTATTTCCCGGTCACGTCCACTCTGGAGCCATACGTGTAGCTCGCTATTTTAATGTAACTTAGTGCTTTGTGCATGAATGAAATTAGCAACAACAGACCCTCATCGTGGAAAATGCTACAAGAAATGTATAAAAGCGACAACAAAAGAGAAACTGAGAAAGTGTGTGGCGAAGGATATCTCACGCTATTCCAATGCGACACTGAGGAGGAAGACTTTGATGGTTTCAGTGCTAGGTTTTTACTAGCGCTTTTTTTACTTTTACTGGTATGTTTTTTTAACCAGCCCTATTAGTGCTGTGTCACTTCCGTGTTGCTGCGGTATTACTGCCGTGTCACAGGCAGTGTTTGGAAAGAAATGTTCAGGTATGTTATCAAAACTTTAAAAAGGCTTTCTGTGTACCATCTTTCTTTGTAAATAACTCGCATGCACACTTCCGTGTTGCTTCGGTACTAAACTTTAAAAAGGCTTTCTGTGTACCCTCTTTAGTTGTAAATAACTCGCTTGACCATGCGGCTTATTTACGAAAAAAACTAAATTTTTCGCAAATTTTTGCTGGTGCGATTTATAATCAGGTGCGACTAATAGTCCGGAAATTACGGTAATTAATTTGTCGGGCCCTAAAACGTTGAACGTCAGATAGCCCTAGTCATGTGGTGGCACATTGGGCCTCTGTTAATGTCAAAACCTGAAGAGCAATTCAAGGTTTACAACATGAAGAAACTGACATTAGTAATTGTACTACTCACTGTCAGTTTATATATATTGCAGATGTTTGTCCCCGCCAGGGAATGCCAGTAAAAGTGAACAGCATTCCTACAAAACACCGCTTTGACCGAGCCAAGAACTGGTTTTCCATAAGTGTATCTGCGGGAAGAAGCAAAAGTAAATTTCATACAGACATTTTTATCTTTGTGGTTTGTAACTCGCAGCAATGACAATTGCTATTTGCTGCAATGAAAAGAATTATTACATTGAAATTGCATTAGTTTCTGACAAGATATTTTATGAAAAACATTATCTTTGTGTAGCTTTTTTCTTTTTACAAAAAGTGAGGATAAAAATAGTCAAATGAAAACACTTACTTTCCACATATCTTAAGGGTGACCTGCTCATCGAGGATTGAAATCACACTCGGGAGGTGAACAGTGACCTCAAATTTGGGTAAAACTAAATGAATAAAGAAAAACAAATGAAGATTAACAAAAAAGCATAGGTTAAGCTAGCACCGTATTTATATTATGTTATAGCAGACCATATTGCTTGATGTCAAAGGTGTGGGAAATTTTCTCTCCTTTGTCGGTGGTGGCAGTAATTATGTAAGTTCCTTCTGCTGCCTCTGGAATCATGGCATGGGAAAGATCAAGGATTCCAGCGGTAACAAATTTATCCAACCACTGAGCAATTCGATTGGAATTAGGATCCTAAATGAAGAAGACAGAAGACAGAAGTGTGCTTATAGACCCTGAAGGAATAATGTACTTGCAAGTGATCCATCACCACACGACCTGAAGAGGGTGTCCCATGAGCAATAAGAATTCCTGCTTTAATGAAAATCTCATTTAGACAGAAATCTTACATTGGCTTCCCACTGTATGTTGGTTAAAATGCCTATAGCACATGCAGCCGTCATTTTCCTGAGATTCCTACCGATGATCCAGTGAAGTCCCTCTTGAAGCAACACACTGACTATATCATGCTTCAAATGTTACAAAACTGTGACTCTAAGCCATTCAATCAAGTGAAGATAATTTGTCATTGTGACTCAAAATGGGATTCTTACCTGGAGCTCCACAACTTTGTACTGAAAAAGAACAAATAAGGCAAACTCATTAGGTGCTTGTAAACACAACATTACAACATAACAGTCATTTAAAAATCCCATGCAAAGGTACGGTGATGCGGTGACATCAGAGTAATCCTATTCGGCATAACCATTTGCAGATCTTAAAGAAACAAACAATGGAGAGCCAGAAATGGGCACACATAATTTTAGTAACAGGCAGCAAAATAGTCTACCCCTTCTAGTGTTTCAGGGCAAAAATTTAGTTTATAATTTATATACAGTCCAGACTAAAATTATTCATACCCCATGAATAATTTCAGGCTTAAATGTAAACTAGTCTATTTGCAATAGCGAGAAGTCTACAGTCAAGACCAAAATTATTCATACCCCTGAGGTATGAATAAGTTCGAGCTTGACTGTATGTGAAATATAAAACTTTAGCTTTTGAAATTAAGCCCGTGTATGATATATGTATACTACCTTTAGCCAGAAATGTATGAAGAGCGTGTAAATAAATTACGGTACTTAACAATTGACAAGAGTGTTGCACAATCTCAAAACAAGATTAACATATCAATATGGTAGATAATACTGCACATATACTCTAAAATAAGTAACTTCAGTAGCTGCTTTCCATTTTATGACACAAGCACGGTGCTCTTAAATGCACATTGTTATTGGCTATTCCACCAACTATTGTCTCCACTTTTCTGTAATCTAAACTCAGCAATAGTATTTGTTATGGAGCCGATTTGGCAATGTTTTCTTAAAGCCAACGAACAGTAAAGATATGAATGGATGTGAATTTTAGTTTACAAAAGTTCGCTGTTCCTATTCTGATGGGTGAGCTGGGGCTCTGTGAGGGGGGAAAAGACGACAATTCCAAAGTCCCATGACAAACAAAGGTAGTGGAGGGTAGTATTTTCAGTTGGTATCATTGAATTGACATGGCCCAAATTAAAAAGAAAATCACAGGACCATCTTTGTTTACTGATATTTGCACATGTGGTTGAAGTTAAATAAGCATTTATTTTTAAGTCTTTCTTAAGATGTTTTTTGCATACCGTATTTTCTGGACTATAAGTCACTGTTTTTTTCATGATTTGGCCGGGGATGCAACTTATAATAAGGAGCGACTTACTATATATGTGAAATTATTAACACATTAACATTGATCATTAACACATTACCGTAATTTTCGGACTATAAGTCTCGGGTTTTTTTCATAGTTTGGGTGGGGGGGCGACTTATACTGAGGAACGACTTATATGTGAATTTTTTCACAAATTTTCAAAATAAAAAAAAAATTTTTTAAATTAAACTGCGATAAACGAACCGCGATCTAGCAAGGGATTACTGTAATTTGAATTTCAAGTGACGTCAGTGGCGCGGCGGTTGTTTACATAAAGGACAAAGATTTGATCACGGGATGACGAAGATGACGAAGGGCCCCACGTACTACCGGCATCATTAGCGGCTTTGTTTCTAAGTGACACGGAGGACGAAGAGTTTGAAGGATTTAAGGATTTGGAGTGACACAGAAGGTTTGAAAAACTATTATGGCTTTTACGCACGCTCGATCCTACTCTACGGAATAGGGGTGTAAATCGCAGGTTTTGTCACGATACGATATCATATCGATACAAAGAGACACAATACGATATTTGCCGATATCTTAAAGCCTGCTGTGATTCATTCACGATACATCACGATATAGTGCTCTACGATCGATATTTTTTTTTAAAATAAAAAATATAGAACAATATCCTAATTTATAACAATTTATACGCAAAATCAACAAGGTACTGCAAACTCTTTATTTAGGAAATTACAAGTGTATTGTAGTATACAAAGTGCTTATTTTAACACTGAACTTTGATGTCGTGTTTTTTCTTTAAATGTGCGGCGAGATTTGTGCTCCCTGAATATTTGATCACCGCATGGCAGGATTTACAAACTGCACGTGTCTTGTCCGTTGAGCCATCTTTTCTTTGGAATCCAAACTGCTTCCAAACAAATGACTTGAAGCCTAAAGGGGAGCAAATTTCCTCGTCTTTTTGGACACTAGCCATAGCACCAGCCCAGGAGCCGCGTACTAGTTGTCGACTTGCCTTTCACGTGCCTGCTCTGCTCACAACACAACACGCCGCGCACTGCTCCCGGAAAGAGGAAGCAAGCAACAATGAACTGGATTTCAAAATAAAGTCGCGTCTAATATCCGAGGTCAAACGCGGCGATATAAATCGATCTTTACGTTTAGCATCGATGCCAATAAATCGTAGAGCATTATATCGATTAATCGATGTGTATCAATGAATCGTTACACCCCTACTACGGAGCTTTCTTTCACCTCTGTAGATTGAAGTCGGGGACCGGCGCTCGGCCGGGTGGCTGTCCAGGGACGGTGGATGGGGCTCGGACATGGCTTTTACGCACGCCCGGTCCTACTCTACGGAGCTCTCTTTCACCTCCGTGGATGGAAGTCGTGGGCCGGCACTCGGCCGGGTGGCTGTCCGGGGACGGTGGATGGGGCTCGGACATGGCTTTTAACTTGACTCAACACTGCTAACCAAGGCAAACCTGTTGTCTTGTAAGTTGTAAAATGTTGCACTGTCGCAAACGTGACAGAAGTAACAATGAGAGCGCCACTGGCGCCTACTGTAGTAGATGCGCAATTACACTTTATTCTAGTACTGCCAAAAAAAAAGCCTGTTCCCCAGGGTCACACACGCCCCCCCAGGTATAGCACCAAGGGGGGCGCGCCCCACTATCTGAGAAGCACTGCTTTAAGAGCATCTTTGTTTTTCAGGATCGAGCTTATTGTTGATTTTGCCATGCAAAACATGCGGCAACTCTGACACACGCACACCGGACTCATATTTTGCGATTAATTCTTTTTTAAAATGTAAACTGTGTTGCGCACTACTTTCCGCCTTTTCGCCTTTGGAGGCATGATTAGAGTTGATGCAATCCTCAGCGTAACAAGAATGTAATAACGAACGGTCAGTTGGCATGCGGGTCTTCTCGGCTCATCTCGCGAGGTTCGACAACCGAAATTTCGTCCGACATCTGAAGCAAAAAAATCGCGATTTGTTCGAGAACTGGGACGTTCGAAAACCGAGGCTCCACTGTACATGTAAAGGTCATTGCATAAAAGGTTTTTACTTTTAGTAGGTAGTATAGCATGGATATTCAAAAACAGCTTTTAGTTTCAATCACTTCCACGCCTGTTGGGCAGAATTTAATACAGAGTGCATATTGGCCATGATCGTATAGTGGTTAGTACTCTGCGTTGTGGCCGCAGCAACCCCGGTTCAAATCCGGGTCATGGCATAATTAATTTACGTTTTTGTCCCTTGCTCAGTATTGCTAATTCGCCATATTTTAGACAATGACAATTTTCCACACAAGTTTACGGTCGTAGCCGTAACTTGTAGGGCGAGTGGCGCAATGGATAAAGCATCATTGCAGATTCAAATAATGTCACCTATTTTCTTTTTTTTTTTTTTTCAGTTTTGCGAAAGTGTTACCCACAAGCTTACAAACCGCATATTCCTGTGGGGCTAGTGGAACAATGGGTAACGCATCTGTCGACGGATCCGAAGATTCGAGGACTCCTGGCTAGCTCACATGCCATTTTGTGATCAACATTAGCTATGTGTACTTTTGGGTTGAAGTAACTCACAGACACTGTCCACAAAAAAGACTTAAAGTCTTATCCCAAGTCTTTGGGATCATCGGATCTGCGTAGTTATTGGATAGTTCTACCAACATTTTAACATCGACATTCTTACATGGTCTGCCTGGGTGACCTGGCTGAAGATTCCTGAGAAAAGACACTAAACATGCAACTGCATATTGGCCATAATATAGCATTGAGGCTGCTGCAATCCCAGTTGGAATCTGGTTAATAGCAGCATAAACTTGTTGCAGAGTAGTTTTATATTCACCCTAAACAGTCTTCAGTTGGACCATGACAAATTTACATACACACAAGCTCACAGACAATGACAACTTCCCGTGGGGCAAGTGCAGGGGTGGGCAAACCTTTTGACTGGCGGGCCGAATTGGGTTGTAAATTTTGACCTGGGGGGGGGCAAACCAGGAGCACATAGATGTAGTGTTTGTGTGAAGTAATAGAAATGACATATAAAGGTCATTGCATAAAAGATTTTGACATTTAGTAGGTAGTAAAGCATATTCAAAGAAAGCTTTTTGAAAACAAATGCATTTATTAACAGCATTAAGGAAATATTTCACCATTTAACTACCGTAATTTTCGGACTAAAAGTCGGTCCGGAATATAGGTCGCATTAGCCATAAAATGCACAATAACGTGAAAAAAAACATATATAAGTCGCTCCAGAGCATAAGTCACATTTGGGGGGGAAATTTATTCGACAAAATCCAACACCAAGAACGGACATGAACGAGCAATAACAGGCTAAACGATAGGTATGCTAACGTGACATAAACACAAACGAAGAGCTGAGAACGGGCCTGACGTAACATTCAGAGTTATTAAAAAAAACTATTACATAAACACGTTTATAAAACCATCTGTGTCACTCCAATTCATTAAATCCATCGATCGGCCTTTGTCAACAATGGGGGCGCGCCGCTGACGGCGCTTGCACATCAAAATATTCCACAGGCCCATATAACAATATATAGATTAGATATCAAATAACTATTATATAAGCAATAATATTATCAAACCATCTGTGCACTCTAAATCATTAAATTCATCGATCAAATTCCTCGTCCTTTGTCAACAACGCCGCGCTAGATTGTAGCGTTAACAAAGTACAAGGAAAGACGTGGGTTTGGTAAACGGCTCTTTATTTAACAAAACAAACTTCCAGGCGTGTGGCGGCGTGGACTTCCAGCCACGGAGGTGGAAGAGAGATCCATAGAATAGGATGCGTGCGTAAAACCCATGACCGAGCCCCATCCACTGTCCCCGGACAGCCACCCGGCCGAGCGCCGTTTCGGAGGAGACAACTTCCTGCCTAGCCTCCTCTGAGGATTGCGTAATCACACGGCTGCCTAGGTTGACAGGCTATGCAATTAGACTGAACTGCTCTTTGTCTTCATGTCGCTGTCTAAGTGTTCAAACACTGTGGCTATATTAACTAATTTCCGTAGTTAAGCTGATGTATATAATATCTCGTGTTTCTTGTCATCTGTCTGTAGCGTCGTGTTTCTTTAGATGAACAAAACGCCTTTGAAAAGAGATCTCACGGAGGCTACGAAAAAAGGTTCTCCAGCCTTATGGCAGGGGGTGCGAGTGATCCTGGGATGCTTCATGCGCCTACCTGTAGAATAAGAGATCTCCAGTTCAAATTTATCGTGAACAACTGAGGAGCAGTCGTCCATTTGTTTGGTTTTACATTCATTTTGTTTTTTTTTCCGTTTTTACATTTCGTGTTACAATGGAGGATTACATATCCAAAGTATTTTCAACGATAGATTTTCGGTCTGTCAGGTCCGTGCCAGATCGTGCTCAGCCGGCAACTTCCCTCAGCCACACCCCTTTCGTTACCGTAATGTCTGTCACCTGCTTCCTCTTGTTACCTTGTGTATTTAAGCCCGGCCCGTTTGTTTCTCCCAGTCGGTGTCTACTGTTCTATTCCGTCCCTGTCCGTGCCCAGTGTTCCTGTTCTTGTTGTCTGGTTTTCCCTCGGTCTGTCTATAGCAGGGGTCACCAACACGTTGCCCACGGGCACCAGGTCACCTGTGAGGACCGCATGAGTCGCCCGCAGTCCTGTTCTAAAATTAGGTCAAATCGCGGCACTTGTCAGTGAGCTGCATCTATTTATTTTACAGTCAAACCTTGGTTTTCGAACGTCCTGGTTCTCGAAAAAATCGGAATTCTAACAAAAAATTCGATATTTTTTGCTTCGGTTGTCGAACAAAATTCGGAGGTCGAACCTCGCTAGATGAGCCGGGAGGACCCGAGAAAACCCAACCGCGCGGCCCGGATGCCGACTGACTCCGTTGTTATTGTATTTTCGTTACTTTGAGGATTGTATTAACCCCTAATCATGCCTCCAAAGAAAGCAAGTGGGAGCAGTAAAGCCATCCTAAAACACAAAGACGCTCTTAAAGCAATGCGACAGTGAGCGCCCGGCGCCCTGCGGTTGCGCGATTGGACCAAATTAAGCTCCCTGCGCACTGAGGTCCACTTAAATTTTGGAAAGTACATCAGGACTTTAATAATATTTTCTAAATTTTAGCGACGGCTCTGTCACAATAATGCGACCAGCGCGGTGCAGTTGCGCGGTCGGCGACGCGCTACTGTTGCGCGTTCGGCGGTGCGCTGTAGTTGCGCGATCGGACAAAATTAAGCTCCCTGCGCACTTAGGTCGACTTAAATTTTGGAAAATACATCAGGACTTTAACAATATTTTCTAAATTTCAACGACGGCTCTGTCACAATAATGCAACCAGCGCGGTGCAGTTGCGCGGTGGGCGACACGTTACAGTTGCGCGTTCGGTGGTGCGCAATCGGACAAATATGCGCAAATGAAAAAATGCTTTAAAAAGGCGGGGTTTTTTTTGTCTTGAATCGATTAAAAATGTTTCCATTATTCGTAATGGGAAAATTAGATTAATTAATAATTTTAAAAAAATTAAAAATTAAAAAAATTGTACCCATGTATAATGCGCACCCCAGATTTTAGGACAATAAATTAGTTAAGTTTTGCGCATTATACATGGAAAAAAAAACGGTAGTTTTTTTTTAATAACTGAATGTTACGTCAGGCCCGTTCTCAGCTCTTCATTTGTGTTTATGTCATGTTAGCATACCTATCGTTTAGCCTGTTGTTGCTTGTTCATGTCTGTTCTTGGTGTTGGATTTTGTCGAATAAATTTCACCCCAAAATGCGACTTATACTCCGGAGCGACTTATATATGTTTTTTTTCACATTATTGTGCATTTTATAGCTAATGCGACCAATATTCCGGAGTGACTTTTAGTCCGAAAATTACGGTAAAAGAAACCGAAACTTTAACCGAACCGTGTGTATGGTGAACACACCTAGTATTACGGAAACAGCAGCAAGTCTGGAATTTGAAGGTTCTAGTGTTTCTAGGAGTCACTATTTTTGTGGACGGGACAGAGTTGTTAGTCATATTAAATAAGGGCTATAAATGTAATTTGATTGGCTAGTACATTTTTTAAAATGAAAAAGCATTTTTTTTACGTAATAACAGAAAAATTACAGATTTGTATCAGATCTTCACAGCCTAAAACTTGTATTTATTGTACATCGAATTGACTCTTTTAGGAAATGAAAATAGTGTGTTATCGTTAATATGATACTGTCAGCCTGTGACTGAGCGAAAATGTCAGAAAAACTGAAAATGTGTTACCAGATATCATAGAAACATGGGAATCTTTCCCCTAGAAGTTGTGGAGAGTGTAGGTGTGACATCGGAGTGTTCAGACAAATGTCTGCTGCATACTTCACGGCAGAATTGTTTATTTTAATGCTCATGACCTAACCTAGTAAAAATTCAGGTATGTGTTAAGGCTGAGAATGTTACAGTGCATGCCATTCTTACTGCACATTTTGTTCTCAGATTGAGTTTAATAAGCAATGACTTTGAAGTCACTCATTAGTCAGCATTGTTTTTAGCTACATAAGAATTTAAAACATGAAAATAATCCATCAGAATTGCTCAATTTTACGTCAGGCCTGAAAGAGTAATACTTGATTTACATTTAATACTGTAACAAAATATCACCCTGGCTGTTAGCTTGCCGGTTTTCAGTCAAACAAAAGAAAAAACAGTACTGATCCGGTAGACATATTCAGCATGGGGTGAACAGGTAAGGGGGAAAACAACGTGGTGCAGTATTCTTAATTCCTTTTGTCAGATGTTAATCATGCATGGCAGATTGTTTTCCCACTAACAGAAAAGACCTTGAGCCGTTATTGATTCAGATGTTTGGGTCAAATGCAGTGTGAGGCAAATGAACTCTGACAGCATGTTTATCACAGTACTCCACACAGCGCATCACACCCACGCTGGCTACAAAACCCACAAAAACAGCCCTCCCTTTACCTCCTCCCACTCTCCTGAATCAAAATAGAGGCCTGTTCTTAACAATTTCACAAAATCACACCAGGCAAAGTTCAGATTTGCATCTAGTTTAAAAATCTTCAGAAGACAAAAATTAATTGGCAACTTACCAGCCGGTCCACAGGTATAAAACTAGAATCCATTGAGACAATCCGGAACTGCACTGCAAGAAAATGCAAAAGGTCTTCAAGTGTTCTTTAACCCTAACCCACAGGTAGAATATCAGAATAAAAAAAACAGCAAACACGACATTGTTTTCGGTGTTAGGCTTCAAATCATGGTTCTTAAAGTAGAAACTAATATGAAAAACACATTTGCAAGACAAATAGAATGTCAATACAAATGTGCCAAAGGAGTAAAACACACAATAATAAGTAGATGGACCAGTGTGTTACATGTTTCAAAACATTTATTTATCATGATGTGAATGTAATGAATACAAGTACAGTATACGCAACAATTAATAATGGATGGTTGGACTCAAAGAGGGGGCGGTATTAGGCATCAGCGAGGCTGTGATCAGGTCTTCTGTCTTGAAAATGTATTCACTACTGTAAATGTTTTGTTTTACAGTGCAAAGATAGACTGGTTATGCATCGACGAGCAATTCTACCCGAAAAACATTCCTCTGTCAACTCAATATTATGTCTGTGGTTACACTTACCAGTCTGTCCAGGTTTGTAGATAGGTTTATCAGTTTGAAGAATGTGGATGAAAGCAGGAGGGACAATGAGGATTTTGGTTTTCTTGTTCATTGTGCCACTCTCGCCTTTCACAGTGACATTTATGGTTGCCACAGTACTAGTGCGCACTGCCGGGACCTAGGGTGCCAAGAAACACACACACCAAAGACAACACAATGTGAAATGAGGGAGCGGTGGCATGAGAAACAGATGGAAGGGCTTCTTGTACAAATATGATGATTTGTAGATTGCCATTCTCATGGCAAGAGGTTCTTTGTTGCAACAGCAAACCACTTTGCATTCATCTATGAAATCACGCCATACTTGCAAGCATATGTTTTCACTTGTTTTTAGAATGCAAATAGAGCTGTTATTACATAATAAGGGACAGTGACTGCTTCTAAAATTTATAAGGGGGTGTTTCCTCTCCATGTGTGTATGTTTGCGTGTGTGTGTGTTTAGGGTCTCAGGGTTGGGGGGAGGGAATGTTTTCCAGAGGAATGCAGGTACATTGCTGGCCTCCAGTAGAAAGCAGTCTTTGTTGAGCTGCAGGTCAAGATATGCCAGACCTATTCTGACACGGCTAGGGTTAAACTCGGGGGAACCGAGTGAAATCAAAAGCTATTATCACAGACTGATTGGGGTCACTTGGGTGGTCATTGAAAATGAGCAAGTCCTATTCGGTTGCATAACAACTCACTGTGGTGTGACAGTCCAGAACAGTTATTTACTAAAGAGTCACACTGATAGCTGGTGCCAGCTACATTGTTTGGTACATAATCATGGGTTAACAAATGGATAGATGGATAAACAGTCAATGAAAAACGGACCTGAAAGTTGAGGCACTGGTAAAAGTCCTGTTTGACTGCCTCCTCCAAGATGATGGCGCTGTCAGAGTCCGTGTCCAGGGTTATACTCAAAGCGACGGGCTCCATAGGCCCGTGGATGAGTGCGCATAGTGTTTCTTGCGACCCTCCTCTAACCCGGGAGCTCACAGTCACAGCAAAGATGCTGCATGGATAGAGAGACACACGAGCATTGCACTGGGAAACAAGTCAAGAGTCACATTACTGGAATTTTGTTTTGTTTCTTTTTTTATTATCTTCATTCCTCTGTAGAAACAACCATGTCAACATATGTTTGCGATACACATTATAGACAAATTATGAACAGACACCATATACACACATATAGTATATACATATATACACGCACACAAACAAACACACTCGCACACGCACACATATATAATATATATATATATATTAGGGGTGTAACGATACATCGATACACATCGATTAATCGATATAATGCTCTACGATTTATTGGCATCGATGCTAAAGGTAAACATCGATTTATATCGCCGTGTTTGACCTCGGACATTAGACGCGACTTTATTTTGAAATCCAGTTCATTGTTGCTTGCTTCCTCTTTCCGGGAGCAGGGAGCAGTGCGCGGCGTTGCTGCACGTGAAAGGGGAGTCGACAACTAGCACGCGGCTCCTGGGCTGGTGCTATGGCTAGTGTCCAAAAAGACGAGGAAATTTGCTCCCCTTTAGGCTTCAAGTCATTCGTTTGGAAGCACTTTGGATTCCAAAGAAAAGATGGCTCAACGGACAAGACACGTGCAGTTTGTAAATCCTGCCATGCGGTGATCAAATATTCAGGGAGCACAAATCTCGCCGCGCATTTAAAGAAAAAACACGACATCAAAGTTCAGTGTTAAAGTAAGCAATTTGTATACTACAATACTCTTGTAATTTCCTAAATAAAGAGTTTGCAGTACCTTGTTGATTTTGCGTATGAATTGTTGTAAATCAGGATATTGTTCTATATTTTTATTTAAAAAAAAAAAATAAAAATCGATCGTAGAGCACTATATCGCGATATATCGTGAATGAATCGCAGCAGGCTTTAAGATATCGGCAAATATCGTATCGTAGTTCTTTATATCGATATTATATCGTATCGTGTCAAAACCCGCGATTTACACCCCTAATATATATATATATATATATATATATATATATATATATATATATATATATATATATATATATATATATATATATAGATAGATAGATAGATATATACACACACACACACACACACTAGCTATATATATATATATATATATATATATATATATATACACACACATATATATATACACATATATATATACACATATATATATACGTATATATTTCACAGTGGAGGCTCGGTGGAACGGCCGCCTCACAGTTAGGAGGGTGCGGGTTCGATTCCACTTCCGGCCCTCCCTGTGTGGAGTTTGCATGTTCTCGCCGGGCCCGCATGGGTTTTCTCCGGGCACTCCGGTTTCCTCCCGCATCCCAAAAACATGCTTGGTAGGCCGATTGGGGACTCCAAATTATCCCTAGGTGTGAGTTTGAGTGCAAATGGTTGTTTGTCTCTATGTGCCCTACGATTGGCTGGCAACCGGTTCAGGGTGTCCCCCGCCTAATGCCCGATGACGGCTGGGATAGGCTCCAGCACACCCACAACCCCTGTGGGGACTAAGCGGCTCAGAAAATGGATGGATATATATATTTCACAGCCCAATTTTTACTTAAGTGTTATTCCAAAAATATGTATTTCTTCATCTCTCCGTAGCAGCAATATAAAGTAACAGACAAACCAATTAGATGTAATATAATTAAATGTAATGTAAAATAAGTGCCTTTGCTCAATGATGGTTGTAAAATCACTGCAAATGTTTACGTGTAATGTGCAAATGATGAGACCTGAGTCAGCAACTAGCAAACGAAGGAGTATTGGGACGTGACAAGTTATTTCTCATGTTTTCCTCCCCCAACTGCATTTGTACCATAGTGACAAATACTTGCACGGTATAATCGATAAATCGAATAAATAAAGCAGGATATGTTACGACTTAATACAAACATCTTGCAGACAGCAAACTTTCTTTGATTCGAACGAGATTGGCTCTACTTACGTGTCATTGAGATGAGCTGATGACGCACTTTGCAAAAAGACAGACGTAAGTAGGACCGCTAAAGTGTGGAAGACAGGTGCCATGTTTGCGCAGCACACAGCACGTTGTTCCGACAGGACTGTGAGGCTTTCTCTACGGGAGCACTCTGATACTGATGAATTCGGTGCAAACGTTTGGACTTTGCTTTTTTAAACTCTAGCGATTGACTGCAAACCCCCGCCTTCATGAACACTCCCCCCTCCCCAGTCTCTACTCTGCATCCTAATACGTTTAACTTCCCAAAAGTTCGAGCCGGACTGACCTGCTGCCAGTTTTCCACAAATTATGAGGAATTTGAGAATTGTGGGTGGGCGAAAAGCCAATATGGGCTTTTCTTTTTCTTCTTCTTCTTTTCAGCCACAATATTACAGTTTAGCACTGACTATAGGGCTAGTGAAGGGGGGGAAAGGAGTTGTACGATTCCGACTGTATTCTCAGAATTCTGATTTTGAAATGAGAATTCATCAGTTTAAAGTCAGAATTAGATTTATCACTATAAAGTCGAAATTCTGACTTGCTCACCTTCTGCATTTAAAGTCAGAATTCTGACTTGAAAGTGGGGATTCACATCAGAATTGTAAATTTCCCACTGTCTGACTGACTTAAAGATACACTAGGAAACTTTAAAGTTAGAATTCTGACTTTAATGGAGAATAAAGAATTCTGCCGAATTCCATGTTGTCGAAAATGAACAATCGCATACGTCAGCTGGTCTTGGTGTCACCAAATACCAGCAGTGCAACAATAGCATGTTAGTATTATTGGATGGCTGCAGCTCAATTGGTAGAGCTGGTAGCCCAGTGAATAGAAGTTCCACCGTTTGAATCTCCGTTGTTTTATTTTGTTCTTGCTACTGATGCTGTTTCCTACTAATTTGGGACACCAGCAAGACCAGCACAAAAAGACAACAAAACCGTTTTACCCTGCCACTCATGGTCCACTTCTTCAGTCCCCTGGTAACAGATCTCCTGTAATGTCCTATTACGCATCATCCATTATATGGAACAGGGAGGTGTGGTCGTGAGCCCTATGTTTATATCTCTACTTCCAAGTGAAAAAAAATAGTCAGTTGGATTGAGAAACTCCATTCCATGAACATTTATCAAATGTTCCAAGCAATTCATATAGAGTCCCACTTACCATTATCAGCACCCATGAAGTTAAAGTACATAATGTGTGTAGCCCTGATGAATATTTTACATATTGATATATAGCTTTTTTGCAGCGTAATTTAGAGTGCTTCATTACGATAGTTTTCGGTGTCCTTGCAGCTGATTGGCTTAGCAGTTCTAACCCCACTTTATCTTAGACTCCCGCACCTTGTCCACTCCGTTCGCGTCAACATATCGGCAGCATCTCGGGCTTGCGCTTTATTACAGAAGTCAATTGTTTACTTTGTAATTTTTAGTGAAGTCCTACGGCAATGCCACGAGAATGCCTCGCACCTTCTATGCCTTCTGGAGACAGCAAGCATAAGTGGAAGATGCTTACAATAGCAGAGAAGGTGAAACTCCTCAACATGCTTAAGGAAGGGAGAAGTTACGCCGAAGTAGACCACCATAATCAGTTGACTGTGCGTTATATTAAGAAGGACGAGAAGAATAAAGAATATACATTTGACTACAAATATTACTTTTAATAAGCAAGTCCACGCAATAAGGGCATAGTATGGATGGAGTCGCCATTAGCCCCTGGGTAAATTCCTGCAGGAAGAAGAACATTCCTTTGGATAAGAAAAAGCCAGGCGGCTGTACAGCCAACTTGCAGATGATGATGATGATACCAACCCTCACGACCCTCAACCTTCAACTTCACAGGCACCTCCTTCTACTAGTCAACACATTCCTTTCACTGATAGCAATGGTTGGTTTGAGAAGTCCACAAAGAGATTCAACCTCGAGTGTTGGGTTCCATGGAGAAGCAGCCTCCGCAGGCAAAGATGGCACAGAGTTGTATAAAAATGAGACTTTTAAGTCCATCATAGAAGTAGGGGTCGGGTGCATTGCAAGCTGGCAGGGACCTTGGCGGTCTGATCCCCGGCTGCAGAAGCTGGCTCTTGGGACATGGAATGTCACCTCTCTGGCTGGAAAGGAACCCGAGCTGGTGTGCGAGGCAGAAAAGTTCCGACTAGATATAGTCGGACTTGCCTCCACGCACAGTTTGGGTTCCGGTACAAGCCCTCTCGAGAGGGGCTGGACTCTCTTCCACTCTGGAGTTGCCCACGGTGAGAGGCGTCGAGCAGGTGTGGGTATACTTATTGCCCCCCGGCTGGGCGCCTGCACATTGGGGTTCACCCCGGTGAACGAGAGGGTAGCCTCCCTCCGCCTTCGGGTGGGGGGGACGGGTCCTGACTGTTGTTTGTGTCTATGCACCAAACTGCAGTTCAGAGTACCCACCCTTTTTGGAGTCCCTGGAGGAGGTGCTGGAGAGCGCTCCTTCTGGGGACTCCATCGTTCTACTGGGTGACTTCAATGCTCACGTGGGCAATGACAGTGAGACCTGGAAGGGCGTGATTGGGAGGAACGGCCCCCCCGATATGAACCTTTCTATAATGAACACCATGTTCAAACATAAGGGTGTCCATGTGTGCACTTGGCACCAGGACACCCTAGGCCGCAGTTCGATGATCGACTTTGTAGTCGTGTCATCGGACTTGCGGCCGCATGTTTTGGACACTCGGGAGAAGAGAGGGGCGGAGCTGTCAACTGATTACCACCTGGTGGTGGGTTGGCTCCGATGGTGGGGGAAGATGCCGGTCCGACCTGGCAGACCAAATCGTTCTGTGAGGGTCTGCTGGGAACGTCCGGCGGAATCCCCTGTCAGGAAGAGCTTCAACTCCCACCTCCGGCAGAACTTTTCCCACGTCCCGGAGGAGGCGGGGGACATTGAGTCCGAGTGGACCTTGTTCCGCGCTCCATTGTTGAGCCGGCCGACCGGAGCTGTGGCCGTAAGGTCATTGGTGGCTGTTGTGGCGGCAATCTCCGAACCCGCTGGTGGACACCGGCGGTAAAGGATGCCGTCACGCTGAAAAAGGACTGCTATCGGGCCGTTTTGGCCTGCGGGACTCCCGAGGCAGCTGACAGGTACCGGATGGCCAAGCGGAACGCGGCTTCGGCGGTTGCTGAGGCAAAAACCCGGGCGTAGGAGGAGTTTGGCGAGGCCATGGAGAATGACTTCCGGACGGCTTCGAGGAAATTCTGGTCCACCATCCGGCGTCTCAGGAGGGGGAAGCAGTGCAACGTCAACACTGTTTACAGCGTGCTGCTGACCTCGACTCGGGACGTTGTGTGTCGGTGGGGAGAATACTTCGTAGACCTCCTCAATTCCACCGACACGCCTTCCATTGTGGAGGCAGGGCCTGGGGACTCTGAGGCGGACTCTCCAATCTCTGGGGTTGAAGTCACTGAGGTAGTTAAAAAACTCCTCAGTGGCAAGGCCCCGGGGGTGGATGAGATCCGCCCGGATTTCTTAAGGGCTCTGGATGTTGTGGGGCTGTCATGGCTGACACGTCTCTACAGCATCGCGTGGACATCTGGGACAGTGCCTCTGGATTGGCAGACTGGGGTGGTGGTTCCCCTCTTTAAGAAGGGGGACCAGAGGGTGTGTTCCAATTACAGGGGAATTACACTCCTGAGCCTCCCTGGTAAGGTCTATTTAGGGGTGCTGGAGAGGAGGATCCGTCGGGAGGTCAAATCTGGGATTCAGGAGGAACAGTGTGGCTTTCGTCCTGGCCGTGGAACAGTGGACCAGCTCTTCACCCTCAGCAGGATCCTCGAGGGTGCATGGGAGTTCGCCCAACCAGTCCACATGTGTTTTGTGGACTTGGAGAAGGCGTTCGACCGTGTCCCTCGGGAGGTCCTGTGGGGGGTGCTTCGGGAGCACGGGGTACCGAGCCAACTGATAAGGGCGGTTCAGTCCCTGTATCACCGATGCCAGAGTTTGGTCCGCATTTCCGGCAGTAAGTCGGATTCGTTCCCAGTGAGGGTTGGATTCCGCCAAGGCTGCCCTTTGTCACCGATTCTGAGCGCGAGATCGACGGGCGGATCGGTGCAGCGTCGGCAGTAATGCGGACTCTGTACCGGTCCGTCGTGGTAAAGAGAGAGCTGAGCCAAAAGGCAAAGCTCTCAATTTACCGGTCGATTTACGCTCCTACCCTCACCTATGGTCACGAGCTATGGGTCGTGACCGAAAGAACGAGATCCCGGATACAAGCGGCCGAAATGAGTTTTCTCCGCAGGATGTCCGGGCTCTCCCTTAGAGATAGGGTGAGAAGTTCGGTCATCTGGGAGAGACTCGGAGTAGAGTCGCTACTCCTCCACGTTGAGAGGAGCCAGATGAGGTGGCTCGGGCATCTCATCAGGATGCTTCCTGGACGCCTCCCTGGGAGACTATGTCTCTCAGCTGGCCTGGGAACGCCTTGGGATCCCCCGGGATGAGCTAGATGAAGTGGCTGGGGAGAGGGAAGTCTGGGAGTCCCTCCTGAAGCTGCTGCCCCCGCGACCCGACCCCGGATAAGCGGAAGAAGATGGATGGATTGAAGTAGGGGGCTATTTGCCTGAACAGGTGTTCAAGATGGACGAGACTGGCTTATTTTGGAAGAGGATCCCATCAAGAATGTTCATCATGAAGGAAGAGGGCAAAGCCCTTGGGTTTAGGCCTTCAAGGATCGCTTCACTCTCCTGATGTGAGACAAGGCTGCTGGCCATATTTCTCCCAGTGTATTTGATGCACGGTCCGAAAGCTTGGATAACCAAGTCACTGTCAAAAGATTGGTTCCATAAGTGCTGTTCAGAGAGGGTTTACCTCTCTGAAAAGGGGCGAAATTTCAATGTGTTACTGCTGATGGACAACGCTGGAGGCCACGCACAAGACCTGAGTGCCGAAGGTGTGCGCATTGAATTCTTGCCCCCAAGAACCACATCTCTCATCCAACAAATGGACCAGGGCATTTTTCATGCTCTTAAGTCACTGTACACCAAGCCATGCAAGACCTGGTTGAATCCATAGACACAGAAGTGAAGTCATTTAATATAGCGACGTGTCTCCAGCACATCGAGAAGGTGCTGAGGGAAATTAAGACTTTCAAAACCATCTGGAAGAAATAATGGCCAGAAGTGGTCCATGACTACAAAGGATCTACTTTTGAGGAAAGTCATCATTCCTCCATCAGTAATGTAGTAAAGCTGGGAAGGCAAGTCAAAGGAGAAGGCTTTTCTGTCACAGAGAACCGCTAATGCCAGCTAACCCTAACCCTGCACGTGTAAAACAGCATCTTAACTCAGGAAAAACAAAGCAATGCCAGCAGCTGCCCATCACTATGTTTCTGACACGCCCACTAGGAAAAGAACCAAGGGAAGTCTGTGGCAATTGAGATTCCGGAAAGTGAGGACAAAGTTATGGAACCACCTGCTGAATATGGCATCTGACCTTATGTCAGTAAATAAGAATGTTTCTGAAAGTCAGTTTGACTTTGAAATGTTTACAAAAGTGTTTAAATAGTTATTTAGTATTTAAGAGCGTTTCTGAAAGTCAGTTTGACTTTAAAATTTTTACAAGAGTGTTTAAAAATGCAAAAAGAAATGTTTAAAAATACAATAAAGTGTTTAAAAATACAATTAAAGTTCATAAAAAATGTGTGTGGATATTGTAACAATATATTTTCTCTTTATTGTGGATTTTCACCTATCGCGGGTGGTCTTGAAACAATTAACTGTGATAAATGAGAGATCACTGTACATATATGCCCTCTAGCGGCCAATAATAAATTTATATACAATTATGTTTAAATTTCTAAATAATACATGTATTGTTTCTACTTTGCAGATTTTTGTTTTTCGCGAGTGGTTCTGGAACGCCTCTATCGCGAAAAACAAGGGATTACTGTACCTACTTTGGCACAACACCGGCCATACTGCCTTTTGAGACTAATGATATGCGTCATCACAAATTTACATGATAAATCAAGCGTGTTCTGACCTCCGCAGTGGAGGCTCTGCCGAACCCCTGAGACCGACCACTGTCCTAGAGACATACTCTACTAAACTACTTGTTTTTTACATTGCCAACGTGCCGAGACGAACAGGGAATGGCCGAGCAAAGGAGACAGGTGCGTGTGTGTGTGTGTGTGTGTGTGTGTGTGTGTGTGTGTGTGTGTGTGTGTGTGTGTGTGTGTGTGTGTGTATTGGGTGGTTCAGAAGTTGATGCAAAAAAATCACGAAGTTCCGGTTTGTAACTCAAAGTTCGTAAGTACAGGCAATCGTAAGTAGAGGTACCACTGTATTGTGTTATTTATTTTAAGAAAATCAGTCATTGTGTACGTGTGCAATGATTTGTAATTCTGCTCAAAGAAAGGATGTCACTTTTTTATTCAAACTGCATGGGAGCTACATTCAAAGAAAGATGAAGTAAAACGGAACAGGATGAACATCTTAATGCGACTGTGAGAAACTGGGCCATTGCAGTAGACACATAGAATTAGTATACAGAAATGTAAAACAGGGCTAAAGTGACTTGAGGGCATAAAGTGTACCACAGTTGATAGGAAAAAGATATTTAAGAACAAATTTTAAAGTATAAAAATGTTTCAACTTTCTTCCTTGCTGAATTAAATGCTTTCTAAATTGTCCATTGTTTTCTCCATTTTGCTGGTCTTTTCCAAGTCGCCTGTCTGTTATTGCTGCTGCTGCTGTTGGTGAACTCTCCTGAGGGCATTAGGCCTCCACTGCCCAAACTAGATTTTCAAAATGGTAGTCGTCTTCAAGAGCTCTGTTGTTTTTGTTGTTTGCGTCATTGTGTTTTCAATCCTGCGTGTGGACCCTTTGTGGACATTTTCAGTGTTTTGGGCGTGACATATCTCAAAGGACCGAGATCAGAGCTTGATAGTTGCCATTTCACTGCAGCATGCATGTGGCACCACTGATCTTGATGGAGGGGATGTCTGTGCTATTTGACAATCCTTCACCCGTTTTTTTTTTAGGTTTGCTAATCGTAACTACCATATTCTCAGTTGAACTAATGGATGCCAGAAAGGTCAAGACACGACCGTGGATCCTTTTACTGCGAGATAGCACTAGGATTTTCAACATCTGTCTCCAGAATTCCTATACTTATAATGTTGGCTGCCCACCCACAAGGGGGGCTACTACCTAGCCCATGACTGTGTGTGGCTCTATGTAAAGGGGAAGTCAAGCCCAACATTTTCTTTTATATGTTGTATGGGCCCCCACTTGACTAAACACGGTATTTTGATTAATACTGTCTTTGTGGAAGACAAATCAAGCAGCAAAATTGATCTGTTGTTAGCCATCACAGGGTGTAGCCATTTTGCCACTTGCTATTGACTAAAAATGCTACTAGGTCCCGTCTTCAGAAAATTAATTAGCCGGCCCCTGATTCACTTCAGGGATCACAAGTGTGGTGCAGTATATAATAGTAAAGTCTAAACAATAAACCCTTAAAAATGCTAGGTTGAAAACAAATCCAATTTGGGTTAGAAATTGTATTTTTTGAGTCTGTGATGTCTGTGATGGTCAGCATTTTTTATTGCCCCGTTTTGTTCAGCCGATTTATCAGTGCTGTTGGAAAGTCTCTCTCTCTCTCTCTCTCTCTCTCTCTCTCTCACTCTCTCTCGCTCTCTCTCGCTCTCTCTCTCTCTCTCTCTCTCTCTCTCTCTCTCTCTCTCTCTCTCTCTCTCTCTCTCTCTCTCTCTAGACTGTAAAGGATGTCATTACAATCATTCAATAAAAACAAAATGATTTAACCCAAAACCCTCTTTCCTGCTCAAGTTAACATTAACACTCTCTCATCCATTAAAATTGAAACCCATGGATCATTTCTGCCTGTATCTCATTTGAGGATGCAAAAATTGCCTCCCTGAGTTGCTGTTTGGCGGTATATTGCCACGTATCCTCATTAATTTTCCTTTTAATGATGCTCAGGGAGTTATTGTTACTTTAAACCCACAGCAGTCACTACTTCAAATGTATTTCTTCAATGTGTGTTGATGTATTGTCTTGCATGATAATTAATAATATTTGACATCTTTCATTGGTATTTTTAATCATGGTGAACACTAATAGGAGTTATACCTGAAATAACAAACAACAAAAACTAGCACGTGCGGAATGGAGCAGGGTGACCAAATGCTGCTTGGACCAGGGTTTATTGAAGGGAAAAGGGTGGTGGAGGAGAGGATGAGGGGAAAAAGCAGGCAGGATAACATGGCAGGACTAACAGGGAGGTAAACAAGCACGAACAGGTAGTAAAACAGGATCTAACAGGACAAACCGAGCGAATAGGACAACAGGCAGGAACAAACACGACGGGCTTGCTTATGGTTGTACATCACATCTGATGATGACGTCCACTTATCAAAGTCAAGTCAAGTCAAAGTCAGCTTTATTGTCAATATGTGTCAAGACACACAAAGAAACCGAAATTCCGTTTCCTCCATCCCACGGTGACGAGACACAGTACACGATAAACATACAAGTAGACGACACAAAATAAAAACAAGGCCAGAGGCGTAGCCAGGAATTTTTCCAGTAGGAGCGCACGCCCACAGGAAAAAAAATCGAACATCACCCACGCTGTTCGCTGATCGCTAAAACAACATCCGGGTCCGGGAGGCAAACGGTGAATGGATAACATCGCGCACATAGAATAGCGCAAGCACATTCGCGCAAGACCAAAAGAAAAAAGCGCCATGAAAATGAAGAATCAAAAGAGCTCAATTTTTTTCAACCGGGGCGCAGGGAGTCCTAACCGGGGCGCCGCCCCGGCTCGCCCCGGCTTGGCTACGCCTCTGAACAAGGCACAAACAATAAATAATAAATAAATAAAATGAGTGATGAATAAATAATAAACAAATAACCCAATAAATAAGAGGAGCAAAACTGAGCCAGTGTGCGTACAGCAGACAGTAAGCATAGCGGAAAGTACAGGACGCTACGCAGAAAGAGGGTGCGAGTTCAGGATCCTAACAGCCTGGAGTATGAAGTTGTTGGAGAGTCTGGTGGTGCGGGAGCGCAGGCTCCTGTACCTCTTCCCAGAGGGCAGAAGATCAAACAAAGAGTGAGCGGGGTGACACATCACTCACAATCGTGGTCGCCTTGCGGGTGAGATGGGAGGTGTAAATGTCCTTCAAGGAGGGGAGCGAAGCACCAATAATCTTACCAGCCGTGTTCACTATGCGCTGCAAGGCATTCAAGTTGTAGTCAGTGCAGCCACCACCCCAAACAGCAATACCGCTGGAGAGGACGCTCTCAATGGTGCCGCAGTAAAATGTAGTCATGACGGCCGGAGGAGCGCTCGCTCGCCTGAGTTTCCGCAGGAAGTACAGGCGGCGCTGGGCTTTCTTCGCCAGTGATGCGGTGTTGGTGGACCAGGAGAGATCCTCACTGATGTGCACTCCCAGAAACTTGGTGCTGCTCACTCTCTCCAACACAGCACCGTCGATGGTCAGCGGCAGGTGTTGGGTGTGACCCTTCCGGAAGTCCACAACAATCTCCTTGGTCTTGTCGACGTTCAGCAGGAGGTTGTTGTCCCTGCATCACGTGGTCAGAGGGTCAACCTCCAGCCTGTATTGTGTCTCATCTCCCTTGGTGATGAGACCCACCAGAGTCGTGTCGTCAGCAAACTTCACTATGCGGTTGTCGCTGTAGGTTGCAGTGCAGTCGTGCGTCAGGAGGGTGAAGAGCAGCGGACTGAGCACGCAGCCTTGGGGGGCCCCCGTGCTCAGCGTGATGCTGGCGGAGATTTTGTCGCCAACACTTACCACCTGTGGCCTCTGACAGAGGAAGTCCAGTAACCAGTTGCAGAGGTAGGTACTGAGGCCCAGCGTGTCAAGTTTGCTGATGAGGCGTTGTGGCACAATGGTGTTGAAGGCAGAACTGAAGTCCACAAACAGCAATCTCACATACGAGTCCCTTCTCTCCAGGTGGGTGAGGGCTGAGTGGAGGGCAGAGCAGATGGCATCCTCAGAGGACCGTTTGGCTCGGTACGCAAACTGGAAGGGGTCAATGGTGGGGGGGAGAACGGATCGTATGTGCTCCAAGACAAGCCGCTCAAAGCATTTCATGATGATGGGCGTAAGTGCCACGGGGCGGTAGTCATTGAAGCAGGACGGAGCGGGTTTCTTCGGCACAGGTACGATGGTGGCAGCTTTGAAACACGACGGGACGATGGCCTGCTGCAGGGATGTGTTAAAGATGTCCGTGAAGACATCCGTCAGCTCACCAGCGCAGTCCTTCAGCGCACGACCCGGGATGTTGTCAGGGCCCGCCGCCTTACGGATGTTGATAGCGGCAAGCGCCCTCCTCACGCTGTCGGCAGAGAGGCACAGGGGCAGCTCGTGTGAAGGGGGAGTGGCCTTCAGCGGGCAAGTGCTGTTCTGTACTTATGCCGTTAACGGTGTGTTCTCTGATGGCTATAGAGTCCAATCCTAGATCCACAGACTTGGTTGCAGATTGGCCATGTGTATGTAGGTTGCAGTCGTACTGGCATTTCTGGCTATGGATGTGTTCCTCCTGTATCTCCGTTGTTCCCTCCTGGTAGTCCTCTCCTCTTCCAGCTTACAAATTCCAGCTTGGCAGTACTGCCGACAGAGGTAACAGTGAGCAGCAACTGCCTCAAGGTCATCTGGCTTGATGTTACACTTACTCATTGAGGTCTTCAGTTGGTTCTTGTAGCTCTTCTTTGGCCCTCCTGTCAAACGACGACCACAGTGTAGATGGCATACAGCACTCTGCGGGGAGCCTGTCTTGGGGCATTCAGACTACATGGCCAAGCCATCGAAGCTGTTGCTGGGTGATCGTGGCTTCTATACTTGGGCAGTTGTGCAGTATCACAGTGTGAGGAACACAATCCTGCCAGGTAAACCCGAGGATGCGCTGCAGGAATCTTACGTGGAAGCTTTCCAGGGACTTCGTCTGACGGCTGTATGTGACCCATGCTTCGCAGCTGTAGAGGAGGGTGGTAATGTAGACGGCTTTGTACACCGCAACTTTGGTGTGCAGGTGCAGATGTTTTTTCAGGAACACCCAATACATAGTCTCCCAAAGGCTGCTGATGCTTGCCTGATCTGGTTTTGGATCTCACGGTCGATGTTACAGTCATCAGAAAAGGAGCCCCAGACTACTTCTGTGTTGCCAGGCAGGAAAACAGGGCCGACTAACAGGACGGGCAAACAGGCAGTAACAAACAGTACTGGCAATTGGACGATCCAACCAGGAGTAACACGCAGACAGGACTCAAGTACAAGACTGGTAACGAGGGGCAGGCGACGGCAATTACAATGATTACTGTTTTTTTCCGTGTATAGTGCGCCCCCATGTATAATACGCACCCTAAAAATGGCATGCTGATGCTGGAAAAAAGCCTGTACCCATGTATAATACGCACCCAATTTTTATGATTTTTTTTTTAAGTCCCAATGACCGTCACACACGCAGGGAGGCAATGGGTCCCATTTTTATAGTCTTTGGTATGGTCTTAACTAGGCTGGATGTAATTTTTTTTGTTGGCGTTGATTTCTCCGACTGCCCGTGAAGGCACCACCGCGCTACGTGCGCGCATGTGAAAAAGGCGTGCGGACGTGAAAAAGGCGGCTCTGTATGTGAGAGACGTTGGAGGAATAAAAACACCCTTGGAAACCAAAACTTGCCCCTCGTCGTGACTCGGAGCCGCAACAAATGTTTTGGATTTGTGTAGGGTACATTGTGACAGCAAACGAGCAGGTGATCGAGCAAGCGTCTGATACGAGAGCATTGCGGTCGTATGGAGCGTGTTTGAAGTGAACAGCAGAGACGAAAGGAACAAGGCAAAGTGTTGTGAAATAAAATATTACCTGTAATACGCATTTTGTTATTTGCTGATTGTATTCTATCACATTCATTGTCAGTCAAGAAGAGGACTATTCGCAATCGGATCCATGGTGCGCATGCGCAGTGATACTGCCTCGGTATGACGTCCGGTCCGCGATGGAGATTAAAAAACAAACAATATTTGACAATAACACACCATCAAGGATTGCACCATCGCATCAAACGATGTGTTGTCAATTATGAATTTTACTGACTAAATGTGTTGGGCAGGATGGCTGAATGCGATGCGCCATTGACAACAAACAAGAAGAAAGGTGATTTCAAGTTTGATTTCGAGGGAGATTTGTCATGTCTCGTCCCCAGTTTTGCTATGTGTCTAGGTTGCCATAGTTTCTGTTTGCGTCGCCCCTCTCTTCCTGTGTCACCTCAATCGATGTAACGTGTTTTGTATTTAAGTCCTGTCTGCCCCTCGCTCACCGTCGGATCATTGCATGTGTTACTGTCATGATGTGGTTTCTGTTCCTGTCTTTGGTAATGTCACCCTGTCTTTTTGTTCCACGACTTTGTCGGTCAGTCCTGTTGTTGGTTTTGTTGTACCATGACTTTCTTTAAAAAAAAAAAAAAAAAAATTAAAACATTTTTGTACCCATGTATAATGCGCACCCCAGATTTTAGGACAATAAATTAGTTAAATTTTGCGCACTATACACGGAAAAAAACGGTACTCGTAGGACACAGGCAGGGAGGGGGGAGTGCACAGACACGTGAACAAACACCATGACAACAATGTGACCCGCGGGGCTATGTGGAAACAACGAAGAGCGGGGACGTGATACAAACAACTTAGCCTGACAAGAAAAAAAACGACTCCCTTTGTGCGAAAAGAAAATGGGTCTGTCCAGCCTGCCCATGACCGCGGTGGGGGGGATGTCAGATGATGTCAATGCCACATGACTGACATTATGCCCAGCTGTCACATTACTGTCAATCCATCTTCAGGGGTTGATTCTGACAAATCTGAGTCAGTGTTGCTAATTTCCTGGGATGGGCATTCCATAAGCAAGGTCCATCATCAGTCACGGACGAACGCCCGTTTTGCTGACGAATGATGATTCCTCATGCCTTCCTTGCCAAAACAAACCAATGTGGCAATCCCACAAGACTAACGCTAGAGAGTAACGTTCAGTCTGCGTCAAATCACTGGCAGACCCAAAACTGTAATGGGAGTGGTGCTTATGCATCCCAAAAGTTTGATCAGACTGGAACTGGCTACTGGTAGTGAACATAGTTTGATTGATTTCGTTTTTTTCGGCGTGTAGCCGCGCTTCATCCCAATTTTCATTACATGCACTGCACGACTTGCCAAAATTCGAAACAGGATGAAGCAGCACAGTTTATCGTATCGCGCTGCAATTTCAATCAAGTTCACATAACACATTGATATACCGTACCCCTCTATTTGTTTTCTTTTCTATTCGATGCCCCCCCAATAATAACATGAGTGACATTTCAAATTGTACACAACAACAACCGGAATATGAATTCACACCCAAACCGGACCAATTACAATGGTCTAATAATTTGCTTTCTTTTTGTCACTTCTTTACATCAATATCCTCAGTCCATACTGTCGTTTCAGAGTGGTCCCCTCAATGTCTTATTTTCATATTTGCAACAGAATGTGCTTCTTTTAGCGCCTTGTCTCCCCCGAGAGTGTCTTCTGTTTGGTCTTGTACCCTTTCATGTTTTTGCCCTTCTCCTCCCCGAGCACCCACGGCAATTCCCCATCTGTGTACTTTTCATCAGACCTGTTACAGTCCTTTGTAAGCGTACAGCTGAACACTTTTGTGAAATGCTCTGCAATTTCATTTGCATTGTGCATCCAGAGCAGACATGGTGTGTATAACAACGTCTTGTTTTCATACATCTCCAGGCAGATTTACTTTTGCTATCTTGCTATCTCCAAAACAAATCCCACTCGTGATCAGGCCCTGATCCTTGGGGGGTTCACCATGTTGAGTTCCCAGTGGAGGAACAATCAGATGAACATGACAAGAGACTTTTTGTTTAAACTTATAACAGTGCTTATACTATCCCACCCCGAACCTTCTTTTCCCTTGGTAGTGCACACATGCATCAAAGTCAGACAGGCAACCTCTCTAGTGGTAGTCACCCCCTCTGGATGTCCGCCATAAAGATGCCACTGGCACTAATGTCAGGATAAAACCATGTAGCTGTTGCTCCCAGTGGGGCCGCTGCCATTAAAACAGCTGAAACCTCCCATTCGACTGAGATTCAAGCCCTTAAATGGAATCTTGCTTTCAGTCCCCATGTCACACACATTAGACCACATGAAGGATCAAAGACAATGATTAAAGGCTGTAATGGAGTTTTATATATTTTTTCATTCCCTAAACACTTCTTTGGAAATATATGCAGGCTTACTGCTTGATTACTGTTCAGGGGCTTCAGTTAGAAGTTTGTAATATGTGCATTCAGTTGCATCAGCTCGTGAGTCAAATAATTTGCTGTAATAATAAAATAATAAGACTAACTAATAATATCCACACGTTAGAAGCAAGTGCTAAAACAATGTAGACCAGCATGGTTTTGTTTCCCTGCTGGTCTTTTTGGTATCATCAGCTACACCTAAATCTTGATTGTATGCGGACATTGGGATGCAGAATTTGGAAATCGCGTTAACCCCGAAAGCGCGTTGTATAGAAAGTCTTGTTTTTTGTCCTTTGTTACATTAATTTAAATCAAGCATGTTGTTGGGCAGCTGAAGGGGTTCATTTGTCACCCACACACATCGAAGTCTGTTGACTAAAAGAAAAACAATATGCAAATGACAATATCAGGCAGATTGAGTAAGTCGTTTCAATGCGATGCCATGTGAATTGGATGGAAGAGAGAATAAAGACAATATAGCAGCCACTTATTCTACTACTGTGTCCGGCCACGCTCTTTGACTTGTTAGTGACTGTGTGGATGTGGTGCTTCCACAAACTTTCCCCTATCTGAATCAAAAACAATCGTAGCTATCCAATTCAATTTGGGTTAAAGGTTTGACCCATGAAGTTTTTACAAAACAACCCAACAAATTGGGTTATTTTTTGCAAAACAACCCAAGGTTGGGTGAAATAGTATACCCAACTTCCTGGGTCAATAGTTTTAAGGGCATTTAAGCATTAATTCCGACCAGGCCCAATGTTAAGTATTATAGTAGCCGCAACTGCTATGACCAAGTTTAAATACCACATGTAAACTGTTATATCCCTGTCTATGGTACAGAGACATAACGAATTAGAGAATGCAATTTCTGAAGAAATTCCGTGTGAAGGCTGAGAGGCTGAATAGAAACTTGTGGAATGATACTGAATGATGTGAAATGACATTGAATGACAAACAATGATTGGGAATGAGCTGAACATGTTGAAATTAGAATGGTTAGAATCGGCCAAAAAATGTAGAAATTCTGTAACACAAATGAAAAATAATGTATTTTTGTGGGTGTTGTAATGGAACAAATGTTTACTTTTGGTGACAAGGAATTTTTAGAAATCAGTGTAAAAGTCGAAAAGTTTAAAGTGAATGGTTTGAGTCAGTCAAGAAATGAAATGCAGACAGTAGAGAAGAAGATTTTTTTTGTGAGGGTTTTAATTGGGGAAATGTAGAATTTTTGTAATAAACTATGTGTATACCTTTGGTATAAACTACACTATACAACAAAAATGAAGAACACTCAAATTTCTTTTTATAATATGTAACAAAAATATTTGAGTTTTGTGAACATGTTAGGCTTTACAATGCAGACATTTTTTTAGTTGGTCAATTCGACAGGTTTGGACCATTTAGTGATGACGGAAATGGAATTCGTCATAATACGTATGTCATTGTAAATGCGATTCACTATTACATTCTAGCGCACTAAAAACATATTGAATGGCATTAAAATGATAATTGTTCAATAGGAAAATAACGTTTTAGTGTTTAGTGTACATGAACGGTAGCATTCAGTTAGAGCATTATAAGTTGAATATTTCCATTTACCATTCTTGTTTTATGTGCTTGCACATGTCTGATTTAAATCCATTATTATTAATCGTAGCGTTGGAGAGGGCCTTTAATTCAAGAAGCAGGTAGTATTCTGTCATATTCTTTGTATTGTCACAAAATAATACTTGTAATGTCTTTGTTACAGTTTTAGAATATGCATTATGATACACTGAACATTTTAGTCAACCACAAATTATTCTGAATATTCACTCTTGTTTTCATTTAGCTGTAGCAATGCCGAGGGGCAAGTGTGTGAACAGGTATATAATCCCCTCTAGTGGAGAGTTTTGCAAACAGCAGCTGGCAGTCACTCCAATACTTCCGCAGGCATTCCAAACACAAAAGTGAAATTCCAACTCATAATGACAAAACTGGATAATAACTGATAACCCCTACAAAAGTGAACTCTACTCTTAATCTGATTTGTTTTAAACAAGTCCAAACATATTTCAAAATGTCATTTTACCGCCACAAATAAGTTTTGGCATACATACTTGGAAGAGGCAGGAGCTAAAAGTTGAAAAAGTGGCACAAGGATTATTTTTTTTAATTATTGTAGAAACAGAGTGACATGTATACAAAATGCTTACTTGTGGCCAAATACAAATGAAGAGATCCTTTGATGGAAAGAGCAAGTTAGAAGTACAATCTTGTAGAAGAAAACAATATTTCCATTTAAAATAAAAACTTCTTTGTGGTTTGCTTTTAATTCTTCAATTTTTTTTAATTCCTCTTGACACACAGTTTCCATTGAACAGCGATGACAGAATTTCATTTTCTTTTAAAAATGTGATATTGCCACTTTTTCCTATCATTCATCAACGCATCAATCTCATTGCTCACTGATCGTTTAATCTGGCTTTTCCATTTTTTTCTGACGGTGGATGGCAATTCCAAAAGGGCCACCATTTCCATTACTGTTACCCTGTGTTACCTCGTGTTTAGTCATTCAAAAATCAAGTGGAAACATTTCAAATTTCATTTTCCCCAGTGTGACATCGATGTGCTCTTGAATTCCAGCTTGTCAACCATTAATCAAAACCTCTATGTCATAGAGTCTATGACAATCATGAAGGTGAGTGCCTCAGGTGTATTGGACAGAGGTTTCCATTTATTTGGGTTTGTAATGGGGCAAGATGCACCAGGGGACTTCTTTTATCTTTTAACATCTTTGGGCTTTGATCATGTCTGCTACTGAGATCAATCTACACTGTCAGTGAATAAGTATTATTTCTTCACGTCCACTCAACTACTGTTCTTTCAATGAAACAAATTTAGATTGAATATTGAGAACCAACATCCTCATCGGTTTAAAGTCCACTTTCCAGGCGCCGCTTGGTTGGACTGGATTCTCAATATGGCTTTCTTCCACCGGGGAAGGTCCATGGCCATCTCGTGGTTGAGAGTCCTATACTGAGAAAATGTTTGGAGCAAAACTTTTTACAGCCGGATGCCCTTCCTGACACCAACCCAAGGGGAAATTGATTTTCTGTAGGGGTTAACTCCCTTAGCCCAGTGGCGTAGCCAAGCCGGGGCGAGCCGGGACGGCGCCCCGGTTAGGACTCCCTGCGGTTGAAAGAAATCGAGCTTTTTCGATTCTTCATTTTCATGCCGTTTTTTTCTTTCGGTCTTGCGCGAATGTGCTTGCGCTAATCTATGTGCGCGATGTTATCCATTCACCGTTTGCCTCCCGGACCCGGATGTTGTTTTAGCGATCAGCGAACGGCGTGGGTGATGTTCGATTTTTTTTCCTGGGGTCGCGCACCCCTACTGGAAAAATTCCTGGCTACGCCACTGCCCTAGCCCATTCCTCTTCCGAGGAGCCCACTGGGCAGTGGTACCATAGTTGGGGGCTGGTTCGTGGGCACCAGGGCGTGTCCACACACCGGTGGGCCTGCGTGCCGCACGTCTAGGGGCCAAACCTCCTCTGAGTCCCTTGTAGTTTAGCCTGGGTCCGTGTTGTACCCAGTTACCATGTGTCGCCGCGTGGAGGGCTTGCTGTTAGAGAGGCTATGTACTGGCAGGGAGAGACTTACGCACTTGGCTCTCCCGTTCGCATACTGCTAGCCAGCGGTCAGGGTTGACAGTGAGAAGTGACAGGCACTGGGCACTCCACCAACACACTAGACGCATCATAACAACCCAACTTGGTCTTATGAAGTCAGACACACAACCATACGTATGTATATAATCATATAGTGTATTGGCCCGAATATAAGACGCCCCCCTCTTTTTTTCAAGTTTGAAAAAATACTTTTTGAACACAAACTTTTATTTTTATACTGAAAATAATCACAGTACATCTGAAAAAAATATATTATAACAATACTGTATTGGCCAGAATATAAGACGGTGTTTTTTACATTGAAATAAGACTTACATTTGGCGCCAGATATCTTTAAAGCGAGTGCTGAATTTAACTCCCCAGGCCAAAGCACACCCAAAGGCCAAAGCGAATATAGATATATTTATATATACCTATCCGCAAACAAGGTCTGCGTCAGGTGTTGGGGGACCAGAACGCCTAGATGAGAAGTGGGCTACTGGAACAAGGCGGAAATGGGCGAGATGTGAGAACCTAACACTGTTGGAGTGCTACTACTCCAGTAAACCAAATCAGAGGGGGTACATGAAGAGAATGTGGGAGCAATGGAAAGAACGATATCCACACTCAATACTAACCACTAAACAACTAGTGACTCAGTGCTCCAATATCCAGAAACGGCAATTGATATCACAACTTGAGATTGACGAGGTACAACACAGGTGTCAAGACAAACGGGAACCCGAATTTCAGGTCAGAGGGGAGTCAACATCAACTGAAGAAATTGGGTACACAGCCCCAAGAGGATATGCAAGCTTGAACAAGACAGCAACTGACCTGAAAGATAAGATCATGACTCGAATGAACAGCGGCCAACCCCGACGCCAACTACAAAGGCTAAGTGAAGCACCACCAGAAAGTCTGGTTGAAGATCTGAATGCAGCACTGAGAGCAATCCCTACAACCACCATCACTGAAACCAATGAGTTGATATACACTTCAGCAACAGTGATCCTGGAGATGCTTGGTTACAAGAGCAATATGAAGCATGAGATACAAGACCCACCATGGAAAAGAAGGTTGGAGGTTAAGATCAAGACAGTGCGGAGAGACGTGAGCCAACTATCAGAGATCCAGAAAGGTGCAATGAAGAAACCAGCACCCAAGAAGTACAGCCAGATGAACGTACCTGAAGCACTGGAGACTGCCAAACAGAGGCTCCTAGCCCTGTCCAGTCGCCTAAAGAGATACACAAGAGAAAGTGAAGCGAGGCAAATAAACAGGCTCTTCACAACCCAACCAGGAAAAGTGTACTCTCAATGGCAGGGTAACAACAGCAGAACAGACCCACCAAGGCTGGAGACTGAGCAATACTGGAAGGGCATATGGGAGAAGGACACATCACACAACAGTGAGGCACAATGGCTAGTCTCTCTAAGAGAAGACCACAGCAACCACCCTGAGCAGAACCCAGTTACCATCACTGTGGCAGACATCCAAGAGAGAGTCTCAAGTATGAAGAACTGGACAGCACCCGGGCCAGATATGATCCATGCCTACTGGATTAAGAAGCTCACTGCACTCCATGAGCGCCTAGCAGAACAAATGAACCAGCTACTAAAGGTTGGAACTCACCCCGAATGGTTAACTGAAGGACGCACAATCCTGATCCTGAAGGATCCCACAAAGGGTACAGTCCCATCCAACTATCGGCCAATAACCTGTCTCCCTACAACATGGAAGATCATGTCAGGCATCATAGCGGCTAAGATAAGTGTCAATACATGAGCACAACACAGAAAGGCATAGGCAACAATACCAGAGGAGCCAAACACCAGCTGCTGGTTGACGGAACAGTCGCCCGAGACTGCAAGACTTGACACACCAACCTGTGCACTGCCTGGATTGATTACAAGAAAGCCTACGACTCCATGCCACACTCATGGATCACTGAATGCTTGGAACTGTACAACATCAACAGGAACCTGAGAGCCTTCATTACAAACTCGATGGGACTGTGGAAAACAACCCTTGAGGCCAATTACAAGCCAATTGCACGTCTCCATCAAATGTGGCATATACCAAGGAGATGCTCTGTCCCCACTGCTGTTCTGCATAGGTCTGAACCCCCTCAGCCAAATAATCAACAAGACTGGCTACGGATACCGACTCAAAAATGGGGCCACCATCAGTCACCTCCTATACATGGATGACATAAAGTTGTATGCCAAGAGCGAGCGAGACATCGATTCACTGATCCACACAACCAGGATCTACAGCACAGACATTGGAATGTCATTCGGACTAGAGAAGTGCGGTCGCATGGTGACAAAGAGAGGGAAGGTAGTCCATACAGAAGGGGTCTCACTCCCAGAAGGAACAATAACAGACATTGAGGACAGCTACAAGTACCTTGGTATCCCACAAGCAAATGGCAACCTCGATGAAGCCACAAGGAGAGGAGCCACAGCCAAATACCTACAACGAGTAAGGCAAGTCCTCAGAAGTCAGCTAAATGGCAAGAACAAGATCCGGGCAATAAACAGCTACGCCCTGCCAGTCATCAGATACCCTGCAGGAATAATAAGCTGGCCAAAGGAAGAGACGCAGACCACAGATGTTAAGACACGGAAGCTCCTAACCATGCACGGAGGATTCCACCCTAAGTCCAGCACCCTGAGACTGTACACTAGCCGTAAAGAAGGAGGCTGAGAACTACTGAGTGTGAGAGCCACTGTTCGGGATGAAACAGCCAAGATCCATGAGTACATCAAGGAAAAGGCCCGAACGGATGACGTGCTCAGTGAATGTCTCAGACAATGGCAAACAGAGGAAGAGTGGCTAGAAACACCATCATGGGAGGACAAACCCCTACATGGAATGTACCATCGGCAGATAAGTGAAGTGGTTGACATCAAGAAATCCTACCAATGGCTGGAAAAAGCTGGACTGAAGGACAGCACAGAGGCACTCATCATGGCTGCACAGGAACAGGCTCTGAACACCAGAGCAATAGAGGCCAAGATCTACCACACCAGACAAGACCCAAGGCGTAGGCTGTGCAAAGAGGCCCCTGAGACAGTCCAGCACATAACAGCTGGGTGTAAGATACTAGCAGGGAAAGCATACATGGAACGTCATAACCAAGTGGCTGGCATAGTGTACAGGAACATCTGTGCAGAGTATGGACTGGAAGCCCCAAGTTCAAAGTGGGAAGCACCCCCTAAGGTGGCAGAGAACGGGCGAGCCAAGATCCTGTGGGACTTCCAGATCCAGACTGACAAGATGGTGATGGCGAACCAACCGGACATTGTGGTGGTGGACAAACAGCAGAAGAAGGCCGTTGTAGTGGATATAGCAATACCAAGCGATGGCAACATCAGGAAAAAAGAACTTGAGAAGCTAGAGAAATACCAGGGCCTCAAAGAAGAGCTTGAGAAGGCCTGGAAAGTGAAGGCCTCGGTGGTGCCCGTGGTCATTGGGGCACTTGGGGCAGTGACCCCCAAACTGGAGGAGTGGCTACAGCAGATTCCAGGAACAACATCAGACATCTCAGTCCAGAAGAGTGCAGTGCTAGGAACAGCCAAAATACTGCGCAGAACCCTCAAGCTCCCAGGCCTCTGGTAGAGGACCCGAGCTTGGAGTGGGAGACCACCCGCGGAGGGTGAGAGGGGAATTTTTTATAAACTATTTCTGATGTTCAACAGATCATTGGAGCTTTGTGTAGTCCTATCCTGCTTGAAATGCTCCAATTAATCGCAGATCAGAGAAAGAAATTAAACAACTACAGGACTGTCGCTGTGTCACAACTGTGGTCATTAAGTCCTTTATAAATCTAAAGTGGATGACAATACCCTTGCTGGACCTTCTGCAGTTTGCCTACCTAGCCAACAGTTGGGAAGAAGATGTAGTCGACATGGGGCTGCACACAAACCATTTGTCACACAAACCATTATGAAGGAAGGCGGACAGTGTACAGCACAGCCTGAAAATATTTGTAAATATTACCGTATTTTTCAGAGTATAATTTGCGAGGTTTTTTTTGTTTATAGTTTGGGTGGGAGGGGCGACATATACTCAGGAGCGACTTATATGTGAAATTATTCACAAATTTTTCCTTGATCATTAACAGATTAATTACTTACTAGTATAGTTGATCACTTCACATGTTATTTTCACTAAACCGCATGAGGGTGCACTATGGCTATGGAATAATTGGAGCCTCACTGACAATGAGTTCCATTCATTGACTTCCAGAGTCAGGATATTTAATGATTTGAAATGGTATCATCTGAAAACGGCCTTCAAAATAAAGCACCCTACCTCAAATCAAAGGACGGCTGAATAACACAAATAACATGGAGAATTCTTAACACATACTGTAAGTATCTTTTTAGAACAGCTTTTATCATTATAACAATTTTAATAACAAGGTGCAAGTGTACATACTGTAAATATGTTTTTACAACTGTTTTATTATTCTAACGATTTTTCCATAACAAGGTATAACACTCTTAAATGTGTTTTTAGAACTCTTATTATTATAACAATTTTTTTATAAAAACGTAAGTGTATGCATTGCAATTGTGTGGGCACTCGTCTTCTGCTGACGAGTGGGCACCATTGGTACCATAATTCTTCAATTTAAACGTTTTATTTTAAATCTTATTTTTTTTAATTTGGGAAAAAATATCCGCGATGTAGTGAAACAGCGATAAACGAACCGCGATGTAGCAAGGGATTCCTGTAATTTCAATTGCGACTGACGTCAGCGGCGCGGCGCACACGCGGCGTTGTTTCCATAAAGGACGAAGAATCTGATTGATGGATTTAATGACTTGGAGTGACAGAGATAGTTTGATCAAATTGTTGTTTACAATTTTATGGGACTGTGGAATAATTTGAACTGCAACTGACGATGAGTCCGACGTCAGCGGCGCGGCGTACATTGTTTACTTAAAGGACGAACAATTTGATCAAGGGATTTAATAATTTGGAGTGACACGGATGCTTTCATACAGGTGTTATTTATGTTATAGTTATTTGGATAACTGTTAATGTTACGTCAGGCCCGTTCTCAGCTCCTCGTTTGTGTTTATGTCACATTAGCATACCGTGTTGTTTAGCCTGTTGTTGCTTGTTCATGTCTGTTCTTGGTGTTGGATTTTGTCAAATAAATTTCCCCCAAAATGCGACTTATACTCCGGTGCGACTTATATATGTTTTTTTTTCATCGTATTGTGTATTTTATGGCTGATGCGATTCATATTCCGGAGCAACTTTTAGTCCGAAAAATACGTTATATTGTTGTGGTTGCTTGTTGTTACACTAGAGTGGCTCAAACTGCGGTGGACAGTCATGTTGTTTGTTTAAAGCACTTTTGTCCAATACAGATGATTTTGATTAGCCTGTCCATTTATAACTACTTTCCATCACTTTTTTTCAGTGTTTAGAAACAGAAAAGTGGTCCTTTCACAGTACAGATTTTGTAAGTTTGATCCCAGCACCTGTAACCATATCATATTATCTTTGAGTGAGATACTGATGCTGCGTCATCAGTAAGTAGATGAAGTGTAAGAGTGCCTTGTGGGTGGGAAAGCTTTGTAGTATAAGAGAAAGCCCATTTACCAAACCCATAATAAAGCAAATGGTAAAACAAACTTCACTCCCAGTGCCTGACTGTGTTGGAATTCACATACCCAGCCAGTCACTTAAACTGAGCTGGTAGAAGGATGACATCGGCATGCTGGCCTACCTCAAACAGAGGGGCTGCAAAATTTAGGCAAGGACTGGGGATTCAACTAATGTTTGTGCGACCTGAATGCCTCGGGCGACCGCAAGAATCAGCTGAGCCGGTGCAACCAGGAAATTGTCCGGATGTACGTGCATTTGCCCTTATTTTGTTGTGTCTGCAACCACGCAGTGCAAATCTCAATTGGCTTAAAAGGATAAATGAATCAATAACTTTTGATTGCTTTATTTTTTTTTATTTCACATGATTACTCCTTTGTTCTGCAGAAATCAACGGGACATATGAAACGAACTTTATAATCAGAGCACCGTCCATTCATCTGGTCAGAATTTCTACAGATGAGCCCAGTCTTGTTATCCACACTGCAGAGATGAAAGAATATTGTCACTGTCACGGGTACAAAAATCAGACATAAAAGGAGCTACAACAATCCAACCGTGGGGAACGATGGCTTCCAATTACCTTCAAGTCATTTCAGTGAAGGTATACATATATTGTGGGGAATGGATGTAATTGCACTGAATAGTAGTTTGTTTATGTACTGTGACAAGCAGACTCAACTTAGCTACACAAATGTACTACGTAATGGCAGTGGATCTAGTACTTACATGGCAATGGTGTCCCCTGTTGAAGTGGAAGGCTTTCCATCTACAGTTTGGGCCTCAATGGCAAGTGGAAGACGACACATTTCACCTGGGTTTTCAGCATAGATTTTATCAAGTAGCTCATAATCTCCAGTGCCACTGGGTTTGTCTCGATTAAACCACGATGTCTTGCACACTGAAATGAATGAGTCCAGAAGAAGGGAATCATTTCAATATGCAATTTGGAGTTTTCTTTGGAATCAATTTAGGCAAAGTGAAAGAACAACAAATACAAGGACACACAAGGAAAAACACACACACACACGCACGCACGCACACACACACGCACGCACGCACGCACGCACCAACGCACACACACACACACACACGCATATACACACACGCACACACACACACATCCTAGTTTGAAAAAGTGTCCTGGCTCTTGGTGTGTTCAGATGACTGAACTTGTTCTACTGAAAAGGTTGACGTTGAGAATTACTGTATTCAAAACAGAATTAAGGGACAAGTAGAGTGTGTAGGGAAACATGGTAAAAGGTCGGAAAAACTATAAACTGCAAAGACGAGCAAAGTCAAGAAAAAGAGAACATGGACGTGATGGAAATAAAATGTACCAGCAAAAATGTTTGCCCCAAAATTGCATTTGTGGATGGTTGTTTGTCTCTGTGTGCCCTGCGATTGGCTATCTATGTATTTTGATCCATCTCAGGGGTGGGACCATTTTGCCACTTGCTGTAGATGGAAAATGAATCGTTCAAGTAGTGACCAATCAACTTGAAAGCAAAATGACCATACTCAGTGATGTCATTTTCAGTCAACAGCAAGTGGCAAAATGGAAGTAGCTGGACTTCACATCCACCATATTAAAAGAAAATAGAATAGTAGTACCACAGAAAATATCGTAAAGAAAAACTTTAAGTTGACTTTTGCTTTAAACTCCTGAAAATAGGCTGAAATAAACTGTTGTGCATTATGCACTAGATTACCTTTATGTTCACAGAATTTAAGGGGGCACGAGAAACGAACTTCATAATCTGCACAAAACCCATGGTAAGGCTGGTCAACATTTCTACAAATAAATCCAGTGCGTGTGTCAGATCTGTTGAGACAATCGGCAGAAAATAATCACCTTCACTAAAGGGATGAAGTACCATCAATCGACATCAACATTGGTAGTTCATCTTATATCGTACTTACACTTGAATCACATTGCCTGTTGACTCAACACTGGCTCCTGATACGGTCCTGGCCTCAATTCCAATTGGATGTTTACATATCTTCCCTGGATTTTCTTTCTGCAGGTCGGAAAGAGTTTCATAGTCTCCAAAACCACCAGGGCTGTCTCGATTAATCCATGGAGTCCAGCATTCTGGAGCAGTCACAGCTGAATTTGTTGAAATGAAATTATGTTAGATGGTCAAAATTGCTATCTAGTATTCCACAACAATGTCCGTCCGTCCGTCCGTCCGTCCTTCCGTCCGTCCATCCATCCATCCATCCATCCATCCATCCATCCATCCATCCATCCATCCATCCATCCATCCATCCAGCCATCCAGCCATCCAGCCATTCATCCATCTATCCATCCATCTTCTATACTGCTTGTCCCCACAGAGATCAGGGGCATGCTGGAGCCTATCCCAGCAGTCATCGGGCAGTAGGCGGGGGACACCCTGACCTGGTTTCCAGCCAATCGCAGGGCTCACAGAGACGACTCACCATTCACACTCTCACTCACACCTCGGGACAATTTGGAGTGCTCATTCAGGCTACCGAGCGTGTTTTGGGGATGTGGGAGGAAACCGGAGTGCCCGGAGATAACCCTCGCGGGCACAGGGAGAACATGCAAATTCCACACAGGGAGGGTCGGTGGTGGAATTGAATCTGCACCCTCCTTACTGTGAGGCAAAAGTGCTAACCAGTGCCCCACTGAGCCGCCCTCCACATCAATGTATTTGTGAAATTGATAAAAGCATTCATACATGACTTGGCATATTTACTCATCAGTTAAACAACTTAGTTTGCTTGAAATACAGATTCTATAAAATTGCCCTTTTTATAGAAACCCAGTAAATGTGTTTTAGCCCAAGATTACCTGTTGGTTTGGAGAATTCAAGGGGGCACATGAAACGGACTTTATAGTTTGCACAAGGCTGGTCAGTGTTTTGACAAATAAATCCAGTGTGTGTGTCAGATCTGTTGAACCAACCATCAGAGGTCAGTCACTTTCACTGGAGGGCTATAGTGGGGGCATTCTATATTAACAGTTCAAGTTGTACTTACAGTTGAATGACATTGCCTGTTGATTCAAAACTGGCTCCAGGTGTCGTTAGAACCTCAATTCTACTTGGACGTTCACATATCTTCCCTGGATATTTTTTGTGCAATTCATAAAGAGTTTCATAGTCTCCAGTACCAGAAGGGTCGTCTCGATCAAACCATGGAGTCCAGCATTCTGGAGCAGTCATAAGAGCACATAGCAAGACTTGATGAAATACTATAATTGCGTTAACTAGTCAAAACTGCTATCAAGCACTCCACATCAATGTATTTGTGAAATTGATAGTCATTTATACATTGGTTGGCTTACTTTCTCTTTAGCTGAACAACTTAGTTTGCTTGAAATACACATTCTATGTAATTACCCTTGTTACAGAAACCCGGTGAATGTGTTTTAGCGCAAGTTTACCTGCTGGTTTGCAAAATTCGAGGGGGCACAAGAAACGAACTTTATAATCTTGACAAGGCCAATTGTGTGGCTGGTCAGCGTTACGACAAATAAATCCAATGTGTGTGTCAGATCTGTTGAAACAACAATCAGAAATCAGTCACTTTTACTGGAGGGAGGAAGGGGGGATTCTACATCATCATGTTTGACTTACACTTGAATCACATTGGCTGTTGACCCAACACTTTCTCCTAATATGGTTCTAACTTCAATTCCTTTTGGATGTTCACATATCTTCCCTGGATATTCTTTGTACAATTCATAAAGAATTTCATAGTCTCCAGTACCAGAAGGGTCGTCTCGATCAAACCATGAAGTCCAGCATTCTAGACAGATCACATGCAGATCACAGATCACAATTCATCTTGTAATCCTAATGCAACACTTGTATGGCAGTGACTATTACTGGTAAAGCAAATACGAATTTCATTCCAAACACTATTGTACATTGGGAGTCTGAAGATGTTATGATGTGAATCACATTTGGCCAATATGAAAAAATAACTATATATAATCAGATCTATAAGCAGGTTTAGCTTGTACAATAGGAGTTACCGTACTTTTTGGACTAAATGTCGCTCCGGAATATAGGTCGCATCGGCCATAATATGCGCAATAAAGTGAAAAAAACAAACATATGTAAGTCGCTCCGGTGTATAAATCGCATTTTGGGGGAAATCTATTCGACAAAATCCAACACCAAGAAGAGACATGAACGAGCAACAACAGGCTAAACGATACAGTATGCTAACATGACATACGGTATGCTAACGTGCCATGAACACAAACGAGAAGCTGAGAACGGGCTTGATGTAACAATAACAGTTATTCAAAAAAGTATAACATAAATAACTACTTTATCAACCGATCACTCCAAATCATTAAAGCCATCGATTGAGTTTGACCTCCTTTATGTAAACAAGTCCGACGTCAGCGGTGCGTTGCAGTTAAAATTTTTCTACTGGCCCATATAACAATATTTAAACTATGTATGAAATAACAATAATATAAACAACAATTTTATCGAACCATCCGTGTCACTGCAAATCAATAAATCCATCAGATTCTTCGTCTTCCGTGTCACCTAAAAAAAAAAAAAAAAAAACCCCACAGCTGTTGACACCGGAACTACGTGCGCCGCTGACGTCAGACTAGCTATATCAAATAAATGTAATGTAAACAACAATTTTAACGAACCATCCGTGTCACTCCAAATCATTCAATCCATCCTCTGTGTCAAAAAAACCCAAAACCAAAAAAACAGATCAACGTATATAACTATATTGTAGCGTTACCAAAGTACCAGGCAAGACGTGGGTTTGGGTTTTATTTCACAAATCAAGAGCTCAACATGTGAACCAACACACGCAAGTGCCCTGGGTCGCTCTTATTCTACAGCCATAGTGCGCCCTCATGCGGTTTAGAAGTAAAATAACGTGTGAAGTGATCAACTATACTAGTAAGTGAAATGTTAATGATCAAATAAAAATCTGTGGAAAAATTTACATATAAATCACTCCTGAGTATAAGTCGCCCCCCCCCCCAAATTATGGAAAAAAAACCCACGATTTATAGTCCGAAAAATACGGTATGGCTTTAATTGGAGAAAACAAAGAATAATGATAATAAAAAAAATTATGCTTTGCTTACGATCACTGGTAGCTTGCACATGACCCCCTAGAAAAATAAGTCCAAATGAAATACCGTTTTTTTCCGTGTATAGTGCGCAAAATTTAACGAATTTATTGTCCTAAAATCTGGGGTGCGCATTATACATGGGTACAAAAAATTTTAATTTTTTTTTTTTTTTTTTTTTTTTTAAAGATAGTCATGGTACAACAAAACCAACAACAGGACTGACCGACAAAGTCGTGGAACAAAAATAACAGGGTGACATTACCAAAGACAGGAACAGAAACCACATCATGACAGTAACACATGCAATGATCCGACGGTGAGCGAGGGGCAGACAGGACTTAAATACAAAACACGTTACATCGATTGAGGTGACACAGGAAGAGAGGGGCGACGCGAACAGAAACTATGGCAACCTAGACACATAGCAAAACTGGGGACGAGACATGACAAATCTCCCTCGAAATAAAACTTGAAATCACCTTTCTTCTTGTTTATTCTCAATCGCGCATCGCATTCAGCCATCCTGCCCAACACACTTAGTCAGTAAAATTCATAATTGACGACACATCGTTTGATGCGATGGTGCAATCCTTGATGGTGTGTTATTGTCAAACATTGTTTGTTTTTTAATCTGCATCGCGGACCGGACATCATACGGAGGCCGCCATTGCAGATGCGCAGAACGGATGCGCAAGACACGTCAGCTATATTAAGAGCGAGAGTTGTTTTCTTCCTATTCGTTTCAATTCACAGTTTAATTAGCAGTTTCAATCAGCAAATAACAAAATGCGTATTACAGGTAATATTTTATTTCACAACACTTTGCCTTCTTCCTTTGGTCTCTGCTGTTCATCCTAAAACACAAAGGCGCTCTTTAAGCAATGCGACAGTGAGCGCCCGGCGCGCTGCGGTTGCGTGACCGCACCAAATTAAGCTCCCTGCGCAGTGCGCACTGAGGTCCACTTAAATTTTAGAAAGTCCATCAGGACTTTAAAAATATCTTCTAAATTTCAGCAACGGCTCTGTCACAATAATGCGACCAGCGCGGTGCAGTTGGGCGGTCGGCGGCGCGCTACGGTTGAGCGTTCTCTCTCGCGCTCTCTCTCTCGCTCTCTCTCGCTCTCGCACACACGCGCACACACGCAAACCGGATATCATACGGAGGCCGCCATTACAGATGCGCAGAACGGATGCGCAAGACACGTCAGCTATATAAAGAGCGAGAGTTCAGTTCTCTACCTAAATCCGTATTACAGGTAATATTTTATTTCACAACACTTTGCCTTGTTCCTTTCTTCTCTGCTGTTCACTTCAAACACGCTCCATGCGACCGCAATGCTCTCGTATCAGACGCTTGCTCGATCACCTGCTCGTTTGCTGTCTGTCACAATGTACCCTACACAAATCCGAAACATTTGTTGCGGCTCCGAGTCACGACGAGGGGCAAGTTTTGGTTTCCAAGGGTGTTTTTATTCCTCTTCAACGTCTCTCCCATACAGAGCTGCCTTTTTCACGTCCACACGCGTCTTTCCCGTGCGCGCACGGAGCGCGGTGGTGCGTTTATGGGCAGTCGGAGAAATCAACGCCAACAAAAAAAATTACATCCAGCCTAGTTAAGACCATACCAAAGACTATAAAAATGGGACCCATTGCCTCCCTGCGTGTGTGATTGGGACTTAAAAAAAAAAAAAAAAAATTTAAAAAAAAATCATAAAAACGGGGTGCGTATTATACATGGGTACAGGCTTTTTTCCAGCATCAGCATGCCATTTTTAGGGTGCGTATTATACATGGGGGCGCACTATACACGGAAAAAAACGGTACTCACCATTCAAGCTATGCTTGAGTGTTGGCACTGTCCCTTCTGTTCAAGAAGTGGAAATCCATACAATCACTCCATTTACAAGTTCTTTATATAGTTTTTTTTTCCCCATGCGTTTTAAGGGTCAGGTGACCATGGGAATGTCTGGAATTTATTTGAGGTATTTAGTGGAAAAGTAAGAAATTTGGAATTCCTTTGAAAAGAAATTTGTCGTTAAAGCAAATATGACTTGGAGGCATATAGAAACATTTTGGCGACAGAAATAACTTGTTTGGAAAAATACTTTTTTAAATCACAGTATTATTTTGCACTCCAAATATGTTTTTATTTCTCCAGACATCTGTGGCAAACGTTATGAAAATAGCTTGCCGTTTTTAGTTTTAATCAAACTTTGTTTCAAACGCTGTGTCGAAACTGTGTGTAGATTTCTTTGAAATGTAAAATGCAGTATTAATAAAAAATGTTATTTGAAAGGTGATTTGTAGATGTGGAAATGAAAAGAGACTATAGCTGGGTTTTAAAAAAACAATGAATTACTTACAACCAATCTTTATAAATGTTTGGTTTGAAAAAAACGTGCCTGCCAATTAGAGGGAATATTGTACCTCGTCCTGCCACAAGGTAGCACATATCTCTACGACACGGTCAAGGAGACATGTCTAGTCATTACGATCAAACAAAGCTATCCCCTACAAAATTCATACAAAATAATGTTTAATTAATTCATATACAGGGTGGCTTGGTGGCGCACTGGGTAGCACGTCCGCCTCACAGTTAGGAGGGTGCGGGTTCAATTCCACTTCCGGCCCTCCCTGTGTGGAGTTTGTATGTTCTTCCCGGGCCCGCGTGGGTCTTCTCCGGGCACTCCGGGTTCCTCCCACATCCCAAAAACATGCTTGGTAGGCCGATTGAAGACTCCAAATTGTCCCTAAGTGAGAGTGCGAGTGCAAATGGTTGTTTGTCTCCGTGTGCCCTGCGATCGGCTGGCAACCGGTTCAGGGTGTCCCCCGGCTACTGCCCGATCACGGCTGGGATAGGCTCCAGCACTCCCGCGACCCCCGTGGGGACTGAGCGGGATGGATAATTCATATACATAATGTACATAATATGTTGCCTGCTTGTTAGGAAGGTGAAGTGTAGGCATGTATTGATTGATGATGCATGAGAAAAGGGGTGGGCAGGCAGGCAAGCGGGGGATAGACAGACAGAGAGGTCGGTAGCTAGGCAGGCAGGCAGGCAAGAATGGACGGATGGACGGACGGACGGACCCTAAAATAGATAAAAATAGATAAAAATAAAATAGATAAATAATAAATAAAATCCTAAAATAGCCCTTGCTCACAGTGTCAGACCAACCCAGCCAGTCACTCAAGCTGGACTGGCCAAGGAATGACATTGGCATGCTGGTCTGGCTCAAACAGAGGGGCCGCAAAATTTGAGCAGGGACTGGGAATTCACCTAATGTTTGAGTGACCTGAATGCCCCACGGGACTGCAAGAACCAGCTGACCCTGTGCAACCAGGACACTGTCCGGAGTAGCTCAAATACTGTTACTGGATTTTTGAAAGGAAAATGATTTTAGGAAAGAAAAAAGCATACGACACTCGACGTGGCTAAATTGGTGGAAGTTTGGAGTCTGCCCGGTATACTTAGCTGGGAAACATCCCAATTTGGTCCGTGTTTCATGTGTTTACAGTCAATAACATTTCTATGTAGCACAAGACGAGTTATTTGATGTACTAACAGGAACCAACATTGGAAAAGGATGCAGAAAAGAGTAGAGTGATATGAGTAAGCAAGCTGGACTGTGTTCCCTAGGTGAGTAAACCGGGTAGACAGGTGGTTTAGCCGCATCACCTTTTGTTTTTTGTTTTTTAAACGAAAGGCCAAGGACTTATAATTTCAGTAGCAGTCCTTGAGCTATGCCCTGGTTACACAGGCCCAGCTGGTTCTTTCAATCTCTTTGGGCCTTCACATCACTCAAACATTTTAGGTGAGTCCCCAGTCTTTGTGCATTGACCTAATCGAGAAAGCACCTACGTTGCAAAGGTTCAGCTAGTTCTTGCAGTCGCCGTGGGCCTTCAGGACACTCATACATGATTAGGTGAATACCCAGTCCTTGCTCCATATTTGCAGCCTCTCTATTTGAGGCAGGCCGGCATTCCTCTGTCATCCCTTGGCCAGTCCAGCTTGAGTGACTGGCTGAGTTGGTCTGACACTGTGAGCAAGGGCTATTTTACCCAATGCTTATAATTAAGCTGAGCCTTCATATAGTATGGTTCCCTCTCTTCCAACCAACAGGAGTACCGTAATTTTCTGACTATAAATCGCTCCGGAGTATAAGTCGCACCAGCCATAAAATGGCCAAGAATGTGAAAAAAAAGATATATAAGTCGCTCCGGAGTATAAATCGCATTTTGGGGGGCAATTTATTCGACAAAATCCAACACCAAGAACAGACATGAACGAGCAACAACAGGCTAAACGATACGGTATGCTAATGTGACAAACACAAACGAGGACCTGAGAACGGGCCTGACGTAACATTCAGTTATTTAAAAAAAAACTATTACATAAATAACACGTTTATAAAACCATCTGTGTCACTCCAGTTCATTAAATCCATTGATCGTCCTTTGTCAACAATGCCGTGTGCCGCGCCGCAGTTCAAATTATTCCACAGGCCCATACAACGATATATAAACTATATTTTGAATAACTATCACATAACCAACAATATTATCAAACCATTTGTGTCACTCCAAATCATTAAATCCATCGATCAAATTTCTTGTCTTTAATCGATCGTCCTTTGTCAACAATGGCGTGTGCCGCGCCGCAGTTCAAATTATTCCACAGGCCCATACAACGATATATAAACCCAATTTTAAATAACTATCACATAAACAACAATATTATCAAACCATTTGTGTCACTGCAACTCATTAAATCCATCGTTCAAATTTCTCGTCCTTTATGTCATCCTGGTGACAGTAGACATGTCCAGAGGATATGGCGCTTTAAAGTGTTAATTACTTTATTTGATTTTTTTCTCTCTATTTTTCATGTTTTGAATATGTTCAAGATAAAGATATCAAAGCATGTGAAGTGATCAACTATACTAAAAATAACATGTGAAGTGGTCAACTATACTTGTAAGTAAGTAATGTGTCAATGATCAAGTAAAAATTTGTGAAAAAAATACATAAATAAGACGCTCCTGAGTATAAGTCGCCCCCTCACCCAAACTATGAAAAAAAACGCGACTTATAGTCCGAAAATTACGGTAGGTTTTCAATAACAAAATGTCTGTTGTTGAATGATATAGGGATGCAGAGGAAACTTCAATTTATGTGCCAGCATGAGAATAGCGTGAGAACACCACAGCATAATGTAATTAAATATGCATCACACTTTCGATCGCAACTAATTATTTTGACGTGTAGATCGACCAAATACCGGGAATAGTAATAGGAGAAAAAAAAGCGTTGTCAATAAAACATCTCTCTGTCGTTTTCTGCCTCAAACATTATTAATGTTACCAGCATTATTTCACATATTTCTCCCATTTGCACTGTTACGTCAAGTTAGCACTTCCCAGACCAGCTCAACGTTTTTCATGCCATCTCCTACAGCTTTCGGTGAGGCAAGGCAGAGCAGGTGAAGCGTTGCCACAGCGGGCCCTCACGCTGTCCAAATGCACTGTAAAATGTGGAGACTTTCAACTTCCAAGGATTACAGTCATTTAGAAAGTAGAAGACCATCGTCAACTAAATTTTGAAGAAGCTCCAGAAGAGAACTGGTTTGGCTCCTGAGCAACTCAGCCTGCCACAGGTGCTGTTCAGGTGGTTCTACACAACAGTCACTGAATCAGTCCAATGAAACATGTGTTGGTATTTCTGCGTCATCACTCTCCTGACTTAGTTCTTATCTCTCAGAGATGACCCATCATATGGCAATTGATTAGTTGGCACAGGGGGGCGGTACCGCCCACTTTGGGAACCACTGATGTAAAATATCCGGTAATTGCTTTTATTTAATACATTTGGTCGATGGAAACATAGCCAATGCTTGAAATAAGCAGGTTTGCATTTCAGTCAAGTTTTGATTTTGCCTCTTGTATAAAATCTGAAAATCAAAAAGTCAAAGCCGAATAGGAAACACTACAGTTGATGGTAAGGAAGGATGGCAAAAAGGTAGGGGTATTTCACATTAAACCACAAGATGAGCACCATGACATGTAATCTTTGTAACACGAACCTTGTGCTCTGTGAATGGTGTGTATAGGAAGACGTGGAGGAAAACAATGGAAATTTTGCATAGCATAAATCAGGAGATTAATGATAATGTAGTTTACTAACATGAGCCCTGCAGAGGGATAATCATCCGACTACGGTTGAATTTGTGACTAATTTACTACTTGGATGTCAAGTGCAGAACATGCCAGAACCGTAGATACATTATACAGACGTGTTTACACGTGTTGTGTCGACACCTGGTGCTATGTATGTGACATTCGGCAAACTGACTCCCTTTCCTCCCTGTTTGCCCTCTGGGCCATGCCGTACATTAACAAATCGGATAATATGATAAGCAATAATATAATGTCGATAATGTCGATGTCGGCTCTTCCTATCATTGTGAAGCAGAATTCACCAAGCGTTGGATTGTTCACCCACTAATACGGAACGTGAGCTGGGTTTAGACCGTCGTGAGACCGTCGTGAGACAGGTTAGTTTTACCCTACTGATAATGTGTCGTCGAATTTGCTACCTTATCCAGAATAACCTTACACAGAATGTGAGACAAACCCAGCCAGTCACTCAAGCTGGACTGGCCAAGGTATGACATCGGCATGCTGGCCTGTTTTGAATAAAGGGGCTACAAAATTTGAGCAGTAACTGGGGATTCACCTAATGTACGAGTGACTTTAATGCCCACGGCAACCACACTAAACCTGAACTAAAGCTGAACCTGCGTAACCTAGGCCCTGTCCGGATTAGGTCATGCACTATTGCACAAGTGCAAGGACTGGGGCTAAAATGTTTGAGTGATGTGAAGGCCCAAAGAGATTGAAAGAACCAGCTGGGCCTGTGTAACCAGGGCACTGTCCCTAATAGCTCAATGACTGCCACTGAAAGTTTGAGTGCTTGGCCTTTAGTTTAAAAAAAAAAAAAGCACACAAAAGGTGATGCGGCCTAAACCACTTGTCGACCCTGTTTACTCAGCTAGGGAACACTACAGTTTGGCCCTTATTTTATGTGTTTACAGCCAGTAACATTTCTTCATTCTTCATACTTTGCACTTGAGTTTTTGTGTGGGAACAGAAACAAAACCCTTTCCCATACTTCCAAGTTGTGTTTTCAACAAATCATACTTTATTTTAACTTTACCTATTCACCAAATTACCTTCACAGTTTAGCACCTGATCCTTCATTAGTTGTGGATACACATGTTCTGAGGATGTTCTACGTTTCTTTGCACAATACATACACACTCACGACGGGAAATATGGATGGAGATATTGACGAACTAATTACATGCGTACACTCAATATTCCCCACCAATTGGTGCATACACACGTTAGTAATTGAGTGCTGTGATTGTCACGTGCGGAATGGAGCTGAGTGACCAAATGCAGTTTGGACCAGGGTTTATTAAGGCAAAAGGGTGGTGGATGAGGATGAGAGGAACAAACAGGCAGGAAAAAGCAGGACGGAGACTATCAGGGAAAGAGGGAGGCAAACAGAACGTGGTGACAGAACTGGCTGACAGGGAGAGCGGATGGGCAGGACAAAACGAATTGGATTTCACTCCAACACAGAGTGGACTGCACTTCATGTGGCACAGAAAACGTGGAGTGGACTTCTCTCTACTTTGCCCCCTACCTAAACACAGCCCCACAGCCACAATCAAAATGGACCTCCTCAACATCCAAGCACTCACCCGTAAATCATCATTTATTCACGACCTCATCCTGGACAAAGGCTTAGACATAATGTGCCTGACTGAGTGAGACCTGGCAACCACCGGATCAATCTATCAATCCCTCAATGAAGCCTGTCCCTCTGGTTATAAATACATAACTAAACCTCGCAGCACTGGCCGTGGCGGTGGCCTGGCTGTACTCCACCGTCTTGATCTAGAGCTGTCCCCCCTCCCCCTAAATGATCACTCCTCATTTGAATCCCTTCCATTCAAATGTAAACCTCCATATCCTATCACAGTTTTACTTATTTACCGGCCTCCTAAACCAAACTCCTCTTTCATTCCAGAACTACACGATCTACTCACTACTCTCTGTACCTCCACTTCCTCTAATCTAACCATACTAGGTGATGTTAACATCCATGTCGACACCCCCTCCCGCCACCCTGCCTCTGACCTGTTGCAACTATTGGACTGTTTACACCTCACTCAACATGTAAATGTCCCCACTCATGACAAAGGGCATACACTTGACCTTGTCATCTCCTCATCGGCCATAAGCAACCTACAAGTTCACGAGGTCAGTTTGTCTGACCACAAACTTATTCAAATGGACCTGCCTTTCCCACGCCCCCACTCCAAACCCAAGCGGCAAATCTCATTCAGAAATTTCAAAAACATCAACCAAGACACTATAGCACAGGACCTCCAGCTTCTCTCCTCCTCCTCTGCAACCTTTCCATCAGTCAGCAAGGCAGTGGACCATTACAATAACTCTTTAACCAAACTTCTAGGTATCCACGCCCCCCCCCCCCAAAAAAAACAGTCACCTTTTCACGCTCAGCCCCCTGGTACACCAGTGAGCTGCATCTGATGAAGTCAACTAGACGCATCGTGGAGCGTCGTCTCAAAGCCTCAGGACTGAGCGTGCACAAACAGGCCTACAAAGAACATCTGAAGGCCTACTCAAAAGCCCTTGGGACTGCACGTGCCCAGTTCTACTCCAATATCATAAACAATACCCCTGGAAATTCAAAACAGCTCTTTTCAACCATCAACCACTTTGGCAAACCCCAAACCACCACTTCAACAGAATCCTCAGAGGTAGTGTGCAATAAACAAGACAAGAAAAGCTGCAAGAGAAGCACAGACAATCAGGACTGCAGAAAAGATAATTGGAATCAACCTCCCATCTATCCAAGACTTGTACCTGTCCAGGACCAGGAAAGCTGCAAGGAACATCTCTACAGTCTCTTCTCACCCAGGTTGCAGTCTGTTTGAACTACTCCCCTCCGGACGCCGTTATAGTGCTCGGTACGCCAAAACCAGCATACAAAGAGACAGCTTCTTTCCCCAGACTGTTACTCTGATGAACTCACACCACTCTTAGAGTCTCAGTCATTACTGTGCAATAACATCCTGCTCGCCACACCTTTTTTGAATTTGTCTACACTGTTTGTACTATGTGTCCTCTCTGCATCCATTGCAGCCTGGACATCCTGGATCAGGTACCTTCCCATCTGTGGTCTCTTCTCAAGGTTTCTCATTTCCCCTAGCTGGAGTTTTGAGTTTTTCCTTGCCCTTTTGGGAGTTTGAGATCAGGGGATGTTTGAGCTATTTTTCACCTGTCCTGAGTGTTGTTAGTCACCTAAATGTTGAACAGAGAGTGTGATTTACCGAAGTCAAATTCCTTGCTTGGCACGCTCAAACATGGCGAATAAAAAACTCTTGAATCTTGAATAACCTTATGACCTTCTTTACCGCTAAGGTTGACAACATCCGCACCCAGGTCCTCTCCTCTCCTGGCCCCACCACTTCCCCTCCTCCCCCCTTCCTTCCTTCCACACGGGACAGTCCAGCCTCTACGCTGCTTCTCCCCTATCTTGCAGTCGGAGGTAGAGGACATCATCAAAAAGATGAAACCCTCCAAATGTGCCCTGGACCCTTTCCCCACAGCCCTCATTAAACAACAAACCTCAGCCCTCAGTCCCCTAACAACCAATGTCATCAACCTCTCACTCCAGTCTGGCTCTGTACCCCCTGCATTGAAGACTGCCATCATTACCTCCCTGCTCAAAAAAAAACTCACTTGACCCGGACAACCTTGCCAACTACAGACCGATATCTAACCTCCCGTTCCTCTCCAAGGTTCTGGAAAAAGTGGTAGCTGCCCAACTTCACACTCATCTCACCCGCAAGAACATCGCTGAGAAATTTCAATCCGGTTTTTGCTCTGGCCACAGCACTGAAACAGCACTTGTTAGGGTCACCAACGACCTACTCATGGCTGCCGATGCAGGCTCACCGTCACTCCTCATTCTGTTGGATCTGTCCGCTGCATTTGACACTGTCCACCACAATATCCTCCTTAACCAACATCACTCCACGGGATTCTCTGGCACTGCTCTCTTCAGTCCTACCTCTCGAACCGAACGGAGTACATTTCCCTGGGAGGGAAAAAATCCGACACTCACACTGTCACTTCCGGTGTCCCCCAGGGATCTGTACTCGGTCCTACCCTCTTCACTCTCTACATGCTACCCCTCGGCAATATAATCAGGAAGTTCGGCATCTCATATCATTGTTATGCGGACGACACCCAGCTATACCTCAAACTCGACCCCCCGCCCTCCATAACCCAGCCTCCTCCATCTCCCTGATCCATCCTCTCCCTGTGTCTGCAGGAGATAAAGGCGTGGATGAATCTCAGCTTCCTGCAAGTCAACAGTCACAAAACCCAAGCCATGTTAATTGGCACTCCCCATCAGATCCATACCTGCCCAATAACAAGCATCTCATTCGCTGGTCACACTATTCCCGTCTCAGGCACTGTCACCAACCTGGGTGTGAAACTGAACCCTCAACCTAGAGTCACACATAAAACACATCTGCAAAACCTCCTTCTTCCACCTGAGGAATATTTCCATACTCCGCCCCACACATACTTTGACGGATGCTGAGAAACTTGTCAACGCCTTTATCTCCTCAAGGCTAGACTATTGTAACGCACTCCTCACCAGCTCAGTGGAATAGTGGTAGAGTGTCCGCCCTGAGACGGGAAGGTTGTGGGTTCAAACCCCGGCCGGGTCATACCAAAGACTATAAAAATGGGACCCATTGCCTCCCTGCTTGGCACTCAGCATTAAGGGTTGGAATTGGGGGGTTAGATCACCAAATGATTCCCGAGCGCGGCACCGTTGCTGCTCACTGCTCCCCTCTCCCCCAGGGGATGGAATAAAATCACACGGGGATGGGTTATCAACCCAATTAAATGGAGAGGACAAATTTCACCACACGCAGATGTGTGTGTGACGATCATTGGGAATTTAATCATTAATCTTTAATCGAGATCCCTAGCAAGAGCCTCCAGAGGCTTCCGTACATCCAAAACAGCGCTGCTAGGATCCTGATGAGGGTGCGGAAAACCGACCACATCACACCCATCCTCCGTTCTCTGCACTGGCTCCCCATCAAATTCCGAATTGATTATAAGATTGCCCTCCTCACTCACCATTGTATCCTCGGACATGCTCCCCCGTACCTCAAAGAACTCCTTGCCCCAAAACCTGCCACCCGAAGCCTCCGCTCATCCAATTCACACCTTCTCCACATCCCGAAAACCAAGCTGCGCACCATGGGCGACCGGGCCTTCTGCCATACAGCCCCTACACTGTGGAACTCCCTCCCCGACCACTTAAGAGCACCCCAATCCACTGTCTCTTTCAAAACCGGACTTAAAACTCACCTCTTTACCTCAGCATTTCAGTAATTTCTCTCATATCCTGGTTGTCGTCCAGGTGTTTCATACTTGTCCTTGTTTTGTTTTCTTGTTGGGCATGTAGCACTTTGAGATTCCTCCGAATATAAAGTGCGATACAAATATAAGTTATTATTATTATTAGAGTAACAGACTAACAGAACTAACAGTGCTGATTTACAGGGGTGGCAGCAGAGGGAAACTAGCAGACTAACCGAGCTGACTGACTGGGGTGGCAATAGACACAGACCAACAGACTAACCGAGCTGACTGACAGAGGTGGACACGAGACAGATTAACAGACTAACCGAGCTGTCACCATCTGCATGCGTTTTGTGAATTATACGCTCTCTGTGTTTTCCATGTTTATTCGTTAGCGCCACACAAAATCCTTTAGTGAATTCTGCCCTCACCCTTGCTGCCAAAGAAAAAGCAAACCAATAGGGTGAAAGAGGCATTGACGTTAAATTATCATCCATCCATCCATTTTCTATACCGCTTGTCCCCACAGGGATCGCAGGTGTGCTGGAGACTATTGAAGTGCCCAGAGAAAACTCACACGGACACAGGTAGAACATGTACACATCGCGAGGAGGGTCGGAGGTGGAATCGAACCGGTGCCCTCCTAACTGTGAAGCGGACGTGCTAACCAGTGTTCCACCGAGCCGCCATTATTATTATTATTATTATTATTATTATTATTATTGGTATTAGTAGTAGTAGTAGTAGTAGTAGTAGTATTAACAATGGCTTAACTTTTACGACATTCTATAAAATCTATTGGATTCTTCTGGCATGTGAATTGTCGTTTGTCCTCCCGGCAATTGGATGGAAACCACTCCAGGGTGTGCCCCACCCTGCTGCCCCAAGATGGATGCACTTCATCATAATGATTTAGAATCAAATAATTCATGCCACTGTTAGTTTGATCCCATTTGACTTGGGGTCAAATTGATCATTTATCCATTCATCTTCTAAAAATATTGTCCTCATGAGGGTTCAAGGGTGTGCTGGAGTCTTTCACGGAGGTCCATGGGCGGGTTAGGTGGTGTGCACTCTGAAGCCTAAACTGTCACAGTAACACCTACAAAAAAATTAAGGTGGTAAATTGGCCCATCATGCATGATTTTGGAATGTGGGAGGAAACCGGAGTATCAAGAGATAACCAAAAGGCAAATAAGCAAAATTCACACAAGAAGCTGGAGTCAAAGTCACTCTTTCCACCTCTGCTCTGTGAGTTAAATGTGCCAGTGCAACAGTGCACTAATCTGCCGCATACATTATCATTATTACCGTAATTTTCGGACTATAAATCGCGTTTTTTTTCATAGTTTGGGTGGGGGGGCGACTTATACTCAGGAGCGACTTATATACATATATATGTTTTTTTCACTTTTGGCCATTTTATGGGTGGTGCGACTTATACTCCGGTGCGACTTATAGTCCGAAAATTACGGTACTTGAAATAAACAAAATTTTAATCAGTCCGCCTAATAAGATTGCAGCTGTAATCAAGTCTGTGTGTTCTTTGCCTTTCGTAACAATATTGATTCGTTTTGATTTTGTCAAATTTGTGCAAATAAAACACACCTACGTTATTTTACTATTCTGAAAAGGTAATGGTATTGTGGGATACAGTTTTTCTTCTTATGAACATTTTGTTTCACTATGCACTATGAAAATGTAATTTATGTAAATATGTAACTAGTACTTGTACATTACATGCATTTGCTCTTTGCTTTAGTTTTGTCTGCAACCACGCAGTGAAAATCGCAATTGGCTTTCCAGAATAAATGAATGAATAACTTTTGATTGCTTGAATAACTTTTTATTTCACATGATTACGCCTTTGTTTTGCAGAAATCAAGGGTTGTTTAATTTCACATGATTACTCCTTTGTTTTGCAGAAATCAAGGGGACATATGAAACGAACTTTATAATCGGAGCAGCCTCCATCCTTCTGGTCATCATTTTTACAGATGAACCCAGTCTCGGTATCCATTCTGCAGAGATGAAAGAATTTAGTACAACGGAAATCAGCAATAAAAGGAGCCACATCAATCAAACTGTGACAGTGATGACTGTCAATTGGCCTTAAATGTCATTTCAGTTCAGATGTCTTGTTTGTGGATGCAATGTGACAAGAAGATGTCACTTACCTACATAAATGTATGTATGTGCAGTGGATCTAGTACTTACACGGCAATGGTCTCCCCTGTTGACGTGTAAGGCTTTCCATCTACAGTTTGGACCTCAATGCCAAGTGGAAGATCGCAAATTTCACCTGGGTTTGCAGCAGAGATCATATCAAGCATCTCATAATCTCCACTCTCACCGGAGTAATCTTGATTATACCAAGGGGTCTTGCACACTGAAATGAATGAGCCCAAAAAAAAACATGTTGTTATAAAAAAAACTAAAAAAAGGGAATTTTCCTCAAACGGCTTCTGGCAGGCTGAAATTAACTGTCATTTACTGGATTACCTTCAGGTCCGCAGAATTCAAGGGGGCACATGAAACGGATTTTGTAATCTGCACAACTGCCATTGTGTGTCTGGTTAGCGTTTTCACAAATAAATCCAGTGTTTGTGTC